>NC_141703.1:13810116-14148774 GCF_971803275.1 Cyanistes caeruleus | reverse complement strand
CAGAGGAGAAGATGTGAGCACACCTTTATCTTCAGAACCTCGCCGGTGGCCACATTGCTTCTGCCACTTCCTCCCTGCTGAAGGTGACCCAGGAAGCTGGGTTGTGCAGGAGAGGCTGGGGGATGCTGGAACCCCTCTCCTGCGGTGGGAAAGATAATTTGGCAATAGGTTGTTAAGTCCAAGCCTGGAATCAACAATTAGTGGACTTGATTTCTTATCAGTCCTGATTGTGAAGTTAGAATGTGTGTAAAGTACCAATTTGCCTGAGAACTGCCCCAATCTCTTTGGAAATTTGGCAGAATATACTTGGAAAGTACATTACATTTATTCTTAATCAGGAAATTCCAAGAATGTATTTAACCTGTGATCTCAAAATGAAATGCAAAGGTAGTTAATGAGAATGGAAATCGAGTCTGAATCTGCAGAGAACTCAGCAAAGTTTTTAATGTAAAAGATCCAGTAAAATGTATCTATACCATATAAAAATCTTGGAGGGACTATGCCAAATGAAATCCAGGCTATTAGGATACTTATAAATGCAATATCTTTGCTTCAGTATTCCTCACAATATCATTCCTAGTCTTGTTACTTAAATTCTTTCTACATATTCTCTAGATATCATTCACAAACTGCCTCATTCTTCAGCCCTACTAAAAATATCATTCCAAGGGTGTCCCTAGACCATGTTTCCTCTTCATGCAGACATATTTCTCAATATAACAAAATGAAAGAAGCGCTGAAAAAGGTCCCCAAATGTCTGATATGATAATGTATAGCAAGGATAATCGCTAGAACTGGAGAGACACTTGCAGAAACTAGTGTGTCCTGGAGAAAATACTTCCATTTTTGTACAAGTTCCTGTACTTCTACCATCCTATGTTTTATACTGCTTCTTAATAAGATACCTAAGATTTTTAGCAGGTTTTGAAAAATAATGGGATTGATTTCTAGAATAACAGTTTCTATTAAAAGGTTGCAGGATGTAAAAGAGTGTGATATTACCTTGAGATGATTACATATCTCTTTTTCAACATATTTGTCAGCTTCAATTTTTCATTTCAAATTTCTGCCATTTAATTATCAAGGGAGACTGTCACAGAAAGGAGAAAACTCCAGGTTTATGCAAACTACTGGATTTCTTGTGTACCTGAGAGGAAACCATTAGGGTTTTTCAGATGGAAAGAAATCTCAATAACCTAGAGACAACAGTGTCTGATACTTTCATGATGGTGCATTTGTTCTTGTCAAATCTATGAGAACACATTAATTAGCATACTTCAATTTAGATGACAGGTTTTCTTGGTTGCTTTTATGGACAATTTAGTCTGTTCTCAAACTCAAAAGTGCTTTTATTGTCTTGTGTTGAGGTCTCGTGATCCACATTATATGGTTTAGTGGTGGACGGGGCAGTGTTGGGTTAACAGTTGGGCTTGATGGTCTTAAAAGACTTTTCAAAACCTAAATGACTCTATGGTTCTGTGATCAGCAATATCAATAAGGACATCCTGGGTGATTATTCTTTGGCTTGTGTGATATTCAGCAACACAAAGAAAAGTGAGCATAAACACATGACGCTATATTTTCTCTCTAAAAAAAATGGCAGCATAAGGTATGTTTCAGCTTGTTCCTTTCCCTAGTTTTCAGTCTTTGGGATATTTTACTTGATTTCTCTTCAAGAAAATTATGAGAGGAACTAATTCCAGGTAAATGGTTCAGAGTACTATTCCTCTTAGGAAAAACACAGAACAGAGATGGGGAAAAGCCTAGAAGACTTGCAGTTCACCTTATCATCAACTTCAATCACAGTAAGGGCACTCAATGTGCATTGAGTGCCACTGCTCTATGGGCAATAGAACACAATGGCAGCCAGGGAAAACCACTGAAGTATTTGAGAAGTGGAACTTGATTTCACACTATGTCAGAAATATGGTGGCATCCTCTCCTATAAATCAGTAACAAAATCAAAATTAACTGCTCCGGGTATAGACGCAGTTATGAAGCAAATTTTTAAGCATTGTGCACATCCAGTATTTTATCTGATT
Organism: Cyanistes caeruleus; assembly: GCF_971803275.1. Lineage (NCBI taxonomy): Eukaryota > Metazoa > Chordata > Aves > Passeriformes > Paridae > Cyanistes > Cyanistes caeruleus. The sequence continues at coordinate 14,146,732 of NC_141703.1, read as the reverse complement.
TGAAACTCAAATTTTTCATTTGCATGTTGTTATGCTTTTTAACAGACTTGAGTGTTTGGTGGCCACAGAAGATGAAACCTATATCTCTCTGTAGAATTAATGCAGATGAAATATATAATCACTCTAATAATTTAGGAAATTTTGAGACCTGTGGTATTAATTTATCCTGAAAGGTGTAGTTCCACCAGAATTCAGATGAGTCACTTTCTTGGGGAAACACAGAGAAACTTTCTTTGTCTGAAGTTTTTTCTTCACATTCAATTTAATCTTTGATCAAGCAGAGAATGTGTAATAAGCTGCCTTTGGTGTTCTGCACCATGCTTTACTGTACGTGCTTATTGACTTTAGGAGATCTGCCAGAGCAGCTATCAGAGTGCCTATCTTGTTATATCATCCCTAAAATGCTCTTGTACAACACACTCTTGCTCCTGATAACTTTTGTAATGTTTGAGTTGTTTCAATTTATTCACTGAATAAACTCTCCCAACAACTTAAAAGGCAACCTGCAAATAAAGCTTTGCGTAGTTCTATTGCTAAGTGTCTGGTATTTTTCAAAAATACTAAAATCAAATTAAAAAGTAACTTACATTCCTAAAGGGAACACTATGCATAAATGACATCCCTCTGGAACTTACAGATAAGATATAAAACATCCTGAGGACTTCTGTATGTCTTCATTCAAAATCTTGGTATCTTTTCTTGGAGATTGTACTGACAAGCACATTAGAATTGGAAAGGTGTATTTCATGAACAATAAACCCCATCAGCACAACTTACTGCTGTGTCCTGGGCTGATAGTTTAAGAACTCAGTAAAATACTCTGACAGGTTAAATAAGTGGTAATGGCATCATTATAGCTGTGATGGTCTAAGAGTGCAAGCGAGGAAAATGTGCAGAGAGCAGTACAGACACTATCATAGCTCTTAGGAAAAAAAAAAGAGCATTTTAATTTCTCAGCTCAGAGGAACATGCTCCCTGCAAAGAGGTTCTTTTTCACCAGCAAGGTGGGGCCACAAGTGCTCTGCAAAGAGCACTCACAGCAGCACCCAAGGGCCTGGCTCTGCACCCCTGCCTTTTTGGTGACCTGTGGCTGATGATTGGTTTGTGGAGATAATTGTGTCAGCCCATGGGAGTTGGTAATTGCTACATCATTGCTGCTTATTTTCCTTGTGGGGTCTAGAGGGATGATGCTGGTGTAAGAGGAAAGAGTGGTGACTAATGGCTTCATGTGGAAGTCAAAGAGTGAAATCAGACTTTCAGTCCTCACCATTGTGAGGACACCTGTATGCTCCAGGAATCTAACAGTTACCAATTAATTGAACAACATAATTAAGTTAAGCTTAGAACAAATGTTCCCTACCCTACTTAGTGGAAAGGTTTCTCCTTCTGATCAGACTGAGAGGAGACAATTTTTTGCTGGAAAGCCTGATCAATATCACTTCTGTTTACAAACATTTTTAACCTGTTTTATAGTTATGTTTAAATAATTCGTTATTAAATGTTTATGAATTTGGATTGTTTTCCTAGGACTCATGTTTCTTCCTGACAATTTCTGCACTCACAGAATTACATACTCCAAAACACAGTGAAAATAACCAAGAGGGTTTATTTATATTACCACATCAAAGAAGTATGTAGCTAAGACCTCTTAAGGCAAGACATTGATAAAATCCATTCAGCAAGGACAAAACAATAACTCCATCACTGTGATCAAAGCATTTTCATGAAGCCCATGATCAAATGAACATAATACTGGGAAATAAGAACCCATTTGTTGGAAATAAAGTCACTTTTAAAAGGAGAAAATTCATTGCTTGTGTACTTATAAATGAATGATGCCTTTTTTGGTGCTTACAGAGGCTTCATCTCTAGAAGGGGTAATGTAATTAAAGTTAACCTGTGACCAAAAGCTGAAAATGTGCATTTGGATGGAAAATCAGTCATCTGCAATGTACAATATATTGAACTGGATAACAGCATTTGCTTCAAAGCTCAAGGACACCTCAGCATCTATAATTAGAAGGGCTCTCAAAGGGCATAGAGTCTTTCAATTGAGGTAGGTGACACTTCTTTTAAAAAAGCCCCCCCAACATGAAAGTCTGAGTTCCTTTTTAACCTTTTAAGAAAAGTAAGTGAAAGACAAGTACAGTCAGCTCTGCTTCTGACTTTACCATTTCAAAGCAGATATACCTCAGTAAAAAGTCAAATGGTGCAGACAATAGATGTATTTGCCTTTTGAATTGTAATTCTGAAGTCTAGTGTTAACTGAAGGAGGTTTCCAACATTAACTTATTAAGGTGTCTGAGCTTTTATAATCTTCCTGGAATTATGCTCTCTCCATTCTTGAGTGTAACAATAAAGATTTATTCTTTCCTCCCTCCCCACAAAAAAACCCCTGAGATGTAACCCCTTCATATCATAAAACTGAGGGACCATGGCAGAAGCTAATCCTGACCTTGGAGGAGGCATCTTACAAAAGGAAACATCTATTTACTTAGAGGAGGGCCCGAGAGAGGCTTCATTTCCTTTCCAAACACTAAAGGGTGAGTGATAAACATCAAATTTTGAATGCTGTGCATAACAAGCAGTATTGGCATGTCATCTATTTTTCTCCTTTCCTTAAGTATTCTAAGCTTCTCCTGCATCTGTATAGTTGATATTCTCAAGGCAATACCTCCCTGTATGATTCAGATACTGGAAGTATCCATGAGTCTGTAATGGGAACTGCATCTTCATGCAATATAGTGAAATAGCATGACTCCAAAAAGTTAATTATTTTGATTATTGAAGTATTATCCCTGTATTATCTTCAGTACAGCTACTGTGATACAATAAATAAATTTGTTGGCTCTGAAGTGCATGTTATGCTATCAGGTTAATCTGAACCAAGTTCCTGCAAAACCACAGAGTGAAATCCTTCCTCACTTTCTGGAGGAAGACTGATTTTAAAGTATAAAATAGATAAAGCTGTTTTAATGCTAAACTGTTACTATTCTTCTATTAATTAAACCGATGTTATGAACTTAATATAATAATTTGTGTTGACTTTATAGATTAGTCCTGTTTGAAGCTTGTAGATTGCTGCAGCATACTGATGGGACACAGGCAGCTTTGGCTAGCATCCAGGACACTGCAGTCTTCAGAAAATGTTTTTCTTAGTATGAATCAATGTGAAGCGGATTTTGTCTAGAATGGTAAAAACCCTAAAGGGGCAGTGTTGTATCCCCAGTGGTCTGAGTGTGTGTGCAAAGTAAGGCTTCTGGAGAAAAAGCAAAACCAGTCCTTGGGCAAAGCAGGCAGGCTTTTGGCACAACAGCCCTTCCTTTGGGAACACTGGCTCCTCTTCAAGTCTGAAATAGAAGCCACAACCCAGCTGCTATTTAAAGGTTGAGAGCAATTGCTCCAAATTTAGTTTAATTCCCATCCATCAATTAGACAAATCTGAAAGGAAACACAATTGGTACCTGGGGAACAGAGCAGGATTTTAGCAGGGAAGAAAGTGATAAGGTCACTCTCTCCCATAGGACAGAGAAAGAGAAAGACCACTGATTGCCACCTGAGGAACATGCAGATGCAGACTGAAATAAATTACATTCCAGCAATTATAAGATCATGCTAATATTAAACTGTACCAAACAGAAATCACTTGAATCAGCACATGGTTAGCAAACAAACTATTTTATTTGTGTAATGCAAGAAGCTGGTTCTATGATTCTATGGGGCTGGCTAAATCTCTCCCTCCTTTTCCAACAAGTTGTGGACACAGATGGATTTGGCCTTCATTATCCAAGATATTAGAAATATATATTTTTTTTCATCTACACCCACACTATAGGAACAACATTTAATTATCCCCATCAGCCAGAAATCCACCTGGATTTCAGCTCCATCAGTACTAATGTCTGCCAAGGTGTTAGGACGATGCAAAGAGGTGCTGGCTGGGGTTTGCTTTCTTGGTGCCTGGCAATGAGAAGGAAGCCCTCAGTCTGTCAGATCAGCCCAGATCCAGGGTAACTCATGTGGCATTTACTGCCATGTTCAAAGTTGTAAATGATGGTCTGCAGGTGAGATGCAGAAAGCATTGTCCCTCTGAAGACCCTAAAATAAGGATAACAATCACTGACAAGTTTTGTGACTCTTTCACAGAATGGAGTGTGTTGGTAACATACTGTGCAGCAGGAGAAGAATTTTGTAGACTTCAGCTTACACCAGACTGAGATATTTCTGAACACAGATCTCCTGCATTAGGTTGAGATCCACCACAACAGCAATATAAAGGCTGGATCATTTTACAAATCAGTTTGAAATTATGTGGCGGTAATTAAATGGGTAGGAAAAAAGATGACAATGTGAAATAAAGTTTTTGTTCCAAGAAAGCAAAAGTTAGGAAATTATAAAACTACTGTTCGGTTTTGCACACAGGTCTTTTTTCATTCACAACAAAAAAATTCTTTAGAGCAGGAAATTACAAAGAGAAAATGAAAAACACACTAGGCCAAATTTAAAAGTCAATTTTAATTGCAGAAATACCATCTTTAATTGTAGAAATAGCCTGAACTCTGAGGACAAGTAGTATGATCTATCTTTTGCTCACAGTAATTAGTTAAATTCAAAAAAAGAGGTGATTAAAGGCACATGTGAATTAGTCCTTTGACTCTCTAAGAACATTCCTTGGCCTTGCTGCAAAGGAATAAAGCATTTTTTATGGAAGTAAAATGACACCAAGTCCCAAGATGTCAGATGAAGGGAACTTTAATAGTTTGGATGACTCCTGGTTCAACAAGAAAATTGGCCAGGTTCATTACAGGTGGGGTGGACAAACTATTATACAGGAGAAAGAGATCATGCCTTGCCAGTGATTTACACAGCTATTTGTTAGCAGACTGAATTCATGGGAGGTTTTTTCCTTCATCCTGGAAAGGTTATAAACAACTCCAGTGCAAATACAACCTTGACAAATTCATTCTGAAAGGCAGTGAGCTTAACAAGCTAGCTGGTATCAGGTCATATCCCTAACCATGTCAGAGTTGACTTTCTGCAGCGTCTTCCATTATCCATCTGTCAAAAAAGTAGGAGCCCTCAGCTTCTTGAGAGACAGATACAAAACTCTTACTTTCACCAGCATTACCAATAAGCAGTGGAAGAACTTTCTCTGGACCCTCCTGAGCACTTCACTACCTTACTTTGCCTTAACACTGTGTTAAGAAAGAGCAAAGACACAAAGGAACATGCTTAAGATGTTTAGAGAAACTGGACCTGAGGATGTTTTCCCAGAGACTGATCGTTAACCACACCTTGTCCCACCACTGGTTATGTTAAAAGGTCAGAGAAGGATTAATAATGCCTCCACTATCATCATCCTGGGACCTCATCCAAGGAATGGTCTATGGGCTGGAGCAGAGGCCAGGATGCTCTGACCTCCAACCTCTGTGTCATCCGGGCAGGCTCTGTGCCAGGAGCAGAGGTCAGGCAAAAACAACTCTTGCTGCTGAAGGGAGTCTTGCCAGGAATTTCAGCAGCAGCAGCTTTCAAGAAGGATGCCAATAAACAAGCCTGAATACCAATGACTTCCAGGGCCAGTGACTCACTCCAAGCCATGGGCATCCTGGTATGAAGCACTGCACCACCAGCCCCAGGAAACCAGCACCTGCCTGGGGCACTGCAGGCTTGGGTTGTATTTATGCAGCAGATGAAATCACTGTGCTGGGGATACCCACACCATTTGTTCAGGTTGACTTGTTAAAGCAATTTTCTGCTTCTAGCAGCACTCAGTGGTCATGGGAACCCAGTGCCACCATGTGGCACCTTGGCCAGGAAGCCACACTGGTGACTTCCATAGACACGTGGTGGACAGATGGAGATTCCCACTGCTCTGTTGTTGTATATGGGAGAGGAAGGTCTCTGAGGCCTCCCTCCTCTTCTCCTGCCAGCCCCTTTTAGCCAAGTAAATCTAAATTTCCAGCAGCAGCTGGGTGCCCACCCCTCTGTCTGTGGGTCCTGTGCACCCCCATCCTCACCAGAGCTGGATGTGGTCTCCAGAGACACAGATCTGTTACCATGAGCTCTCCTGGCAGAGGGTAATGAACAACGTTTCCCTGCAGGCAGCACACCCTGAATTTTAGCCCTCTGCTTGTCTTTAGCACACTGCCCAAGAGAAACAGAAGCCACTTACGTGTTACTAATTCTTCCTAAACTCGTTCTTGAGAAGAGTTGTGGAATTACTGTTGAAATATTTCAAAAAACCCTACCCAAGGCAGAGGCAAGCATGGCAAATTTCAGCTTGAGCAGTTGTGTGTAGTGATAAAGCAAAGAAAATAGAGCTAATGGCAAATACTAAACAGCCTTAGCCACAGGCACTTTCACTAGCTCCAGCAGGAATGTGTGGTGTTTTTCCCATAAATACTGCATTGAAGTGTTGTATCTCACTTTGCTTCTGTTCAGCTAGCAGCAAAACCCTAAGCAAACTTCTCTGTGTGCACAACCCTAATTGAAAACAAAGTAAATTAAATGAATTCTAAGCAGTGTCAATAACAGCTACTAGTTATTTTGCAGTAAAAATACCAATATTTTATCAGTTTTTAATAACTGTGTTTTCCTGCTGTTTGCAATGACAAGAAATTTCTTCCAGTAACAACACAGTTCTTCCCATGAAATTTTTCAGCAGGCCTCAAATGAGCACTATATTAAAAACATGCTAAACAAAATTACTGAAATGTAATTGTGCTGCAGAGAAACAGATAAAAAGGAGGGTCTATTTCAATTTGGTGACTTTGCCTTAATCTCATTTCCAGTGAAACACTTTTGCAAGGGTTTCCATTCAATAATTTTCACCATAACTGATAAATGGAAAGGAAGATACAGTGCTGGGTAGCATGAAACAATTTCTAGAGAATATATTATACACATTTATCTTATTTTATACTTGTAATTTATAAAAATAATTTGTGATTTTTTTTAGTCTCTTCATTATCTGAAAAAAAAATATTTAAACTGTTTATACAATTGCCTTGCATCTCCAAATACAATTATCCTGAATGTGCAATTAGACTTTTCAGGTAAATTATGATCATATAAGTTTATCTAGAATATTTCTATTCAAATATTTTTTGAAAAGCTAAGGTTCTGCATAAAAAAATGAAAAGTTGCTTCCTCAGCTGGCCTATATTCTCACTCCAGTATCTGGATTTGTGGGATCTGTGGCATGCTTCTTGTGGCCTTACGTTTTATGAGATTTGTCCACCAAACAAGAGGTAAGAACATTTTCCTCATGCAGCTACTCAGTAACAAATTCTTACGTTTCACTTGCAGAGAAAGCAGAGAAAGCAGTGCTATTGTTGAGCCTGCACTGAGGTGTTCCACTGAGGCACTTGCTCAGGGCTCTCCCTTCACAGAACACCAGAAGGGCTCCCAGCACAGGGTAGGCTTTCTATACTTAGTCTGGGTGGGGAAGGGGTCTGCAGTGATTCAGGAGTTTGTAAAATATTAGAATCCCTATTCTAGGGATTATTCAAATCTGTCTTTAGCACTGCAGTGAAAATAGTTTATTTGACTGCTCCTGAACAGAAAGACTGAGAAAAAATTGTCAAGAGTGTTGAAAGGTTTTGCGGTGACAAAAAAATTTCCAGAGACTTTAGAGAACTTTCAAGAAAGAATAAATTATTTCTGGTTTATTGAATATTCCTCAGATACTAATTAAATGTCAATTCAGCCCGAAACTGTCTTTCTCCTTCATGGTACTCTGCCTTATTCAGAGGCCAAATGATCTTATTGTTGACCCTGCTGAGTCCACATCACACGAGAGAATGGAGACTTATGCAGCTCCCATGTGGTAACATGCTGATGGAGAAACAGCTTTTATGCCAAAATCATTCTTACAGAACTTGCCCATCCAATTCTAATTAGAAGTTGGAAAATTTTAATGAAAGAAAACCATGAATATTTTAAAGACAATAGCCTGCCGGTAAAGTATTTAAATTCAGCTCTTCTGTTTTTCTCTTTTTGCCCACATCCAGCCTTTGCCAGTGTCTCTCTCGGGGGAATCAGAGATGCAAAAATTGTAGTCTCTCCTCCAAGCACTGGCTCTGATTTTCTCCCAGCCAGCTGTGGTCAAAAGACTTGCTGGGGGGAAAAGCTCCTTCTTGCAGAACTGTATTTGTGAGGCCTTGCCAGAACAACCAGGCTTATCCCTCACCACTCCATATCCACTGGCATGGATTTCTAGTGAGTCATTGCTGCCAAAATAATCTGAAATGGTAGCTTACATCTAGAGCCATACAAAATATTTTCACTTCAGTGACAATGCTCCTAATTTTATTGGTCATTTCCATGGTAAATAATGTGCAGCATGGCTAGAGTCTGCAGTCATGATCAAACCTCGTTTTCATAGGCGATATGAATGTGTAAGGCTGAAACTCTAAGTACACAGATATGCTGGACAGCTCAAGGCACAGGTAGCAGCTAGGGAGATTTATTAACTTGGCTCAATATGGTAGGCACCTAACTTCCATACAAATTACAAAAGTTAGGTACTTAGCCTGCTTGGCTGTTTTGATTTACACTCATCAATGCGTACCTACACTGGCAGGTCTCTAAATATCTTTAAAACCTACTCCATTAAAGCATAAATCTCCTTACAACCACTTGAACTTTTTTTGTGCTAGGACTGAAGGATGTGTAGGCATCTGTCTGCCCCCTCACCCATTGAAAGCCACGTGGAACTACACATATCTCATTCTGTAGCCTTGAGAATCTAGGCTCTTGAACATGCATCAGATCAGAAATTGGAGCCTCTTTATTAAACTATACCTGGATTTTTTGGTTAAAGAAAGCAGACTACAAAAATTACTTTGTTATTCTGACATACTAGCAGAAAATTAGCTTGAATGCACAGAAGTACATAGTTATAAATAAAAGCTAAGTAAGAATGAAGATTGTATTAAACACCAAAGTGATCATGAGCAGTAACAGTGAGCTTTTCCAGGCTCTTTTAACCACATTTTCCCATTCTAGTTTCCATTTTTTAATTTAAAAACTGTGTATTTTCCCCACTTGAGTGTTTTTAGTTGTAATGGTCACCATGGTTATCACAAAGACAATTGATATGTTAGGAATGCACAAAATTGACTTTTAGTGGTTCATTCTGGAAAATACTTAAAACTCCTGAAGCCTGTGGATAACAAAGCTGATTAAGGAAACCTTTCTGCTCAGTCATATTCATTTCATAGGTTTGTTCATCTGGATGGTTAAGTTCATCTGGATGGTTAAGTTCATCTGGATGGTTAAGACTGGGCACATTCCTAAGCAACAGAAATCTGCATCTGGCCCTTAAACTGGCTATGTTTAACACCAAAGAGTCATAGAGGAGCTCTAATTCAGGGAATGGGCCTAGGACTCTCTCCTGCTCAGTTAGTACTTGTTCCAGGCAGTTCCTTGCAGAGGGGAGAATTTGTTACTTCTGCTATGCCTACTTTCCATTCAGTGTACTTTAAAGAGGAAGGTGTTTATATATATATACATACATACATATATATATAATATAGATTTGACTCAGGTTCCTAAAATATAGGCACCCAGGATTTTTCTCCACTGGCCTCCAAAAAGTGCCCAGCTGTCCCTCTGTTTAAATTTGACAACATGAATATTTACTTTTGGAGAACTCCTTCACAAAACATTGGTAATTAAAGTGCAATATTTTCTTACACCTCTTTTAAGATTTATCCTTAGTTGGTGGTCCTAACCCTTGTGCAGACTGTGCTGGCAGTGCTTCCCTCTCCTCCTCTCCTGCCTGCCTCCAACTCTGCCCCATTGCCATCCACACCTGTGTTCTCGGGCAGCACAGGCAGCAGCAGGGCTTCCAGAGGGAGAAACAAGCCAGCTCACATCATCCCCACTGTGAGTACTCCCTGTTAGACTCCTTGCAGCTCTCCAAACTCAGCCCTGATTGCTGTCTTTGCTTTCATTTTTTGTTAACAAAAACCATTAAGCTGGGAACACTGAAATCCCCACTGAGCCTTTTCCTTTTCCAGAACTGCCATATACAGCCTGGCACAGCTGTAATGAGAGTCTCAGAAACACAAAATCAAGCCAATGTAGTAAATTCCCACTGGAAATGATCACTGACATCTATAAAGTTTAACATTATCCTCTGTCTAATATAAAATCCCTTGGCAGAAATGATGCAAACTTGCCTTCACTGAATGTATTAGTGGAGATGGGGGATAATTCTTGCTAATAAATAGACTGTAAATACTCCATAGGCTTCCTGCATCTGAAATGAACAAAGGAAATGGAAAATTAAAGGAAAAGGAAGAAGAAAGGAAAATGAAGAAAAAGAGGAAAGAATAAAGTGTTTTCCCGTTTTATTCAGGTTTCTGGGTTTTTTGGGGTTTTTTTACTCTCTCAAGATAACGTAGGAACTGTACAATTACAAAATCATTTTTTATGCATCATGCATGGCATGAATGAATGAATGGCATCAGATGAACTCCAGCTTTTAGACCCAGCTGGGGGTTCATGAGGGCGAGACCTTCAAGTTATGTGGATTCAATGGTTGCCCTCTTGGCTTTCATGTGATCATGGCCAAGTCACTTAATTCTGTGTTTCAGCCTTGTTTTTGCTCTGGTAGTGATAACTAAAGCCAACTGGTTTTTGCAACTATGTTTATTCATAGCAAAATCTGAAGACTGCTCAAAAATTGTTATTTTCCTGCTTGCTTTTGGAAGCAATAAAGATAAGGCAGGAAAAAAATCCAAAATACAGACTCAGAGCAGATGACATGAACCAACCTGCTAGTAAAGCTTTGACTCAATTTATGGGAACAGCAATCCCTTGAGACTCCCATGGGTGCTGTTTGCCCAGGAGTGAGCACCTCTGCAGACAAATCATGTGGGCCAGAGTCTGTGGAGCTGTGACTCACAGCAGTGCCCTGAGCACAGGCAGAAGCTCCAGGGAAATGAGGCTGATGAAGGGATTCATGTGACCATTTTCATTGCAGGTGTAAAGATTAAATTTTCCAAATTCACATAATTTTAGTGCCTTCAGAATTTGTCATGCTGATTTGATATTCTTGCCCAAATAAAAAGAACACAGAAACATATAATTTCCAAAGAGAATAAAATAATCTTTTACTTTTTCTCTTAATTTTCTCTTTTATAATTTATTTCCTCTCTCTTTGTCCTACACCTGCAAAACTAGGCTTTCTAAGGAATGTCCTAATCCTGTGTGTTATAGCAGAGCAATGCTTTCCTCTCGGCTGGAGCTTTAAGAAGTGATGACAAAATAAAAAAATAAATAAAAAAGAAGTTAAAAAATTACCCAAGTATTGAGTTTATCTCAAAAGAGAGAACAAGAGACATTAAAATTGAGAAAATCCAGGTGTATGGAACAAGCGTATACTGCTTTAATTGAAACCCAGAAACATTCTAATTGCTAGAAAATGCTAATAAACAAAACTACTGGTTCCTTAAGTGAACATTTTACTAAATCACCAGCATTTAATTTCCTCTTGTGCATTTCAATAGCATGCACTGCCTGAAAATAAAGCACCAAAAGAAACACAAAGATTCTGTTTACCAAAAAAATAATTGTGACAATTAAAATTTTTTCAAAATGATATTTTAAAATATGTTATCCATCAGCTAAGCTCAGAGAAAGAACATAATTTGTCACTAATTTGCCTCTAACTTATAGATATAGAGGGCACATTTCATTGAAGTGTCTTGAGTAACCTTAGCAAGGAAATTTAAAGGAGCTCCTCATTTGACTAAGGGGATTGAAAGATCTGGCACTTTGGAAATCTCAGAAATGCAATATCCTTATATTTCTAATAAGAGCAACTTCATTAGTGCATTTTTTTAAAGAACTTTAAGTGATTAACTGATAATTAACCAGTGGAATTGATTTTAATTTCAGACCATCAGCCCACACATTGTTAGGGCCATTTGACTTAGGACAGAAAATTTCTCTGCAATTTGGAAAAGTGGACGTGTGGAACAGAATTAAGAGATTTTGCTTAGAATTACTCTGGAAGGTTTATATTAGCTATCTATGTTTAATATAACCTCCATTTTATTCCTCTGGCTGGACAACTGGAATATTCCTGGTCTTTTCACTAAAACACTGGACTGGCCCTTGAGGTAAACTAAATTCCCAGTCAGCCTATGAGTTTTGTCAGGACAAAGTCATTCATGCTAAAGGACAGCTTCATTTCTTATCTTTGTTCCCTCCTGCAAAGCTGTGGTAGTAACCATCCCCCAGGTAGCCTTGGGGGCTGTTCAGACACTGCAGTGAGACACCCCCATTCCATTAAGGCCAAGCATTCAGGATTCATCTCAAGGGACTTTTCAATGAGCTCAGTGCAGCTGTGAGTTGGCATTCACTGTTTGCTAAGCATTCTTCCCTCTCCTCTGCCCACAAAACCATGATTGTGCTGGCCCTGCTTTATTAGGAAAATTGGGTTATTAATGTATGGGGAAACGTATGCCCCAAGAATATTGGTACAGACATCATGAACACTGACAGCTTAAAGGGACAAGCTTCTCAGGAGTCGAGTCTGCATTTGAGCTGGGACTGAAGGTCCACAGAAATTAATGGACCAAATAACTTCCAAAAAAAAGCACATTTTTCATCTTAGTGGTCACATTCAGTGCTTCAATGAATTTTTCAAATTCATTGAAGATACAGAAACTGTTACACATTATTCTCCAATAAATGGAAGTTCAGCTCTTAATCTTTTTCCAAACTTAATACAAGTAACAACTTTGGTGAAGCTACGCCAACAACTGGAAAAAACCCCAGTGAGGGTAAGTCCTTTGCTTTAGCAGAGAATGGGTGATAAGTATAGCCTTGTGAACTGTGTAAAAGTTTTACTGTGCAGAAGACTGGTAAAAGTCTAGCAAAAGCAAAGGAATTAAATGTGAAACAGCACAGATATCTCAACTGTGCAAGTCTTATTGAACAGTATATATAACTTATAACTTGTATTTCAGCAATATAAAGATATATTTAATCAAATCTACCAAGAATGTTTTAGAAAGGTTTTCTGTGTTTCTTATGACTGTACCTTTCAGCTGAGTATTTTGCTTCCATAGGTCACTTCCACACACAAGAAGCAAGTGCTTTTTTACAACTTTTACACAAATTCTTCTCCATCCATTATCATTATAAAATCAATTCAACTTCTTCCTTTTAGATTTATGGAAGGTTTACTGCATCTTCTGAATAGGAATTGATCTCATCCACGATGACATCTACTTCAAGGACTCTGACACATGTGACACCCACAGGGACCATCCCCATTTCCCAGGAAGGCTGGCATAACTTCCTCAGCCATCCTCATTTTCACTTTACCATTTCCTCACACTTTCTCAAAAATATGGTTACCTCAAACATCTTTTTGAAACACAAATCTTACAGATCTAGATTTATCTTAATTTTCTGTAAACTGTCATTCCCACCTCCTCTGTTTGCTCTTCTGCTGGCCGAAGCCATCTCTGCAGGTGAGCTGAAGTGCTTCAGCTCCATTAGAAAAAGTTCAGTCATACACAGGATCTGAAATCTGAATTCCATTTCATCAGAATGAAATAGCCACTGAAATCTCTCCTACTCCTTCACAACAAAATACAAAATAAAACAGAGCAAAACAAAACAACAAAAAAAAGTACTAAAACACACAAACCCACAAGAAAAAAACACAGTGCCTGAGAATCTACTTGCACAGCCCTGTCATTAGCTACTTTAAGACACCTAAAATAACTCCAGATCTATTAGGCAAATTTGGCTGCCCAAACATTTCTCTGCATAATTCTGAATATTTCATCTACATCATAAGCAAAACTCTTTCTTTTAATATTGACCTTTGTAATTTGACTTGCATTCACTCTAAGTTCAAAACTGCTCCTTGGTTCAGGTAGGGAATTGCTTTTTCAAAGCAACACCCTGAGGCACACTAAAGTAACAAGGAAATTCAGCTGGCATGCTCCTCTCCTTGCTTGCACACAGGAGTCAATAAAGTGCTTCTGCCAGGAGGCAACCTGGGATGAGCCACCTCTAGCAGCAATGCCCAAATTTATGGTAGTGCTGGTGCCTATGGGCTGCAAAGCTTTTCTGTACATCCTCGAGCAGCCAGAGTTGTCCCATCCCTGGCAGTGCTCCAGGACAGGCTGGATGTGGCTCTGAGTGACCTGAGTGTCCCTGCACATGGCAGGGGGTCGGAACTATGTGGTCTTTAAGATGCCCTCCACCCCAAATCTATGATTTTCTGAAGGCTGTGGGTCCATCTGACATTCTCAGGGCCTTGTGTTGTTCTTCTTTCCATGGGTGACCCAATTCAGCAAGGAGCCCACACTTACAAAGCATCAAGGTAGAAGGCTCTTGTACTTGGTAAAGCAGGAATATTTCTTACCCAGCCTGGCAGACAGTGCCATGAATCTGCCTAGAGAATCCTTCTATTATGCCTGGCCCTCAAAGATACAACAGGTGAGAATTTCTCTAAGAGATTAATATCACAAAAACAATACCTTCTTGGGCCAAAAGTGATGAAGATAAAATCACAGACATTTTATTAATTTTCATTCTATCTACAAAAAAGCCCAAATCTAAACAGATAACAAAAAACACACAAAAAACCAACTTATACAAATAATTTAATAAATACAAAAGGATTACATTTGCGCTTAGCAAACACTCAAACACTGAGGAGTAGTTATATTTTACATACTGACCAGGAACCCTACCTTTGTTTAGGGTCCAAAGAGGATCTAACTTCACACTGCTGATGAAAGGGTGAAAGAATCTGAGGATTAAATGAACATATATAAAGTGGGAAATAAGATTTATATGTAAAAGTCAAAGCCAGAGTTTTGCCCTTTCAAGCAAATTGCATTTGTGGGAAAAAAAAATACCTCTCAATACTTAATTCACATAGAACTCAGTAGGATTCCACACATCTATATGGGGACCTGTTACATAAACTCTTGTGAGGAACACAAACACAGAATAATAAGAATACTAGGTTTATATTCTTAGTATTGAATCACTAATAATGAAGGAAATCAGTGCAGTGCAATTTCTTTTTCAAATACAATTCAGTGGTGTCAACAAATACTATTCCAAACTCATCATTATTTTTTTCTGCCCAAGGCTGTGTGGGGAGAGACAACATCTATTTTCATTCCATGTACAATTCTTAAAAACAACATTGTAATTGAATGATTCAGAAATACTGAGTCTTGGAGCAGTTATTTTTCCCAGTGCTCCAGAACAATGCTTCAAAATCCCAACAGAATGTCTCCATAAAAATATAGGGGTCTCATTATATATGGCATCAGTAAAAGTCTATGGTCTAACAGTCTCTGTGCTCTCCAACAGGAGCTTTCCTGATTTATTTTCCCTGGAAGTTGTCTCTGCTTCTGGTAGATTCCCCTTCTCTGACACATGGTTCCTGGGCTGCATTACAGCAATCAGAAAATGACTTCTGCTGCTTCCCCGTCCTCTGCTTAGCCTCCCAACACCATGCAAGCAGCCATTCAAGACCCTTGCTGTTCCTCTGGCTCCTCCTGTCTCTCCTGTTAGGATGTGTCACAAGGATGTGCAGGTGTAGATCCTTGGTTTCCCCAAGGAATCGCCACACGGGAACTTCCAGCCCTCATCATCAGGCTCACAAAGACTCTCACATTACACCTCCTGGCAAAGCCCAGCCAGTCCTAAAAAAAGAGTCCAATAGACAACTTCTTTTGACAGCTTTTGAAGGCATCTGACTTTCTCACTGGCTTTTTTCCCTTCTGTCTTTATTAACTTCACCTTCTAATTAGGTCCCATGAAGATACATCTCCTCATTTAACTTAAAAGGTTCATTGACCCTCTGGCATACTGCTATAACCCAGTAACCTGTGAGTACAGTAATTAGGACATTATAAAACACTGAGTTGATCTGCACACTTCATGTTCAGAGGAAGAGACGTGTGCTGTGTTGCAAAGAGAGCTTGCTGAAGCAAGGGAAGCCCAAAAGTAAAGGAAAAATTAATAATTTAGGAAAGAAAGTTGGGGTTATTCACAGGAAGAAGAGATTGATCGGAGCAACAAACTTCAAGGAGAGTTGCTAAAGACAGCACTAAATGTGCTTCAAGAAAGATCCAGGAGCTGTAAGGAATAAAAAGAGAGCAAAAGGCATGAGAGGGAAGGGCAGCAACCACTGATTGACTTTTGTAACACATTCTTACTGCAGCAGACTCACAGTAACAGAGCACAAGATAAGAAACTAGCCAAGAGTCAGCTCTTGTCACATGCTGCTCCTGGTGTGACCTGTGAGATGCAGATGGTCCCAAATTGTCTTCACTGTATTCACACTGTCATGTAGCTTCACAAGGATATTCATGCAAATTCAAGAGGCACAATTTAATCATCAAGGAAATCGCAGCACCTTTCCTAAAGTGTTTTTCTTGTGAAGGCAACTGCCTCATCCTATTCTTATTTACTATTACATTACTTTTCAGCCAATAAAAGTAGAATGTGTCAAAACACCTGACAGCACCAAACACTGAGAGACAGATGAAACTGCAGATACAAGCCGGTGCTATACATCACTGAGGGTACGGAGCTGGATTTCAAGCACTTGTTTCAGACATCCCTGAAAGTAATGGTTTATGAACCACATCCTGGGCTTTTTAATCATCTCAGATATACTGCTTTCAACAGGAGTGCACTGCTAAATATACGTGTACTGATGCACAACATGATACTCTAAAACAAGTGTATCGAGCTTAGATCTGTGTCAAAATGAAAAACATATTAAGTGCGTACATGGAACTGATGAAGAATGTAGCTCATTAAATTGCTAGATTTAATGACAAGATTGTTAATATTGCAGAGATATCTGCAAAATCCTTTGGATCATCCTGGATTATCTCTTCAGTTATTCCTCTTACATAATTTTTAATTTCCTTGGCAGTTAATCCTGTTATGGAGGAGGTTTTGAACAAACACTTTAATTTTTGCAAATTGATTTTTATGATATCCCTTTTCCATTGTGCCCCTTCATCGTTTAAGCTCTGCAATAATATTATGTAATGAAGCCCACACATCACCCTTCCCTCTTTTATAAAACAGTCACATCACACCATGTACTTTTACAGGCACCTCAGAAAAATGATTTGCTGGTTCCAAAACCCACACACAATTCTTTCTTTTTTCCTTTTTTTTCTTTTCCCACAGAGATCCTGATTTGCTTCTTCAACATCAGTTATTTATCCCTGTAGCAGCCTGAAAAAATAGGCAATGTTAGTCACTCCTGTAAATCCTGAATAAGCGATGTTAACGATTACAGTTTACAAAACTGTTACTGCAGGAGACACCTCAAAGTTCATCAATGAAATAAAGTGCGCCTTAAAGTCTAGTGCTATTCCTATTAATCAAAGCTTTCCCATTTTATAGGAGCAGGCACACTTTGAGAGTATGTGTGTCTGGGGAGCTCAGCTTGCTGTAATTCCATAAACATTCGTCTTCACTGCAGCGTCACGAAGCTGAAGGGACTCGGTCAGGTATGATATAGCTTGGGGTGCAAACGCTGGGGTGCACCTCAGTGACTGAGGGACACACCTTCTACCTCACCAGATGTGTGCCTGTGAAACTGGTCCCTTAAAGCCCTGCATTTCATGTTTGGCCAGGAGAAAGAGGAAAGGTTGTGCTGATGCACAGACAAACTTCAATTCCTGTTCAAAAAAATTTTCTCCCTGTTTTTGATATTTTTTTTAAAATTCTACATTATATTAGAAGATATAACACCACTGTGTCCACAGCACACCAAATGGTTTGAAAGGCAGGAGTTTCTGGAAGAAACAGCTATCCCAGTTTAACTTGGTATCTGACCATACTTTTTCTCTCAAGTATCATCTTTATCAACCATGCTTTTTTTCATATTAGAAGAAACTTTTCCCCTAGATGGTCAAGCATGAGATCCAAGGAAGTGGGGGATGATAGTTTTGGCATTTGATTGTTTCAAACAGACTTTATGCCAATGATAAACAAGTCTCAAAAGAACACATTCCAGGCAAAGGCAATGTTTGTGTGGATTTCAGGACTCCATCTCTCTCCAACAGGCTGTTACCCAGTCTTTCCACAATCAGCATAAGAACTCACAAATGTTCCCATTTCGTTTCCATATTTTCCTTTTTGAGAACCAAAGAGGTTCATGGGAGGCTTTAGAAAAATCTTCCATAAGAGATTATGCAATGCAAGACATTTTCTCTGCTCAGACAGACCTGATCTCCAAACACTATGAAAAATTTTGCAAATAATTGGAACTATACAAGCCAACTCTCATCTAAGCTGTCAGAAAAGATCGGAAGCACTTGCAAAGGACTAAGGGCATTTGGAAGCATGTCAGAGGGATTAAATAAGGAAAAAGAATTGTGTGAGTCTTTGAAGGAGATGGCATGGAGAAGAAAAGAATGGAGAGGAGAAGACAGCATAAATAATGTTTCAAAGCTGGAAGTGTCATAATCGGGTCAAAAGGGAAAAAAAAGATGGCTTTAGCAATCTGTGTGCTTAAAGCTTGAAGGGAGATCAGAGAGTGTGTGTTATCACAGACAAGGAAGGATGTAAAGGGATCTGGAGAAGGAGATTTTAAATTGTTTCAATCCAAGTTTTCTCACTGTAGAGCTCAAAACCTCTGTGTCCTACCCTTACTTGAGAGCATCACTATCAAAATACAGGCAGCATTCATAACCATTTCTGCTCCTCCTTTTATCCAACCCCACATTTCACAGTTTAATAAGTCATCATGGTGGATTAAAAGCCTTTCTTTGGCCATATTTAAGCTGTTGGTCTATTTACACAGCAGGTGCAATAAAAAAAAGCTGCCCTTGAGTTTCCATTCTCTATTAGCCTTGCCAGCAAAGGAAATCTGTACCAGATTAGGAAAATCTCACATTGTATGCAGCCGTGGGTAGAGAAGAAGGAGATGAGCAGGTAGCAAGAGCCTTGTCTCTCTCCTAGTTTGGGGCTCCTTCCAGCTGCATTGTTTATACTTAGGCTTTGTTTTTGGAATTCTTCCTTTTATCATTTATCTCTATTAACTCACACATATTATGATAAGACAATGAGGTTAGGTGTACAAAGTCAGCTACTCAACTCCAAAATTCAGGCTGTCTTCAAAAATCAGTATCAGGGCATGTAGAATTGAAGCAGCATCCTACATAGCCACTTTTATATTAAATGTCCCTGGCTAAAAAGAAACCATGTGTCTCTATCCTGCATGAACCAAGAAATGCAGTTGGATAACAGCCTTTGCAAGTGCTTTCTGGCAACAGAGAAACAAATGTATGCCTTTGTCCTCTGGTCCTCTAGGTGTAGGGTGTTTAACGTCCTCAAGTCTCAGCCCCACCCTCTCCCACCACTTTCCAGGTCTTTTATTTTCTCTTCTTCATGCCCAGGCACCTCACCCTTCTCTGCCCTGCTCCAATTCCCTTTTATTCTTGGAAACTGCTCTTTCACTTCTGCTGAAAGAGAGAAAAAGTCTTGAAAGGAAAAGGCTTCTTTTCGAGTCAGCCCTAGAGATCCAGTCCAGTCCCTTGTTGCTCAGAAAATTTTAATATTGTTTAAGATCATCAGGAAGAAAAATTAAACTGGAGCACACTAATAGAAATTCACCCAGTGAAAATGAGCTCTTTCAGAGTCCCTCTGGTCAAGAGTAATCCTCATTCATGGACTCTGACCACAGATGAATGTGATGAGAGGTGATTTTTTTTTTTTTTAAAAAAAAGGACACATCAACTCTGTTTGTTCAGCATGTCTACAGTCCCGCTTCTGGGAGCTAACATAGTCATACCAATATATCACTGCCACTGCTTGAAAAACAGCCCCAGATTTATGGCTGGCACAGGACCTAAAATAAACATATAACAAACAGTTCTGGGACCAGTAGAAGAAGCAAAGCCTGATTTATTAAAGATGAATTATAGCTGAATTTGCTAACAAACTAAGCTCTGACCAATCCTTTTCCCTTGGCTGAAACAGCCAAAACACCTATTTCACAGGTGGCCTGCCTAGTGCAATTGAGGATGTGCTCATGTTAGTCTGTCCCCTACTGATCCCCCTCCTTTTTTTTTCTAGTCAACTTTTCAACTTCAAGCCTGTTAGAAAATTGTGCATCTATGTCCTCTGTCTCCATATGAAATTCTACAAAACTGTTTGAAAGTCATTAGAGAAATTATAATGTATGTGTATTCTCTCTCTCTTCATACAGACATTAGTTGAAACAGTAAATCTTAGATCTATGCAGGAAACTGATATTTTTTCATAGTTTTCCAAGCATTGATACAATTTTTCCTTTCTTAAACATGTCTATAATACTCATTGATTCTGTAAATCACACAGGTCTGTAGATCATTTTCAGGTCACAGAAATTTGAAATTCAAATTGTAATATGAGTGACCAGCAATAACCTGAGAAATAACTGTTTATAGAAGAATGAGTCAAAGCCAGCCTTTGATACCTCTGACTGCTGATCCATGTTTATGCAGCAAAGGCAGACACACACTGTGCTGTGGGGGACCTGTGTCAGAAGCTTCTGGGTCAAACCACTCAAGATCTTTCAACTTGGCTTTCACTTTATTTCTTAAATGTCTTAGTGAGAATATCCAATATAAAAATATCCTGGCATATTTGATTTGATTTCTCCATACTATAGGAGGAATATTCAAAATGATGGTGCATTCCCATAAGTACAGTTTACACTAAAGGAAACAAATGATTCCAAAAGTCAATGACAGTGGAGACAAAGACTTCCTAATGTGAAGTATCAGAGACAAAAAATAGTGGGGAAATGAGTAAGGGGAAAATTAAGAACTGATAAGACAGATGGAATAACCCTAAATCTCTGAATAACCTACAGCAATTTACACACCCTTCAGAAATGCAAAGTTTTTTGAATTAATAGTTATGTAGATATTTGGTAATATTATATTATATATATATATATATATAATTATACATAATTGGTTATGTAGAATACATATTGCTATTCCACCAGCCTACATGAACATAGATTTCAGCCTTAGGAAGAGTATGTTCTTTCAGGGCACTCACTGATTCCTGTTTGAATACCTGTTCTGTTTACCCTATCCTACCCTCTCCCATCCTACCAAATCCTATTCTTCTTACATCGCACTTATCATTGCATCTTGTCACAATCTTTCAGCTGCATGTTATATAATATTACTCAAAACTGTTACATACAGTATTCAAAATTTTTCAGTAATTGTTTTATTCTTGGGACAATCTTTTCCTAAAAAATAATTTAGAAAAATACAAATGCATATTACACAGACTAATTTATATATTTTTTAAAAAATCCAGATAGTCTCATAAAATACAAAGTGAATCCTTGTGTACCTGGAACTAAAGATGGGATTTAGTTAGACAGAAGATAGCTCTTGGTGCTGGAGCTAGTAGAGTTAGCATCCCTACAGACATTCCCATGGCCAGAAAATGCCAGTTAGTAGCTTTGGGTGAATTTTGAACCCTTTGATTGTCTTTTTGAAATTACCCACTGGGCCTTATTTGAGTGTCCTTTTTCTTCTTGATTTCAAGAAGATCTGAGTCTAAGCTACACATCTGAGAATGACTGTGGTCCTAAACCCTAGTGACTGTATGTTAAATACTGGAATTGTTTGGTGTTTTTATGAAAGGCATCTGAAAGCTGCTCCCTCCAGAATCAAAATGGCATTGGGTACTTTTACCCTAAGTGACTTCTGGAGATGAATGCCATTCACTTCAATATTTGCTATTGTTTTTGAGTTTCATAGCTGTGTAGCTATGAAATGTATGTAGCTATGTAGCTCCTGACCCAAGTCTATTTGACCTGTAAGTCCTAATGATGCACAGCACAGAGTGGTGTGACCTTGTGGAGCAGACTACAGGGTCCCAGCATTACAGCAACACAAAAAGATAGCTGTGAAACTAAATAAAGTGCTCAAAGTTAAAATTTCTCTTTTAAGATCAATGAAAAGATTTTATTTGAAGAAGTTATGGTCCATTTCTGTTAATAATGAGGCTGCTTCCAGACAACCTAAGAGATATGTCCCCCCAGGCAATGGTACAGAATTAAAAGTAGAAACAGACTACAATATATTAATTAATCAGTGGACTTCCAACTTCTCATTAATAGCCTCCACTGAAATTTCAGTAATTCTTAAGCATTCCATAATAAAATAGAACCCACTTCAGGGATTCAAGCAACAACAGATTAATTCAGCAAACTTCCGAACCTAATGTGGTGATTGAGTTCCAATCCTAAATCTAAGGAGGATTAAGGAGAAAACATGAACACAGAAAGGCCAAGAAAACAAACAAACAAACAAACAAAAAACAGTGAGTCAAGGCAAATTTTCTATTATAGGTTCTTGCAACAACTAGGCGAGTTGGATTGCCTGATGCTATTAAGAGATTTTTCAGAGGAATACAAATACTACCATCTACAAATTAAAGGTCTGAGGTTTTTTGTTGGGTTTTTTTCTTTTGTGGTGAGCTTTTTTTGTTGTTGGTTGATTGGTTAGGGTTTTTTTTTACATTTTGACTTAATACATATAAAGGGTTTAGTTAGTGAAGAACCAAGAACTTCAAATTTGCTGAGACATTCTGAATACTCCATGTGTTTAATCAGATGCCAGGAAGCCTGAGTTTCAATTATTTTGCATCTTGTGGTAGACAAAGATTTCTGTTGAGTTGTGTCAAGGCTACAGTGTGAACTTATTAGACTTGATACCACTTTTTAGAGACAAGATTTGCAAGTGAAGGAATGGACAAGCAGAAGAGGATCTGGCTAAGGACAAATCCTTTGATATGTGCTTTCTATGGCACAGTGTTGCTTAGTCATGAGGAAGTGATGCAGGTCAAGGAGTCCTTTTTTGGAGCCACATAAATACAGTTTTCTAAGAAATCTTACAGAACATTCAACTCCTGTACATTTTCCTTAAGTGTCCCGTGTTCCTTGAAAGAAAAAACAAAACAAAACAAAACAGAAAACCACCATTCTTTTCCCAAGAGTTTTCATCTTCAGCATGGTGTTACAAGTTTATGAGGATAAAAAAAGACTGCAAAAGCAGTAAGTCAGTCCAGCTTATTCTAATAAGTAATATTACTGTTGAAGTCACCATCTAGATAAATGGTGCCCCACTTCAAATATTAGCATTATAAGTTCCCAAGGAGAAAAAAAATAAAATTCTAAAATTTTTAGCATTAAAAAAGAAAAAGTCTACTCAATACAAGTAAGAATGACATATTCTGGTAACTTTGAATTAGGTTTGCCATAATTTAGAGGGCTATAGAAAAATGTATTTCAGGGCAGGCTGAGTTTCTCCTTAACAAAAGTTACAGCCATTTTTTATTTCTAAATTAAGTCAGGATGACTCTAGAAGGGCTCTGCATCAGTTACTTTACTGATAAAATGCTGTCTATGTAAGAGAGTGAAGAGCTAAGGAAATCACAAAGCTCTCAAAGAATCATAAAAAAAGACCCCAGTGACTGTATTAGAGGGGTCCTCTCTCCTGCACGATTTCAGTTTGCACATTACTTTTCTGTATCTCAGTCTCAGTGCCAGGGACTTATTCAATGCATGGAAGTATGAAGATGAACAATGGCTTTTTTCACCTTTACAGAAGTCAGCTCCACAACTGCAGTGAACAGATACTCTGCACCATGCAATGACAGCAAGGGAGGATTGGGCTTTATGTTTAATTCTGCTGTGCCACAAAGAAGTTGCAAAACTTTCTCCAGAAAGTGAGGAATTTCTCAGCATGGGTGAAACGGGCTTATGTCAGCTTATATTTGATATCTATTCTTATTTTTGCCCATATTTGAAAAGATTTTTTTAACAACTCTGCTAAAGTCTGAAAAGAAAATCAAGCTAGGAACAGTATAGTAATATTTAAAAGATAATCTGGACTACCTACCTGAAATGGAGCATTATTGTATTATTACACAATATACTCTTCAAAGAGATGGTGTCTTAAGCAATAATCACTGTCTGAATCTGTGGAGAAAAAGGAAGAAATCAGGCTTGATTAATGTATGTTTTTGACAGAGTAATTCAACAGAACAAGACATGAAAAGGGGAAAGATCTTAGTATTGTGTTAACAAGTTCACAAAAATGCAGGGAGGGTAACATCCGTGAGCCAGATAAAGTAGGAGGCAGAGAAATAACAAATGAGACAGATGCTGTCAGAGATGGAAAGACTCACTTGCAGATAAATGATTCCATCTAACCATCTCTAGTTCAGGGACCTACAGCTCTCCCATGGGTTCTGTCTTTTTTTAGCTGGTTTAGAATCTTCCATTTTTTTCTGGGGTTGCACCACTATGAACATACTATAACTCATTTATATTGAGGATAATTTGATTTTTTTTTAAAAAAAAATTGTTTTGTGTCAAATGAAAACCCCAAGGATATTAGCTGCATTAATGTACACAATTAGTAGCATATTTTTTTTACCAGTTAAATGTAATTTTGTCAACTTGGTAAAGATCAGTAAGACTACAATAAAAAGAAACATGAGTTTCAGACATATCTGTTAATTCTGGAGACACTCCCACCTTCCTCAATACAGATGATGAGCTACAAGCAAATTGGCCTCATTGGTTTCTTCCTGGTAATCCCATTGCACAAACTTATTTTCCATCACCTTTGGGAAACTTGGCATTCTTATGATAAGAAATGTTTAGAAGTTCAAGATAATTTCCACATTGAAAACACAAAGAAGAGTATGATGTTAAGCTTAGGCCGTTGTATTCAGAATACTAATTTATAGGTATTTTGTATTAAGAGGAGGTAATCCACATTTTTTTAGTTTTCCTTTTATCTGTGAAATCTCTGTGAAAATCCAGAAGATTGCTCCCACAGTGACTTTGAACCACAAGTATGCTGACCTTTAAAAATCAACACCACTTTGTGGTTCTGTTCTTATCTTTCCTCTTACTGACATCCATGACAAAATTGTTGGCAGACTGTCAATATCTCAGACCACGGACTTCCAGTGAGTCACCAGCTGCTTGGATACCTCATTATTCACAGTCCAGCTTCCTCCCCAAGCCTCAAGGAACCACGGGTGTGGGAAGATGCGATTCTGGATTTGGCACCTTGATTGAAAAGCTGTCCTATCTTGAGCCCTAAGTCAAGAGCAGCTGTATATCCCAGTGGCATTGAGTTTCACAGGGGGTTTTGGCACATAAAATGCCTGTTCTGCTTTGGGACACCATAATCAGGAAGGCTTTGCAGAGTATACTATAGAATTACTTTCACCCAAAGAGCAACAGAAAAGAGAGGAACAGAAAACATTTTGTGTTGCAGTCCTCACGATGAGGCCACATCCTTTCCCCAGCTGTGGAAATGCTGCTGCAGGTGTCACATCAGGAAGAGCAAAAGGAACAGGAAAAGCAAAGATTTCAGTGACACAGAGCAGGGCTGCAGGATGCCAGGAGGTGCTGACTGTATGAGCTGGGGCTGGGGAGTGAGACAGACTTGGCAGGCTGTGTCTGGGAGGAACAAGGGAAAGAAGGTGAGAATATGGGAATTTGTTTGGTGAGATGCTAGGCACGTGGTCTCACTTTGGCCAGAGAAAAGTGCTCCTCTTTGGTTAGAGCAAAGAGGTGACAGAAAGAGATATTTTCCCAATATCAGCAAGAAGCTAGGTCTTGAGGCAATATAAATCAAAATATAAGTGTAGCTGCTGACCATGACAACCTAATACAGATGCTCACCTCCCTTCTTAACCTCTCTTGCTAGTATTATGTCCAAGTTCTGCTTCAGTCATGGCATGTTGTTACAATGAACACTGTAGCCTCTTTGGCTTCCTACAGAGATCTAGTAATCTGGTTGGGTTTTTTCTTTTTTCTCAATTATCAAATAAAGACCAGCAGTAGGTACTTTTGTACAGCTGACTAAAAAGACTTCCCATGTTTTTGCTTTTGACATGTATAAATGAATGTAACCAGTTATCACCATTGAGAGGAGCTACAAAGAGCATTCACTAGGAAAAAAATAAGCAAAACTGTCGCTGAAAATCCACCCTGGTGATTTTGTATTAGATAATTGTGTCCTTATAGTATTTGAACTAAATTTCTTTTTGTGATATTTTATATAGGCATGCTTATAATCACAATAATTAGCTGAGTAAGAAAATAAACACTGACTTCCTAAAGAATTACAATAGAATTTTCAGATATGTATCTCAAAGCACTGTAAAAGGTGTCAGAAAGCCCCCACACTTTAAAGTTTCTGACCCAAGTCCAACCACCGCAGCTCAGGACCATGTAAAACCATCTGCTGAGGTCAGAAAAAGCAGACCCCTGCCTGTGTCACACTGTCCGAAATAGTCAACCCTGCTTCTCATCACAGAGCAGCTTCCAGGTCTGCTTGGGCTCCTGGTGCTTTCAGTCAGAGCTACTTGGTGTCTTTGCCTGCAATCCTCATGCACCCCTTCAGACTGAGAGAGACAAATACATGGATGGGGCAACTCTTCAAATTAGTGTGATCAAGAGTGCCTTTCTGATGGCTTCAGGTGGACTTTGGAGTAGGCCTTTGTGATAGTGCCTATTATCTGAGCAGAATAAAGCTTCATGGAGTTGGAACAGAGCCATATAAAAATTGTGAGCCATTCTAGGAGCTGGCTTCTATATTGATTTCATAGATTAGAAGGTCTATTCCTTTTTGTTTTTCAGAGGTAGACATCAAAGCTATATATTGTGGCATACTAAGCATTGCCCATTAAGTATGATATGACAGAAAACTACCAGCTGGTTCTACTTAAACCTCTAAAAAAATTGGTATCTTAAGCACAGAAAAGCCCTAAAATGCTGAAGCACATCACTGTCTCGGGGTGTTCAACAAGTATGGTGGAAGAGCCTAAAAAGAGAGCCCACCTGTTAAAGTCAGAGATGGCTGAAGACAAAGCAAAAGGCTTTGTAATTAAACAGCTATGTAAGAAAAACTCATTCAGAGCCTTTAGAGGAACATGTTCCTGATTTACAATGAATTCCTGGTCTCCTGGAGGAAGCTCCTGATAACCTGTGCCTGGACTTTTGACCACCCTGAACTGTTGCCTCTACCATGCCAATTCCTCCTTAGCACTCCACGCTGCTGCTTCTGATTGCCATGATCTCTAGGGGATGTCTAAACTCAGTTTTGGGGGTGGACCTCCCTCCCCCTTTGTCAAGTTTCAACATGTCACAGTCCCTGGCAAAGCCTCCACACAGCTGTTTCACCAATGGCAGATGGGACTGTAGGGTCCCAAGCCTAGAGCAATGAGGGAGAAAGAAGGGATAGAAAAGCTTCGAGTTAGTTGTCTTGAATGACATAACTACAGATACCTTCTCTCAAGATTACTAGGCACAATTTTTCTTTTCTTTAAGTGTCTCATCTGAGGCTCTTTTCCTTGTTCCTCTAGCAAATTTGAGACTATTTATGTTTCTATTAATCTTCTATTAAGACATTTTTCATCTTTCATTCTATGATCTTACATTGGCTTTCCTTTGATAAAACATCTCTTCTGTTAAGGCACCTCTCTGTGATATTTGGATATAACAGACTTTGAAACAAATTAGTCCTTGATTAGTCCCTGCCTGTTTCTCTTCTCTTTCTGCCTTTCCTTAAACTTATCCCAAAATTTCAGTGAAAAAAACCATTGCAACTTTTCTAGAAATTTTTTTTTTTCTAGAAATTTTTCTAGAAATTGCTATCTGTATTTTTTATGCTGTTGTTCTGTACCTTTGCCACATCTGTATTGAAGAACACATCAGAAGAAGAGGAAAAGGAGGATAAAATGGATTTTTTTGCCTCTCTGGTAATTTCTTTCCCCTACTGGTTTCTGTGGAACCATCAAAGCCATCTACCAAAATAGCAAGAAAGGGTTTAAGATGTGTTTGTCCTCTGGTTTCCTGCTGCTCTGCCTGAGCCTCTTTTTCTCTTTGCCATTTACTGCATTGGTAGCTTCATTAGCAAGGGATTACAACAACCAAACCTGCCCCAATTCTCCAGGGATTGCCCCCCCATCTTCAATTACCTTTAGCTACAGCTACTGCTGTACCTTCAAGCCAGGCCCTTTTCCAGCTAGTTTGACCTGGCCAAAGAAAGAAGAGCAGCCCTAAAATGATAGTATATCCTGTTGAAGGGATCCCTCGTGGGTGAACACATCCTCTCTGGCACAGAGCCTCCCCAGCCCTGTCTTTGCTCACCCCACAGAGCTGCAGGAACATGAATAAAGGCCAAGATCAGGGAGACAACTGCAGCTCCTAATGCCTTGGCCATTTATAACTTCTTCCACGTCATCTCTTGGACCTAAGGGTCATGCACCTTAGCCAAAAGTGGTCTCCACGCCAGTCCAATACAAGCAGAAGAAACAGATAGTCCAGGTTTGAAAGCATGTGCACCTCACTCCTCACACCCTCCTTCTTCCTTCTCACCCCCCAGGCACTGAAAATTTTGTCGCTGCTGACAGGGTCAGATTATCACATCACACTGACCTCAAGGAATTGTATAATGTCTGGCTTTTCTGCATGGAAACATGGATTCAGATGCACTCCCTGAAGGGAAACATGCAAAGATAAGCCAGCTCAACAGAGAAACCATGAGAACAATCATTCCCAGCCAGTGAAGGAAGCTGACAAAACAATTCATCAGTGACTTCTAGAAGACCAGATAATCAGGGGTAAAGTATGCTCTGCCACCACATGTGGGTTTTGCACAAAACCAAGATGATGCTGAAAACAGAAAGAGCTCCCAACAGCTCATTTAGCACCAAGGAGGGACCAGTTCCTTTGGGAATCTGAGTAAGAAATACATTACTAGCTTATTGTATAAAGAATACAAGTACTGTAAATGGTGGTATCATGTCTTCTGCAGGGACCTTCTACACAGATTCAGTGAACCACAGGAAATCTGCTCTGTCCAAAAAAAACCCAACCCATTTCCCCTGTGTACACCAAAGAAAATATCATATTCTGTTAAAATCAGTTAGTGGAAAATTTTCTGAGCTAAGACAAAAACAAAACCAAACAAAACAAAAACCCAAACAAACAAAAAACAAACAAAAAACCATAAAAAAAACCCAAAACCAGACAAAAACAAATTAAAAACCTGAAAAGAAAGCTGCTATCTACAACCTTGGTACATTTAAATGTTTCCTTGATTTTATAAACAAGGTTGCACTGACATGTAAAATACCAATGTCCATTTTGTGTGCCTCTGAAAACAGCCATCAAGGAAGATTAAAACCAGCATTATTCCCAGTCTAAAAATAAGCCCTGAAAAGCACTGTACTCCATGTATCTCTCAGTCATGCTTTGTTTCTTTTACACTGCTCTGGCAGAAATGGGCTCTCAAACCAGCTGATAACACTGATCACCTTGCAGGGAGAGATAAAAGGAGTCTCTTTTTGAGCAGACTGAGAACTCTTCTCTTGTCTGTCTCACCACTGGGAAAGCGCAGCTCTGGACACTGATTTCTGAACCCAGTAGTGTGAAGGGTGCCCTGTTACAATCACTACATGCTTCATCATGGGCAGAAAGTACAAATGAGCTCAGCATCCTCATTTCTGAAGAAAAATTTCAGCAATTATGAAATCTGGTTTTTTTTTTTTCCTATTAGCACATTAGTAGACCAGATAGACCAGTTCTGCTTAACAAGATGGTCTTGACTAAAATATCAGTAAAATTAAGGAGTCTCTAGAACAGCACTCTGCTTTACCCACACTGATACTCTGATTCACTGAAGATGGGTGAAATTGTGAGCTTGACCCTCTCTATTTCAATGCAGAGTGCCCAACAGACATGTACAAACCTTATGCTGCTATCAAAAAATTCTCCATAATAGGGTAGCTGGTAGACAAATCTTACAAATAACTATTCAGACAGACTCAGGTTACCTCAACCTTTTCCTCATCCACTGTTCGCAGTTTACCAGCACTGTTCAACAGGGGCATTCACCTTCTCTGACCTTCCTCTTCTGGTTAACACACCTGTAGAAACCCTTCCTACTAATCTTCCTTGCCAAGTTCGGTTTTAGCTTCACCTCGGCCTTCCCCACCCTATCACTACACAACCAAACTTCATCTCCATTCTCTTCCCTGCTCACCTGTTCTGGTTTCCACTGCCTGTGCTTCTTTTCCTTTAGTTTGACCAGCAATTCCCTGTTCAGCCATGCCAGCCTCTTGCCTTCCTTGCCCTATTTCCTGCTTCTGGGGATTGCCAGCTCTATTGCTATTTTCATAACATTGGCATAGGAAAAAAGGTTCTATGAATTAGTCATTGTTGTGCTGCAGAGACCACTACAAATTCAACCTACAAAAAACAGTGATCTTCATACTTGCATCTTCTGAAAGACTTTCTGAGCACAGTGCTGGGCATTTCAAGTATTTTACGGCAATCTACAAGACCAACAGATACCAGAGTCTTGCTGGGCTGAAAGAGAAGTAGAACCTGCAGTCTGCTGAAGGGCAGGATGGCTATGCTGGTTTAGGTGTGCTCCTCTTTGAAACATGTGGTGGTCAGACCCCAGTGACCTGCCTTGTGCCTCATACCTGAGCTGGTGACACTGACTGTCCCCTCCAACTTAGTGATTGCACTGGAGGAAACCGGGAATGGAGGAGACTCCTGCTTCACACTGGTCAGTTGGACAAGAACTGCATGGGCTTGGCAACACCAGCCCATTCCTGTTCATGTTCCAGAAGGTTAAGGTCAATCTATTCAGACCTTCTCAAACCTATTTTAGTTCTGCATCTGAAAATTCTACTGGGGCCACCTTTGGACAAAAACCGTGATGAGCAGTGAGTTGATAATTCTGCTGTGGTGGCTGTCCCTCAGTGCTGCTACAAGCCCTCCTAAACCACACTGCTCAGAACATGGGGAAATTGTGTGCAGTCTTCCAGGAAGCTTTTCATTTTCTATTCACTTCCAGCAGCAGGAAAGTCTTCATCAGCTTTCCATTTTAAACATCAAATCAAACTAAGTCTGAAGATTATTGTTTTCCTATGCAAAACAAATGAATAATTAATTGTCATGGGATTTCTCTGTGTAGTTCCCATCCATGAGGAATTAGCTGGAGTCCTTGAGACTGAAAACAATTAATGAACACAGGATGTGCAGTCTCTGCATGAACATTTTGGATTATTTCACATCATATTCTGCCAATAATTCCACCATTGCTAAAGTAATCCAAAGCTCAGAAGTTACAGCACATGTGCTGATGATACATTTCCAGTAATGCCCCAGATGTGATCACCTTTAATTTCAGTGGAACACTGGCAACAATTCACACCCAGCATGCATTACAGTGACTGTAAGAGAGTCATTAGGGTGGGATGCAAATATCTGAAGTGAACAATGAACAAAATTTGGCAAGTGCTAATAGAACCATTAAAATATCTGAATAACAAGAAAGATGTTTACTTCTCCCCACAATGGAAGGGTTTAAAACTATTCAGAGCTTGAACATTAAGCTCTACATGTTGTTCAGAAAACACAGCAGTGTTAGCACCACTGTATGGCAACCCAGCCTCTCTCAGCCACACTCTCACTGCCCTTGCAGGTGTCCCAGTACCATGATTGTTCACTAACGATTTATAAAGGGTACCTTGGAATAGACCCAATCTAAACCCAAGAAATAGAAAGGATAAGATTAATTTACAGCTAACTATTATGTCTCCAACCCTGGCCTCCCTGGCTGCAGACTCCCCACTATTTTCTAGCACAGACTCTTTTACAAAAACCCACAGTCTGGAAAAAGCTTGTTTTAATATTTTGTGGCTTGTAAGTATCCTTGCTGTAATGTTAAAGGACATCCCCTTCATATCTGGAAAGTGCATGGCCACATTGGGCTTATTCCAATTCCTAGAGAACATATGCATTGATAACACGTAGAAGTATAAATTTGTTTCAGTGGCTTTTGCAAGCTGAATGAACTCAAATTGCCAGAACATCTTGTCTGTTTCTTCCCAGCTGTAGATGCTATAAAGCAAATCCTAGAAATTAATGAGTAAACTTCAAAAGAGCTTGAAGTTGCTTTCAATGGAAAATCAAACGTTTGAAATTTTTTTTTCAGTAATCATCTCCCTGATGACATAAAACTGATCTGGAAATCTCACAAGCACTGTCATTGCAAGGTCAGCAATTCAAGCCTGTGATGCCACAAAGCCAGCTCATGATATCTTGAGGGCTGCTCCTGACAGTAGAAAATTAAAATGGATATAAAAGAAAAAAAAATCTTTAGAGTTGAACAGATACAAAATTTCTCCATCTATTATGAAAACAGTGGCCCCAAAAAACCGAAGAACTCCAAGAAGTGTGCCACCTGAGAGAAAAACCCTTCCATTTGCATTCATAGTTTTTTAGATACCAGGGAAATCAGAGAAGAAACTTTGAAGTACCAGAGATATGAAAAACTTCTGACAATTTTGTTCACATTCACAAATATAATCACTGAGGAGACAATAATTCACAAATTTTGATATTTCTGATGAATATGCTGAACATGACGGAATTTACCCAGCTCTGACTTTCAGAACTGCTGCCATTTGACTTAGAGATGAAACTGTGAGGAATCAAAATACCAGATACTACTGCATAAATGTGTGCAAGTATCTCAGTGAATCTTTGGAAAAAGGGAATGGATAGCGGTTGAGTTCATTAGGAATAAGAATTTCAAAATATATTAGAGTCCTCTAGAAATTGCATTCTGTGTTCAAGAGCCTGCTGTTGCAGTTGTTTTGTGGAGCCTAGGTGAGAGGAATGCTTTATCCTGGGCCTAAGTCACCACTTTAAGTGGTTCCCGCCCTAACACACGTCCTAAATGCTGTTTTTATTCTTTTGTAACAATTACGCTTTGTATGAAAAGGAACTTGTTTTATACAGTTCACTTATGCCCAGAAGGAGAAACCTCACTAGTTTTGTGATCATTTTTAGAAGCAGTGTCCCTGAAGATGGCACATTTGGAAACAACATTAATTCATACCGCTGCATAGCAGCAATTGGCACCCTAGTCTATAAAAGATACTACTTGAACAATATAAAATATCCAACACCTGCAAGGAGAAACAGAGTTCTTTTCTATCCCAAAATATACTCTGCAGAGTACCTGTTGTAATTCATTTAATCTAATTTACTAAAGGAGAGATGAATCCCCTTGCTGCAATCAAGCTATTTTTAAAAAGAGATTGGTGGTGATTCAGCTGAATGGTGACTAAACCACTGACAAATTTCCCCTGTCAGCTTGTGTGTATAAAAAGATGCTTTGCTGGAATGCATCATCTGCAGATACCACTATTTTTTGGACTGACTGGGGGTTTTCCAGTCAAACTCTATTACTTTAATTATTATTTAAAATTTTATGCATATGAGGTTTTAGCACATTTCAGAGAGGTGTCAGGTCATACAATTGAGCTGTACTGGGTTTGCATGGCTAGGAGTGGCTTCTGTGGGCAGCTTCCAGAAGCTTTCCCCAAGTCTAAGAGAGCCAATTCCAACTGGCTACAAGCTGGACCCACCATGGAGCGAGGCTGTGTGGGAGGAGCAGCTCTGCAGGCACCCAGGTCAGTGCAGAAGGAGGGGCAGGAGGGTCCAGGTACAGGTGCAGGTTCTCCTGCAGCCCCTGGTGAAGGTCATGGTGAGGCACCTGCTCCCCTGCAGGCCCTGCAAGGGAACGACAGTGAAGCAGGTGGATGGCCAAAGGAGGCTGTGACCCCACAGGAAGCCCAAAAGACTCACTTTGGAGCCATTTATGAAGGACTATCTTCCATAGAAGAGACCCTCCACTGGAGCAGGGGAAGAGTGAAGAATCATTCTCCCCATGAGGGAAAAGTGGCTGAGACAAGGTCTGACCACAGACCTCATTCCCCATCCCCTGGACTGCTGGATGGGAGGAAGGTAGAGAAAAACAGGAGTGAAGCTACGCCTGGAAAGAAGGGAGAATTAGGGGAAGGTGTTTCTAAGATTTGGATTTATTTCTCATTATCTTACTCTGATTTAATTAGTAATAAATTAAACTAATTTCCCTCAGCTGAGTCTGTTTTGCCCATGACAATAACTGGTGAGTGATCTCTCCCCATCCTTATGTTGACCCACAAGCCTTTCACTGTATTTCCTCTCCCCTGTCCAGCTGAGGAGGGGAGTGCCAGAGTGGTTTTAGTGGCTAGCTGGTGTCCAGCCAGCATCAACCCTGCACACAAGCCACAACAGAGAGAAAGGAAAACAGGTATTGCACAAGATCATTAGCGAAAACTGCTGATTTAATTTACTTTAATGAATTTAATTTACTTATATGAATTTACTTTATGTTAACTTTGTATGAATGTATCTTCTGAAAGGATAAACAGAGATACATTCCCATGAACAGAAAAGCAAAACTCTGGATGTTAGTCTGCAGCTCAAAAGATGCAGGTTGAGTTGCTTGCTCCCTACAAGCTGCTGCCTTTGGCAGGTACAGGATTACATCTATGGACTAGAGATGATTCTGATGTCTCCTACAGCTGTTCCTGCCTGCAAACTTCCAGTTAATATAGCAGAATAAGGAGGGGAGAAGGTGAGTTCTTAACAATCAGCAGACAGAAAGACATTAAAGCCGTAAAGTAAACTGGAAATGGAATCAAGAAACAACAATCATAGTCCCTTGAGTAGGGCACTTAATTACTCTATAGCTTCTTTGGAAACTGCCTTCTAGGGACTAGAACAGAAGCTCATGCTCATGACATTTATCAGGATGTAACTTTGGAATATAATAATCCCAGCAGTTCACTAGTGGTTTTCTTAGTTCTGAAAAACTGATTTCCTAGGAAATTACTTTTTAAGATCTACCTGTAGTTGTTCTGTCTGGTTTCTCTGATGATTTACAAGACTAGATAACCTCTTCTCTTGCCATGGTGAGAACAAGTCTTAGAGAGCACAGATGAATGCTTGTCCTTCTCTTCACCTTGGCTTTAAAATCTCACAGTTTATGTCAGTGAAAATTGTAACACATTTAATTAGCTATTTTGTTGATGCAGAGTTAAAGACAGTTTAGTAAATAGTCTATTATTTCTATCCTTGCAAGTCAATAACCAAAATTATGTTGCTCACAGGACAGCATATGCAAATAAATGTGCCTATGATAGACTGAAAGCATATTCACTGACATCTAATAGGTGTTTAATTGCTTTGGAGTGCTACTAAAAAAAAGCAATATTATTAGGATGTTTTTCTTACAAATGGATTTTAAAAGCATATGGTCAGTGCTGTATAATTGCAGTCTTATAATTAAAACTAAATAGGTTAGAAATTACAAGGTAGAAGAAAATAAAAGCTCAGCAGCCATATGTATGGCTAAACATGGATTAGTGTGGGTGCACCTAAATGCTGTGCTCCAGCACTACACCTGCCAGGAATTACCATTATGGCTTAGGAGGAACTGTAGCTGTTTAAGGAGACCTGAGGGAAACGAATTCTTGGCTGGGGCTGACATGAGTACAAATTAACCAATTAAGGCACCTGTATCAATATAAGCATCCTGACTCATTGTTTAATGGGATAATTGAAATTCTGTAGAGGAAATAAAGTTGATTACAGGGATCAAACAGAGTGAAAGCTCTCTAAGCATTTGTCTCTTGCTTGTGACAAGCTGTAGCTTATGAGGCTGCTGACATGGAACAAATAGCTGTATGGGGAGTAAAAGGTCAGGTCATTACTTTTTAGTGCTTACAATAAAATTGTGTACATGCTATGAAGTAATAGACAAAGCTCTGTGTTTAACAATAAACATGAAGTCTATATTTCTAACTTTTTGTAGGTATCTGAATTCCCAGAATGTTCTGGTTTTACCGGATAAATTGTTCTTGGTATAATGCAATTCAGCAGATTTTCTCATCATCTATAAATTAATTTACAATACAATCCTAGGTGTCTATTCCTTGGTTTTGATGGGTGGATATGGTCATGAAAGCATATGATGAACAGATGGTGGAAGATAAACAGTCAGAGACGAGGGGCTAGTTGGGTCCTTCAATCCAAAGAAATAAGATGCAGGTGATTTACTCTCTATAAACAGAAGACAAACTGATCTCCAGAGAGAAGAAACAATGGAAATAAACTCACTGTATTTTCAGGAAGCAATCTATCACAGAAGGTCATCAGGCCTTTATGTTTGAAGAAGAAAATGAAAAGTCATCTGTGGCTTACTGTGTCCAAATTCATTATTTCCTTTGAAGGATTCAAAATATTTTTGTCCAATGGAAACTGCGGCCTACGTAACTTGTCTTGCATGTTTCTGAAGAGTTAGGCTGGTTATTTGGGAGAAAAAAAAAAAGAAAATCAGTTGCAATAAAAGACCTAGCATTATCTTTTCTTCATGTGTCAGATGAAAGGTTTGGGTGTATGAGACTTGTCATATTTTATCTGGGATATCAACAGAGAAACAATAAAGAATACCTAATGCTTTATTTATTTATTCCCATTCTCCTTTTTTTTTTTTCCCCTTCTCTTTTTCATTCCTGCTTTAATTCATTACTCTTTGCAGGACCCAAACTGTATTTCCCAGGATGCAGCTCTTCCATTGGTATAGTATGAGAATCTTAGAGTTCAGTTTTGGAACTGTGAAGCAGCTGGGAACCATGAAATTGAATAAGGCTCAGTACTACAACTCTTTGGGCTACATAAATTTGCAAAGCAAAAGTCTTCCATGTGAGGAATTTAAAATAATTTCCTTTCAGTTGAAAATGTTCAACCATCCTTGTCCTGGGGCGACTTTATGATACTGGTATCCCCAGTTGCCTGGTTTATGTTATATATTAAGTATTATATATTAAGTTCTGCACCTTTAAGACTGACTTTGAGAGCTCAGGAAGTTAAAACTGCTGGAGGCTGATGGCAGTTTTTTCTCCTGGCCAATAACTGGCCATTTCTGAGAATTGACAGTGGTTTTGAGCATTGAAAAGTGAGATCAACCTGTGAACACCACCTTAAGAGTTAAGCTCAAGACTTTCTCTCTCTCTTTGGTTTCTGGCTTCTGAAGAGGTAACAGGGCTCTGGTTCAGCCTCCTCCCCCCAGCCAGGCCGGACAAGGCTGCAGAGGGGTAGGGAGGGATGGAGGGGAACGGGCCCAGGCCGGTTCCTTGCTTGGCTGCAGTTTCTGCCGCTGCTGGGTTTCACCAGAGTCTGCCGAGGAAGAAGAGAGAAAGCTCTTGACCTGTGGTGGGCTGAGACAGTGACCACGCTCTCCAGAGCAGCCATGAATAATCTTCCATTGCAGACAACTCCAGCTGCTGCTCCAGCAGAGATCACAGAACTATCTACAAAGCCTGGGCAAGATTTTAACCTTTTCATTACCCAGACGAGACTTGCAGATTAATCCTTTTTTCCAGAGAGAGGGGAAGAGAGAGTGATCAACATGTAAAGAGACACCATAAACTATCAAAGACAGTGAACAGAGGAGTTAAGCTTCAGAGGGGGGAGAGAAATAAGGAGATGATTTAATAAGCTGAAATATTTTTCTGTTAAAGCTATGGAGATGGACAATAGTGTTCTGAAAAAACTCCTTTAATTGATGACAGTATTTTTTGGGGGAATAGAGTATTTCGAAGTGTAGATTTAAGGAAATGATGAAGTAGTTGTGATCCTATAAGATGCTGGAACAGAAAAAGGGAAGTAATAGTTGCTAAGATTTGTGGCCTTTAAGAGGCAAAGAGAAAACTTCTATTTTCAGAGAGGCTCACAAACATAGATGACGAGAACTTTTGCCTTTGAATAACTCACCCTTAAAAATGACACCCCATCTTGACTTGTTGGCCCATAACACATCTCAGAGTGATGTGAAATGGGAGGAGAGAACTGATGGCAGAATTTTGGGGCAGCTGGCATCAGACAAATAGAAAGCCATGAAGAAAATGGTTTTCATGTGAAAAAACTCCATAGACTGGCAGAAGAGGACTTATTTTTCTCTTCTTTTTTCTC
The DNA here is from genome assembly GCF_971803275.1 of Cyanistes caeruleus. NCBI lineage: Eukaryota > Metazoa > Chordata > Aves > Passeriformes > Paridae > Cyanistes > Cyanistes caeruleus. The sequence continues at coordinate 14,108,775 of NC_141703.1, read as the reverse complement.
ATAAAGACTGATGAAAAGACTATAGCAAAATTGAGACTGTTTTAACCACCAAGTTTTTTTGTCTCTATGTTGTCATGTGAACAAGGGAATGGTTGAGTAGTGGGGAAAAAAGGGTTTCTGGAGGTTTTATTCTGGTTTCTTATTCTTGTAGTTTTTGTTAATAAACTTTCTTTGTTCCTTTTAAGTTTTAAGCCTGTTTTGCTCTTGTTCTAATCCATATCTCACAGAAAAAAGTAAGTAAGTTTTCTAGTGATTTTTTTAGCTAATACTTTAAAACCACAACAATCCTGTTCTGATTTAATGGAATTCTGGCATTTCAAAATTTTTCCTAATTTTATATCAAAACCCAAGATGAAAAAGGATAGAAATTCTCTATTCAATAACAGAAATTCTCTATTCTGTAATGACTGACATTGCCTAGAACACACAGCACACCATAATGTTATTGAAATGAATAAAATAAATGAGTACTCTGTAAGCTCCAGAACACATAATGAAATGAAAAATAATGAAACACATAATGAAACACAGAAGTCCATTAAATTTATTATATTCTATAATGAGAGTCTACCCATCTTATCAAACTTCTGTGATAAAATTTGCCCCTTCTGGGCCTGATGAGCTTTGCAAATTGTACAAACGAAACAATTCTTATCCAGCATTACACACACAGAAGAAAGGTGCACACTGACCAAAAACAAGGACATGCAGAAATTCTTTAAATGAAACCACATTGAATAAGCCATTAGGATCCTTCTGTAGAAGAAAATGAGAAGAACAATCACATTAGGACAAGAAAATGACCAAAAAATATGCACTTTCTATAAGACTATGATGAAGTTAGTGTCTCAGCAGATACCAGATTCTGCTTTGAAATCTGTTTATTGACCTGTAACTTATGCAAGCAGGATATCTCAAAGGTAATTGACAAGAGAGAGAAATAAGTCATATGTTGTTGAATGTGCCCTGAGCTGTTTTCTCGCTACAAAACTCTCCAATACATGTATGTCTTGTAATTAAATCTTATATAAAATTCTTGCTGAATACAACTGTCGTGGCTTTCAGATATATCTGTCCTGGAAGAGCTTACAAAAAATATATATAACAAGAAAAACAATGTATTCTACTCTTGGCATTTCATACAGTATAAGGTAAAGTATCCTCTTTGTTGCCACTTGCAGCAACAAAGCCAACAACATCAGTGTGTGATTAGGACTGAAATCTCTTCATCTGAGATTGCTTTCTAAAATCAAATTCAGGCAGAGAGAAAAGGAGAAGCAAACAAGTTTACTGCGGCTCTGCAGTAGCAAATAATTAAGATAGCTACTTGAGGAACATAAAGTGAAGCACCAGATTCTTCAAATAATACGATAATTGAAACACAGGTGTTGAATATCCAGTTATGTGCAGATCTCTCTCCTCTCAGAGAATGGAAAGGCCACAGAAGGGTTAGGCTGAGATGAATGACAATGCAGGGGAAAAAAGCCAGTTTGTGAACTAGAGGACAAATCTATCTCAACCTAAAATTTGTCATCGGCTGTGTTGTACAGGCAGTCTGTTCAAACACATGACAAATGACACTGCTATTCATAGAGCAGGCATAACACAGGTTGCCACAATCTAAATTGTTACCAATACTGTCCCATGTACCAAGAAATGTCACACATTCAGCTCTAGAGCACCATGGGCTGAAGGTGTGCTTAAGAGGAAATTGCAGTTAATACAGTCAAAATTATGATTGCCAGTTATGTGCAACTAACCCTTATGGTTTGTTAAAAAAACCCACAAAAACCCAATCATTGAGGTTTTTAGCACCTCTTTTTAGTTGCACTGCATTTCAGGAAATGAGAGATATTTAATCTCTGCTTATAAGGAAGCAATATTTTGTTTTGACATCAGGTCTGGAGAGCAGATTCATCCAAATGCTCCACATCAGTGCTTGATTTGCACAGCTATGAAAAAAGGGTGCATCTCCAACTTATTTGTAACCCCCTCCTTTCTTTTTAAATTTATTTCAAGAAGGGCACAGGTTGTCTAGCCACTGAGTTACACTGTAGTCATAAAAATATGTGGATAATAATGTTCTGGCTTCTTCGTACAGCTTCATGGAGAATCTTGGCTTCAGGCCAAACAACTGCAAAAGCAAAGCTTTTTCCCCTCAGCATTTTAGCAAAGTGCACATAATACATCTTTAAGTAAATTACTGTTATAACAGGTTTCCACTGATCTGTCTTGAAGAATCAAATGAGAACCAAAAATAGGTCCTATTTTCAGTTTCCCCCGAGCAGCAAAATGATTTGAAATCCTTCCTTGCCACAGGAAACAAACAGATAAAAACCCCAAGTTTGGTAATGATTCAGTAAATATATGTGCCTTTTCAGTATTTAAATCCAGGAGCCAAGCAACTCTTTATTAGAGGATTTTCAACACCTCCAATAAAGGTAGGAAGCAAGCGTGACTCTCCAAGAAAACCCCTTCCTTTGTGGTCAGATGCTTTGTGGCATTTTCAGAGGAAAACTCACTTCAGAGTATGCAGCAGATGCCAAAGCCACCTCTGCAGAGAGGTGCAGAACATGTAAGTAGCCACACACCATAAATATAGCTATGCTTTAGGGACTGGCAAAGTATAGGTGAAGATATGATCAGATACTATTCATTGTAATAAACAGTACAGGTTAAAAAATCGATTGTAACTTCAACTTGAATTATGAAAAGGGGAAACCCCACCACCTGGAAAATTCCTGCAGAATGGCAAAGTCATTGAATCAGTAACAAACACAGCAAGCATTTTAAAGCAGAAGAGCCCTTACCTTTAGGGCTGATGGGATTATATGCAGTTTTTCAAGTAACTACTCCTGGATTTGTCTGAGATAAGTGTATTTTCAAAAATGGAAACAAGATTATCTCATTTAAAGGTTTAGTACTCCCTTAAAATATTTATGTAAAAAAACTGGTCCCTGGCAAGGAGATTTGGATGTGCTGAAGGAGAGGACAAAAAGTAGAAACAGTAGCTCAGCATTCAGCTCAATTTTAGTACATACTTTTTAAAAAAGGGTAAAATCATATTGCATGATTTCTTAGGTAGAGATCAAATCCCTTAAACAAGATTTTACTGAATGTACTTGATTGGCATAAACCAGACCATCTCTAATTTTGCTAAAAACACATGCACATCAAGTTATTTTTCTTAATGCCTGTTAATAGAATTGGCATCAAGTAACAAAAAATAATCTTTTTTTGTATCATTGTTGCTAATGTGATGTTCTGTTTGTTTTTCAGCAAGGCATATGTATAACACTCATCACTAGTGGCAGTGTAAGGAGCTAGCACGATTATCATGACATCAAACTAATTAAGATTAGCCTGAAGAAAGCAAAGGATGCCCTCCTCTCCAGCTCTGAAGAACAAAAGAAACGGGGAGAACAAGGAAATATTAATAACAGTTTATACAAGAAGTGCTTGATTTTGTTCTGTTTATGTGGAATTACAGCTGAATCAAGTGAAAGGAGAGAAAGGGAAAGTATTCCTTGGTCCTTAGAAAAGTAACAAATGGGTTGTTAATTGGCAAGTGTTTAAAGGGTTTGTTCTAATCAGGGTAAATGGGCTTGTTTTTCCAACACTGGGTCTCACGTCAAAACAACAAGAAACAATTGAAAAATCTTTGCTGAAGAAAGCAAGAGGAAGTGGGTTGTCACCAGCTGTTCGAAGAGCAAATCCTCCAGCAAATGTGAAGCAGCAGATGCCTAGGAAGCACAGGGAATGTAAATGCATATGAGTCATCCCATAAGCTTAGGGGGGACAAGCTGTAGGCCAGATCCTGGGGCAAAGATTTTTGTGACTTTAACCATCTCTTCACTTGCTTTGTACTTTGTTCAAGTACACAGTATATTTTTTAGGAAGGTGTTTTTAATCCCTGTTAAAGAGCCCTGAGCAGAAGGAGAGCATCTTACAGAAATATTATTCTTTGGGCCTATGGCATTAAAAAAAAGGGAATGGTCCAGCATCATTGTCTGTGCAGCAGTGAGATTAAAGCATTAACCCCTTTACCCTCTTTTTTAAGGTTCATGGTAATGATGAAAATTGTTAAAAGGATCATTTTTATAATTTCCAGCATTTAAGTATTTGTTTTACACTTAATTTTCATAAACTGGCACACTGGGAAAGGATAGAAAATTGGCACAGCAGCAAAAATAGAACTACCTGCTGTGTTTCACAGAGATAATCCCAAGGATCCCATTTTAGGCTGGTTGCCCCTGGGCAGAGGAATGAGACCCTCCAAAAGTTGAAGTATGATGGAACTTGAAATGAAAGTGACAGAAGGATGCTCTGCAGAAGTTTTCAATAAAATCCTGTTTTTCTAAAAGAAATAGCAAGAAAGAGGCAGAAGGAGGAGTCCCAGACTCAGCTCTTGCCTTGGCTGTCCCAGCTGTACATATTTAGGCACTCTCATACTCTGGTCATTATAAAAAGCACACTGATTTGTACAATTCCATAATTTTACAAGAAAATAGGTCATTGGGGATTATCAAATTATCATCCATTTAATTTCAAAATTCCCTCCTTGTTTTACCCCAGCAACACCAAAATCTCACATGGAGAAGAAGAAAGGCTTTAGTAGAAGACTTTGCATGGAGGTGGATCTACATTTTGAATCCATTTTTATGTTTCATGTTACCATGTTCCACTGTGACAGATCCTGAGAATTCCCTCCTTCCAGTCACCCTCAAGGCAGGTATCCCCAGTTTCTCCACTGAATTCATGCTGCTTAACATGTCATAAACAAGGAGAGGCTTTTTGTGCTTTAAAGGAGAACTCCAGAGCTGACTGGAAACAGTGATTTAATTTTGTGAAAATATGATGGTATTTTGATATTAGAACATGCTGATATGTGACCTTTCCTGGTTTAAAGAAAACAAAAAACAAAAAGGAGAAAGAGGGAGTGAGAAGGATGAGCCCTCAATAGCCAGTGGTGCAGACATTTGGAAATTCACCTGTGCCAGAAGGGACACGTCAGGAGTATCAAGGCAGTGGGGAAGCAGTGACCCTCTGAGCTGTACTGGGTGATGATTTTCAGGCTCCATTGGGATGATGCCATGAACATGGTGGAACCTGTCACATATAGCTGCAGACTCCATCAGTGGTCAGCAGAGGCATGTAAGATTACAGCTTTCTTTGGGATATTTTTTCTGCAAAGCTACTCCTTAAGAAATAAAAAACCCCAACCTGATCTCAGGAAGGACTGAGGACTGTGCTTTGCCATGTCTTGTTGCAGCGAGGGTGGCTGTGACAAACCTTTAGGTCCCCTGATTTCAGGGCAGAGGTTGGCAAGAAAATAATTAGGAATGGGAATGATGGTTTGCACCAGGGGAAGAATACTTTAATATGGAACAAAAGAAAATAGTGACGATCCCTAAAAGCTGAACAATAACCAGGGAGAGCTCCATGGGGGTGACCAATCAAAGACAAGAACAAAGGAGGGTACAACAATATATAACCTCAGGGGAGGAACGTTCTGGAAACAAAACCATATAAGGAAGACAACTAACCAATAGGAACACAGAACTTGGACCACTTATCAAAACAACCTCAAAGGCTCCTGGGAGGAGAACTCAGGTTCATCCTGATTTAAACAAATGTTTCCCAGGGCTTATAGAGAGGCTCAGCTTATCAGGGGTGAAATTTGGCTCTGTCTCAGTCAGGCTACCTCCTGCAGTGTCTCATTGCAGAGCACAGGTGGGAGCCAAGCATTAGCAAATCCTTCTGTACCTGGGAAAATTTAGCAGGAAAGGAATGAAATGAGATCCTGCTGCCCTTTATCCCTTGTTTGCCAGATATATGGTTGAAAGAAACTGCGTATGTGATCCAAGCCAGATTCTTCTCCAGGTTCATGATGTGTTCACTACTCTAATTGCATTTCCCATGGCCAGTAGTCAGGATTCCACCATGGGAAGGGATGGGACAGCATGAGGGAGCCTGACTGCACACAGACTTGTCCTCAGACCTGGGAGGCAAACTGTGACATGGCCATAGCTCATGGTGGTTGGTTCTTCAGTGATGAGGGTGGACCACAGAGCAGTTACTGTATTTCCAAGGGAGAGAAATCCAGCCTGACTCGGTTTTGTCATATGTGATTAGATTTTATAGTGTGCTTATGTACTTCTCCTAATCAAATTAGCATGTTGGCTCAAAATCAGCCTAGCAGAAAACCTCTCATTTTCTTATCCATTCTGCTTCATTTATCACCTGGAATTACCAAAGTTTTGAGGTTTCCTTTTTCTCTATGACTAGGCCCACTTCTGCTTAGCTTATAAAATTTGAAACATTCATCGCCCAAGGTTGCAAGAGCAATGAATATTTATAATCACATCTTCCCAGCACACTCAGAGGTGTCTCACAGTGTGACTTCACATTAGAAATGTCCCACCTGTGGGGATCACTCAGAAAAAGACAGAATACAAGTCTGTACAACATAGAACAAGGTCAATACCCAAATTATGGGAATTATCACCTTAAAAAGGGTCACATATCTGATGATGCGCTGCCCCAACATTGATTTATAGGTGCTGTATTAGTGACTCTCCCCTGTGAAGACAGAATTTCAGCTATTAAGTTATGTTATTCCCTGGTTCTTTTTCTGAGGCTTCTCATGAATCAGCTGCAAATTGTATAATGCACTCCTCTCACCATTTACAGAGGTAGCCCCTATCTCCAACAGCAAGAAATGGAAAAAGGGTTTCTCATCTGGCTTCAGAGCCCAGGGAAATATTATAGTTTAAAAAACATAGTGACTAGTGACAGACAGGACTATGACAATGAGAACTGCTTAAAAAATACTGCAAATGAAATTTCCTGACCCTGAAGACATCTTCTGTTAATTCACTGCAAGTATGGGTCTTTTTCTAGTCTGAGGCCACACTTTTAGAAGCCCAGCCCCCATCATATTCGTTTCCAAAAATGCAATTAAAGCTTAATGTTAATTCAGATTATTTTCCTATTCAAGACAGAGCTATGAGGATTACAGTCAGTTTTAACACAAGAAAGTATGGTTCCTTCCTCTTTGTAGACAGGCAATTAACGTTCAGCAGCAGCACTGAAATTAGAAACTATCTAGAGGCCATTTTAGGCCAAGAAAGTTTTGCCATTGATTTTAATGCATCAAGATATAACATATTCTCTAGTATCCTGCCCTTTCCTATTTTTCCCAAACTTTGGGTGAACCATTAAATTGAAGCCTGCCCTGTAAATCCCATAAGCTATTAATGTAGTTCCCTTAGCTGGAAGATAGATTAATGACCTGAGACTTCTGTAGAATATTTGCTACTTCAGTGCAAATTAATATCATATTTTATCCTCATTTTATACCCACATCCAGCACTTCCTTCTGCAAAGGATACCAGAAGGAGCTGATTATTTAAATGCCAAGATTCTAAATCTTATCTTCAAATTTTTAATCAAACTGTTAAACAGGAGTCTTAAATTGCTGCATTTCCATTTTTCATACTTCTCTCACCTCATTTTTCATGATAAGAACAAACAAAAAATTAAGCACTCAGATATATTTAGGAGGGGTGTTGTAATACTAATGAAGTTTTGTAAATGTTTTATGTTTTTCCACACCTTAGGCTGGGACTAAATGAAAATGTCTCTCTCTTCACCCAGGTCTAAATTCTCAGTTTTAAAATAGGTAGTTTTAAATTTTCTAGGTATCTTATGCTATCCTGCCAATAATGATTTTGTCCACAGTGTCCTATCATTTTTTGTATTTTTAATTAAATTACCAATTCTTCTTCCACTGCCTAAAATAACATTGTTTACTAAACACATTTCTCTGATGCTGAATGCAATTTCTGGAGAAAGCAAAATCATGAAAACATGGAAATGGCTTGAGACACATGTTTAGTTCTAGAACCTCAGATCAGGCCTCCTTTCTGTAGGAATTAAAATTTATGGCAAGGTCTCCAGTTCCTCAGGCAAGCACAGCAGGCAATAAGAAGAAATAAAAGAAGGGGCAGTGGAAGAAAAGACAAAGCTGTTTTCTCTTACTATTCCTTCTTGCCAGCACTTTAAAAAAGTTTGATCTCTATTTGTAAACAGTAAAACTAAGTTGAAACTTCAAAGTTAAAGCAAAAATTTTCTTTTTATACTTCAAACCCTCAATAATAATAATACTACTAATAATGAAAAGAAAAAACGTTATGAAAATCACAGAAAACAAACAGCAGTTTGGAATGAAACTATAAATTTTATTTTCAGTCTACATTTGCTATTATAAAAAATCCATGAAGAAAACACAGTCACTTTATAAAGGTTTTATTGTTGAATCCTTATGCTGTTTTGGCACCAGTGTTATGTATCAAATCATAGGCATATCATAAATTTAAAATAGACTTGCAAACACATTCACTTACACTTGATCAAGCTGCCTTGTAAACTTCAGTAGTTGGTATTGGGGATTCCTGTGGTCCAAACACTTTTGGGGAGCATATTTCAGACACTCACCCCTCTCTTGATTAGAAACATCCTTTATATCCAGTCTCAACAGATTTAGAACTCACTATGACATTTGTAGGGGACCTACAAGGAACATCTCATTGAACTGGCTGTCCACTTCAGGCCTCACCAAAATTGTTAAAGGTATTCTCTAAATGCCTCTTAAACTCTGAAAGGCTGGGGTAATCCACCACCTCTCCAGGAAGCCTGTTCCAGTGTTTGACCACCCTCTCAGCAAAGTGCTCCCTAACATCCAGTCTAAACCTCCCCCAGTGCAGGTCAGCAGGCCCTCCTGCTACAGGAGTTGTATCTGCCAGGTTAGTGGTTCCTCTCTCCTCTCCTGGTGCCCCATTTCCCAGTGGTGCTAATTATCACCACACTTCAAAGCATCTGATGCCCTCCACAGCTCTTTCTGCAGCAGCTGAACTCTTCCCTGTCCTTGTATGGACGCCTCTGCAGACTGGCCTTCCCATGGATTGGCTTTTCTGTGGCTCAACCTGCCCTGTCTTCCTGCTCAACAAGGATCTCTGACTCTTCCTGCCTCCTCCTCTTACGTAGTTTCCTCAGTGGCCATCTGAACATCACCATTTGTGTGACCATGCTGTGAGTCTTCCCTTCCAGCTGTGAAGGTACACTGGACAAAAGACTGGGCCATACCCTGAGGTTCAGCTCAGTGAACTAACCATGAGAAATTACTGGACAAGGCAGAAAACAGAGCAGGAAGTTAACAAGTGTTATAAATAATACCATGAAGGATGACCAAATTTCACACATGGGTGAGATGTAAAGATGGCCAAAGTGGGAGTTTTAGATTAGCTATTAGGAAAACTTTTGTCACTAAAAGAGTTACTAAGCATTAGAACAAGTAGCTCAGGGAAGATATTACCCTGGAAGTATTTAAAATATTTAAAAGTGTGGATGTGACACTTAGGAACATCATTTAATAGTGGACTTGGCAGTGTTAGGGTAAAGGTCATTTCTAACCTAAATGATTTAATGATCCTATGGAATCTCACATATAATGGAGGGGAGAACAAAGACATTTTTAAGAGTAAACCCTTGGGACTGCCAAATGATTAGATAGGCAACTCTATCAGAAATACAGAGGTAGCAAAAGAGACTTTTGAGGAAAAAGTAACCAGGGTACAAAATTATTTGAGTAGACACAGAGAGAGAAAGGGAGGTGATCAAGATAAATGAGAGAACAGGCATGGGGAATGGAGGGGAGGGAAACAAAAGGGGACAGCTGAAATGCTGTTGCTTGAACTCTGCATCTGGTCACCACAATCCATCCTCTCTTCTCATTCAACTCAACTCCTATTTTCTGCATAAGGTGTCTCCCATGAGAGTTCTTGCACGGACCCTTTGTTTGAGAAATAGCTTTGAAGTTAGAAAACAGAGATACCAGGCTAGAGAAGCAAGAGACCAGTGTAGGAAACATGGAAAAATCCAGAATGACAAACTCTGCCTGTCCTGGTTTCAGCTGTGACAGAGTTAATTTTCTTCCTAGTAGCTGGTACAGTGCTGTGTGTTAAATTCAGTATGACAATAATGTTGATAGCACACTGATGTTTTGGTTGTTGCCAGGTAGTGTTTACCTTAGGGCAGGGACTTTTTCTTCTATGCTCTGACAGTGAGGAACAGCACAAAAGCTGGAAGGGAACATAGCGAGGACAGCTGACCCAAACTGAACACAGGGATATTCCAGACCACAGAACATCATGCCCCCTGTATGAATTGGGGGTTACCCAGAAAGGGACTGGTTGCAGCTCAGGGATGGGCTGGGTACCAGTCAGCAGGTGGTGAGCAACTATGTATTATTTGTCTTTTAGGTTTTATCTCTCTCTCTCCCTTTACTTTTTATTACTATTATTGTTGTATTTTAGTTCATTTCAATTATGCTACGGTCCTTCCCTCAACATGTAAGTTTTACTTTTCTCCCCTGATTCTCCTTCCCATCCCACTTGAGGCAGGGTGGGGAGTAAATGAGCAGCTGTGTGGGACTTAGTTGCCAGCTGGGGTTAAACCACAACACCCCCATGAAATGCTAGCAGACACTGCTGTCTATTATTATTGGTTCATTGGTGCCCGAGTTGCTAAGCCTTTTGGCAGGGAAAATCAGAATGCACTTGACTCCACTCTGCTGTAGCCAGCATGCTTCCAGTGCCCAACATAATTATTTTAATGCCAGCTCGACTACCACTGCACTGCAGCACTGCCATACTTTGTCTCAGTGAGAAAGGGAGCAAGATAAACAACTACACCTCCACTCAAAGCTTCCCTTGTTTTGTCCTAGAGGTAACACTACAAGCAGCACCAACAAAAAGAAATAAAAAGAAATAAATTGGCAGTAGTATTGCCTCTGAGATCTCAGTAACTCTAACCGTAATAATCCAAATAAATTAGATAATTGGAAGACTGAGCAGAAACTTTCATGGAAAACACTGAGACCTGAGCTATCCTATCTAGAATACGGACAAGGGGAAGAAAAGGGAAAATCACTAAACCAAAATCCAGAGGAAAGAATTACAATCTCTAAGTTTCAACCTTGATTTAATAATTGAAACATCACGTTCCCTAACATTACACGTGACATGCTGTGGCATGACTTCTCTGATGTGCCAAACTCACAGACAACTGCCTGGTTTAGATGTTATTAGTCTGCTGACACCCTGTCTGTCTTAATTCTGCCATTTCCAAGTCACAGCTCTAAAACATGGTGTGGATACCCACGCATTGCACTTGTCTTTCCAGTGGAGCCTTCCCAACAGATCAGTTTACAAAGGCCAACTCCATTTGGCTGGTATCATTCTCTTGAAATCTAAACTGTTTGAGAAGATAGATTATTGTTACTACATGCATAGCACCTGTCATATTTTATACATAATACATTTCCAGTGACTGTCAGGGAAGGAAGGATTGGTGTTGGCTGCCACTAGTGACAAATCCCTTCCTCCAGCCTTTTGCCTGAGTTGTGCAAAGCCCTCTTGAAGACTCATCCACATCCTTTATCAGAATTGAGGAAAACCTCGACCTGGGCTCTTGGGTACTTGCCACAAATTCTTTCAACTTTAACCTGTGAAATAGATGCTGTCTTTCGACTGTTGGCAATTAGCTCAGTGTGAGAGGATGACAAGGAGGAGACTCTGGGCTCTTGTTCAGCAGTGATACTGCTGCTCTCAGTTTGTCAACCAGCCAGGGACAAACAGTTTGTTGTGCAAGTGTTATCATTTTACTGAGCAGATCCCCAGTGCCACACTACAGCTGGCAAACAGCAGAAACAGAAGTACCTCCATTAAAAGCATGTGCTGCACTCCAGCCTTCTATGGGACACACTTCCCACATCCGTCATCTTTGCACTGGGTTCCCCACATCACTATCCCACATTCTCTCTGGTTTATCCACATCCCCACATTTGCCACAACCTTAAAAATACCAAGTTTGAAGGTTTTCAGCCTACTGAAGAAAAAAACATGCTTAGCATTCACATAGTGAGAAAGCTGTCTTTTCCAAAATGTTACATTTAAGATTGATTCAGAATCATAATGGAATGAGACCTCAGCTGAGAAAAGGGAGAAGATGAAGTTAATTAAAGTGCTGTCCAGCTGGAACTTGAAAATTCTTCAATCAAGGAAATATATCATACTCTGCCTCTTCCCGTGTACATTGAAAAATAGCAACTGCTGTGGATTTAATTAAAACTTAGTTTTTAGTTAATACTCTTTACTTGATTCATTATTATTATTCAGTCAAGATGCAAAGCTATGACCCTCATCATGAAAAAGAATGTTTTCCTACATTATGATAACCTATGTGATTTTTTTTTTGTTGTTGGTTTTGAACTTCTTATAATACCTGAGGAAAGCTGGAGAGCAGAAAGGTTACTAGCTCAGCTGGTTTAACTTGGCCTTTCCATTTAGTTTAAAGGTGCAGGATTTTTCTTGCTGTTTTGCTCAATAAATTTTCGTTGTTTCTCAACCACAGATTTGAAGTTAAAATGTCATATTAAGAGAGAGATACTCAAAGATTGCACAAAACTCTTTCTCCATCAAAGCCCATAATCCACATTCCTTCACTAGTGGGGAACTGTGCTGCAGCTAAACAAGCCCACCTTGAAGCAGCAAGGTAGTTAATTTTAATCTCTCTGTGATTCCTCATCACCTACAGAATCCAAATTCCAGCTCACCAAATATTATATACATTATATACACCTGTATATAATTTTAGAAAGATTCAAACACATTTCTTCTCCCAGCTACAAGCACAACAACAACTCAGAGGTTTTTTGGCATCGAGAACAGTAACATTTATACCAGCATCCCTCAGCTGCAGTGCCATATCAATAAAGGATGAATTCAAAATCACTGCAGGGGTGGATATATCAACCTGCAGTTGCTCTGTCAGCAGGGCAGACTGCTCTAAACTGGTCCCATGCTTCAGTGGAATAGATCCAAGTCTGGTGGGCTTTGCACGTTTGCATACAGTCTCACACTAACAAGGTTCTGCTGATTTCAGAGCCCATTTGGAGAGCTTGGATAAGATGGGATGGTACATGGCCCAGGCTAGTAAGATGCTCTAGACATTAGCTGATCTTGTCCTGGTATCTGCACTGCCCTCTCAAGCATGGTCATGCTGAGGAGCCAAAACCACACCACATCAATCAGTTTTCACCATCTGAACATGCTCCCTCCCACCCTCTGTGCTGATAGAGTGGATTCACTTTGCAAACTGAAAATAAATCTTTCTGACCTAATTGATAAATCAAATCTACGAGCTAAAGCCACTGCTTGACTGTCTGCCTCAGTGGCTGGGGAATATGGTGAAACAACCACATTACAGACGTATAGCCTGCCTTCAGTGACCAGCATTTAGCAGCAGAGGAATCTTTTTACCCCTCTAGCATAACTGCCCACCCAAATCCATACAATGCTTAGTATTTCTTACTGTAGTCTCTCCTAGGGCAATGTAGAGCAGGAGCAAAGTCACTGAGCCTCCTGAATCAATATAAAAAACAAGCAGAGTCTTTAAAATATGCATACTAAGAAGTTAAGACTGAAGTTCAGGTGAAAATGTCCACTTTAACCTGAAGACACAAATAACATAACAAAATAGGTTTAAGGCTTGCAAGAACAGGATAGATGAAAGAAAACTTGTATCCAGGAGTTATCTAAGCTCCCACTGGGTGGTTGTGCTAAATACCATACTTTTAACATGTAATCTGTAACTGTGGCAACCCAGTTCTTTTTAAAGGGGACAGGGTTGGAGGTCTCCACTCCCCACAGCCTGAGATAACCATCACAAAATAGCATAGGCTTAGGCAGGGAGACACATCTGGTAGGAAGGAGTCGAGGAGAGGCTGAGGAGGCTGCAGGAGGGTTAAGGTCAGGCAGGTGAGAAAAGGAAAATGCTTTCTGATGCCTACACACCTGCAGCATGCACCACTGCTCACTTACAGGATCTGTTTGGCTTTAAATCTTTGTTGGGTGATTAACCTAAGGGTTTAATAAATTAAATGTGGTTAGAAAAAACAGGAATAAGAATAAAATAGTCCGAATAAAGGTTTCCCTCCATAAGCGTCAGGATGGAAATGGGGAAAGATAATAGACAGCTGCTGCTCTCTGTGACTTCCCATCCCACTCCCTACCTTAGCAGTTACAATTTTATGTCACATCAAAGACTCATAGAATATGGATTTAGATGCAAGAAAATGCTACCTAGATTTTAAAGAGACTATATTCTTCATATTAACAGATTTTAGTATTTGTGCTTTTTCATTGTTTCATTGTTGTCAAAGAAAAGGAGAAAACCTCATAATAAATAAATAAAATAAAATCCTTTTTTTTTGATATTTTCTGTCCTGTAGACAAGCTCACATTATGAAAGAATTTAAAAATATAAAATAATCCCCCACTTTAACTTAAAACATTGTGGATAAATCAACAGAAACCCTTATGCAGTGTTGATATACTTCCATTCAACTTTTAGAAATGTGATTCCATGTGTCTAGGATAAAACAGAAAAATAGATAAAAGCCTGGTACACCTATTAATGTTACCAGAAGAAAGAAACAAACAAACAAAAGACAAAAAAGAAAAAAGAGCAACAACAACAAAATAATCCATTAAGTGTGGGAACTGAAATTAAAAAATTACTATTCCTAGAATTATTTTTTACATTCACAGTAGTGCAGAAAAACTAAATTTAAGGCAGTGTGATAGACACATGTCATTTACATATCTTCTTCAAGAGCAGGGAGTAGTTCTGACAAGTAATACATGACATAAGAGGAAAGAAAATGTTGTATCACTGATTCAGCAAGACCCCAGGAAGGTCCACACAGAAAAATGCTTCTCTCTCTAAATTGTCTACTGAAGCCTCTGAATTTTCAGTACACTTATTTCATGTTAGTTTTTTAATCAACAAAAACCAACTCACTGCCTGTTTTAGAGACCCCAGAGGCACACTGATGTGTGAGGGTGAAGGCTCACCAGCAGGCTGCAGGAAGCAGAGATCAGGCAGCGGTGCAGCCTCTGCACCCAGGGCACGCACGGAGCGGAGTCGGTGTGCCCACAGCAATTCACAGCGCTGTGGATTTCCATCAAGAACCACCATCTAAACGGGAGCCTGAAAAATTTGTTCCGCAACACACACACACTCACTGCTCACACTCGGATGAGTCGGAATATGCACCACAAACATTTCCCAAATGTTCAGACAAGCCTTTCTGGTGGTATTAGCTGAGTAAATTTGCACTGAGTTCTCACAAGCTACAACAGAGCAGTGAACATCAGCCTAGGGAAGGCCAAATAAGCTACCAGATTAATCACATGGAGTCAATTCTCATCTTTAGGGTAGCATCTTTAGGGTCAGGCACATCCACACAAGAAAATGCTTCAAAAAAACAAGACACAAAAAGATGATGTCTGTACACAACACCATGCAAGCCAATATGTTAGGATAATGGCAAGCTCAAGTCCTACTTGCTTCAGTTTCCCATTGAATTAAGTATCTTGAAGGGATGGATCTTCCACTTGGAAGAATGGTATTATATATATGTAAATTAAAAGGATAAAATGAGGTAAGTAAGAAGAGGAGGGACAACCAAGAGAAGGGGGAACAACTTTTGCCAATTCAAATTCACTGACCTTGTTATATTCTGTTGTATTTTTAAAAGATAATTTTTCTCTTTAAAAATACTCATCATTGGCCACATGCCTGGATGAGTCAAAAAGAAGACACATGGGCACTCAACAGACAGGGAGATTTAACATATTGTCATTGTTCTCTGGAATTTATTTCAGATAATGAATATTCCAGAACAGAATTCTCTTCCTTTGGTCCAAATATTATAGAAAATATTTAGCTTAAACCAGTCTGCTAAAGTATTCTCATAGCCATGCATCTTTGACAGTAACATTAGCTTAAAATACACAAAATAAAAAATATAGGGAGAAGAAAAAACTAGGTCAGCAGTCATACTATGGAATGAAAAATGCAATCAGAGCTACTTTTAATAAATGCTCACACAGCATTTCTGCACTTCTGTGTTTCTTTTACAGGAGATTTGACGTGGCTGAGTATTCAGTGTTGAATTTTTATTTCCGAAAGAAGTTATAAATTAAGCAGCCTATTGTGCTTAGAGTAAGGTTATGATCATTGTACTAGATGTCAAGTCATTCTATCAGACTTTGTGCTAAAAATGCAACTTTGTGAAAATCCCTGCTACTGCTAACAACCCCATGAAGTTCTTTGAAGTGCAGTGTGGCTGTCAAATATGTCAGTTGCTGAGGGAGCCTCTCATGGTGCCTGATTTGTGAATCAGGAAAAGTGGAATAGAGACATGCTGACACAGAATTGAGCAGGTTCAATAGCCTGATCACCAGTTCTTTAGCTGGATACGCAAATGTCAGATGCCAGAGGTAGATCAAAGTGCCCCAGGGAGCTGTGAGCTCTGTGTGGCACATTTGGAGTAATAGAGAGTCTGTCCCTGCACTGCACTGCAACCACATGGAAGTGTGTGCAGAACAGAGGCCAAAATGCAGGAGGAGGCACTAAGGGAGAAGCACAGTGAGAAAAGTGTTTGGGAACACAATCTGAGCAAACCAAATCAATCAGAGGGGCTTGTGACTTTAGCCATCCTGCAAGACTTTAGGTTGAATGCAGCATATCTGGCACACCCAGCCACACTTTTAGCCCTGCTGTTTGGGGAGGATGTTGCACAGCCTCTCCCAGAGATGTGGTCTTTATAGGGTGAAAAAACATGGCCTCAAATGCTGGTTGGCAGGGCCAGTTCCTTCTGACATGCATTACATGCAACATTTGAACCCTCCAATTGTGAACCTGTTATGTTAACCACCATCTAAAATACTGTGAAACCCCCACTCTAAATCCAAAACCACTATTATCACTCACGTATCTTTGATCGCACTAAGAATTTTTTCAATATATTTAAAAAAAGAACATGAAGAACATTTAGTTTTTTTCAATTATAAATTATAACTACACCTCCTAACCAGGGACTGCAAAATAAAGTCACATCATAGGACTTTGAGTTTACTTCTTCTTTTGCAACATAATGCAACACATTTTTAATTTCTTGATCCTAAAGTCATAAAAGAAGCTGCTGCCACTCTGCTGACAAAAAACAGATTCCTCTTCTTATTCCCACCCTCAAGATAACTTCAGGTTTTTTCAAGCTGATTATGAGCTAGTTTAGAAATTGTTACTGTTTTAATGTAATGGTTTAGCTCTTAAAAATCCAACATATTTATTTGAAGGAAATAGAACAGTTTTACTTCTCTTTCTAATATCTGAATATTAAAAGTATTGCTGTATGCTTTAGGTCTCCAAGGTTCAAATCTCACTGAAAGAGTTTCTTATATTTTTAATTAATTCTTTATATTTATATATAAATTTGAATCTTGCCAGATTCCTCTCAGTTTCTAATAGAAACGAGCCATAAGTGAAGACTGGTTTTAAAACCACAACACATGTGCTCTTCTCAAAATCACTTTGCCATGTTATTTCATCTGATGTAAACGTGCTTGCTACACTATTTTTGGTGTTGACACAAGACTGTTACCCTTGTGAGCAGCTTTGTGATTGAAGATTTAATGAGATTTGCTAAAGATGAAAGATGGAACACTGAATTTCATGAAATTGCAAATCCTTCCACAATTAATTTGAAGATGCACATTCCAAGCATAAGCCAAGACACAAACCCATGTGATTAAAGGAAAAAGCATCAATCTTCTTTTAACACCGCCTAGATTTTACATCACAGTCCTAATACTGTTTAAACAAAATTTTAATATTTGACTATGGGAAGGGTAAGTTTGCTTTGTTTAAAATTAGACATACACCCAAGTAAAGCTGAGGGAAATTACTGGCCTACTCTACTGGTGAGGCACTGTAGAGTTAGGCAGGAAGAGCACTGGTCACACCCTCAGTAATGCCTGGATGTCTGTGAAAGTCACAAGAAATACTCAGAAGTTTTAGAAAGAAGAATCTTTGTACAGGTGTACAGATTAACTTTATAATCTTGCAGTGAGTTCCACTGATCTTTCAATTTATATGAACAGTAATTCCAAAGAATGTTAGAAATAATGAAGTTACGATGAAGTGCAAATAAGGGAAGTATGCCAAGCCTCAGCCTGAGGTGGCTGGCAAATCATAGAAACATTTTTACGTGCTTAAACTAGCAGGAGAGTTGAATAATTGATTGGAAAATTACAGAGAAAATAAAATTTCATTGAAAAATATAATTTTGTGCCCAGGGGGTTTCACTCAGAAAGTTCCTTTGGTGTTCAAGCACTGCGCTCCAGACAATTCATGTCCAGGAGCAGGGCTACTACATCTGTGCCCTGTCCAAGCTAGAAGTCTTGTCAGCTCATTAACTTGAGCTCCATATCACATGAAAGCAGTCACCTGGCCTTCTGACCTGAGCATGCCTTCCCAGACCAGCGGCACAGCCTGGTGTTCCCAATCCAGGCATGCTTCCCTCACACCGAGCTGCCTCCTCTTCAGTTGCATCTGCCTCGAGAAAACAGATGAGCCCTCACTGGTGAGCCTTTTGAATCCCCACGTATTATAGATAGTAAGACAGCTTATCAGAGATCATTTGGAGCATTTCCTTAAGGAGGAATCCTTCTGTGCTTCAGTCTTGTTGCAATTTGTCATGGGGTAGCTTTACCTTTAAGACAGCTTGGAGGGAGAGGAAGTTGAAGCTGCTGGTGGCTGATGGGAGTTTTTCCCTCCTGACCAATTATCGGTCATTTTCAAGAATTGACAGCAGATCTGACCATTAAAAAGTGAATTCAACTTGTAAACACCCCCTTAAGAAGTACAGACAGAATTCTCTTGTTCTCTTTGGTTTCCGGCTTCGGACAAGGTAGCAGGCTCTGTCTTGGCCTCCTCCCCCCCTCTCCAGGCCTACAAGGCCGCGGGGTGGAGGGGGGGGGAGGGAGAAGAGAAGCAGCGCTGGTCAGCCGAGCTTGGTTTTCAGTTTTTGCTGCTAGACTGAAACTTAACACCATGAACTCTTGCAGTTTTCCTAAAGCTTTTAATTCTTTTACTACCTGGATAAACATACAGATTACTCCTTTTCTCAGAAAGACAGAGAGAGAGACAATCAACATAGAGGAGACATCATAGAACCACCAAAAACAGTGAAGAAAAGAGTTAAGTTTAAATAAGAAAGAGAGAATAAGGAGATGCTTTACAGCTGAAATATCTTTCTGTTAAAGCTATGGAGATGGACAATAATAGTATAAAAAGACTCCTTTGATTCATGATAAGAGTATTAGGAGGAATGAGATATTCAAAGTGTAACTTTTGAGCAGAAGAGAGAGAGAGTACTTGTGATACTGTGAGTTGCTGGAATTGAGTTGAGTGAAGATTTTGAAGCTTTGGGGGCAAAGAGAAAACTGTTTTCCAGGAAGGCTCACAGAGACAAATGAAGAAGACTTCTGCCTTTGAATAACTTATCCTTAAAAATAAGATTCCTAAACTCTGTGACCCATACACACCTTGGAGATGTGAAATGGGAGGAGAAGATCTAATGACAGATTTCCGGGCAGCTGGCATTAGAGAAATAGAAAACTATGATGAAAAAATAGTTTTCTCGTGAGAAACTCCGTAAGCTAACAGAAAGAGACTTCTGTTTCTCTGCAAAGACTGATGAAAGACTGTAGCAAGAACTAAGACTGTTTTTAACCACCAGAATCCTAAAGTTATTTGTCTCTATGTTGTCATGTGTATAGAGAAATGGTTAAGATGTGAAAGATAAAGGGGTTTTCTGAAAGTTTATTCTGATATTCTTATTCTTGTAGTTTGTTAATAAACTGTCTTTATTCCTTTTTAAGTCTTAAGCCTGTTTTGCTCTTGTTCTAATCCATATCTCACAACAAGAAATAAGTAGGTTTTTTTAGTTACTGGTTTAAAACCACGACACAATTCATCAATGTTGATTTTTTTTAAACTGGTGTCCACTGTATTTATTTGTTGACTTTTTCAATATTTACACAGGATGTAATGATCCACTGATAGCTCATTAAGTAGTTCATTTATCTTGTTGCAAACCAAACTAGAAAATCTCTAGGAAGCATGGCCAGCAGGCCAAGGGAGGTAATTCTCCCCCTCTTACTCCATTTCCATGAGACCCCCACCTGGAGCACTGAATCCAGCTCTGGAATCCCCAGCATAAGGATGTGGACTGGTTGGAGTCCAGAGGAGGCCATGAAGATGATCATAGGGCTGGAGAACCTCTCCTATGAAGACAGGCTGAGAGGTGGTGTTGTTCATCCTGAAAAAGGCTCCGGGAGACCTTGCAGCCATCTACCTACAGGAAAGGTGGAGAGGAACTTTCCACAAGGGCATGCAGTGATATGATCCTGGGGGAATGGCTTTAAGATGAAAGAGGTTTAGGTCAGATGCTAGGAAGAAATTCTTTACTGTGAAGGTGGTGAGGCACTGGAACAAGTTACCCAGAGCAGTGGTGGATCCCTGGAGGTGTTCAAGGCCAGGTTGAACCAGGCAACCCGGACTAATGAAAGGTGTTCCTGCCCATAGTAAAGAAGTTGGAAGTAGATAATCTTTAAGATCCCCTCCATCCCAAACCATTCAATGATTCTATGATCTCCAAATTGTTTTACAAGAACTCATAGACAGAGATTTATGACCTGCATATCAGTATGCAAGATTAGTGTCTTCAAAATTTCTCCATTCCATATATTTCCAAGAGAAAATCACATTTTTTAAAACCACAAATGCAATCTAGCCACTATACCTAGAGCCTGCAGAGCAAGTGGCTGTTCAGAGTGCAGATCCTGAACTGCCCTTGTGCTAGGTTGTCCCTGCAGTTCCCTTTTGCCTGGCTCCTCTTCCTTCCACCCTCTGCTCGTGGCTGGAACAACCAGGTCTCAGCCCTCCTGAGGGAGACCGAATGATATTGCAACACAAACAAATATTAGCACTGAGACTCTTGAAACCCTCGGAAAGGGAAGCAAAGGAAGACTCTGTTCACACCATTACTCCTCTCTGTACTATCACACAGTCAAAGTCTTTGTTCCTTGCTTCTTCATCAGCCTCCAGGTTTTCTGGTATCAGTCTTTGGCTGGGCTGGGCCAGCAGCCACTCCTGGACATATTCTAACTAATCCCAATAGAATCAGCCACATTTTTCCAGCTTTACCTGATATTACAGACAAGGACTATACTGAGTTTTGGTACAAGGCAATGCAGACATTCTAAGATTATAATAATAGATACATTCAGAACTTCAGAGGAATCATGTTCACATACTGATGAAGGTAATAAATATATTTCAGTTTGACTAAAGAGGTGATAAGATTTTTCAGGAAAAAGCTGGAGATTATTAAAATGCTTTGAGATTAATTATTGCTTTTATCTTATGGATTTTTAACTGGATTGAATGTGATAAAATAGTTTCAGAACAGAGTATTGAAATGGGAATAGAAAATACATTACTTTTTCAAGGTTCTCTCTTTTTCAGTAATTATTTGTTGAATTCAGCAGAAGTTAATTAGAAATTTCAGGACTTTTTTCCAGGGGAAAAAAAAATAAATTAGGAAATAAAAAATTGTTCTAATTCCAAATTTGTCTAGAAAGGAAATTTCATAACTCCATTTCTTAATGATTAGACTACATATAACCAATAGTAGCCATTCCTATATCAGCTGTTAAGAGAAAAATAATCAAAAAGACTCCATATGTATTACTATTTGATCTTTTAAAATTCTTATTTCAGATATTTATGCCACAGACATGTACATTTTATCTCATGTAAAGCAGAAATTCTCACCTAGACCAAATTAAGAATTGCATTTGGATGCACATGGTAATGTTCCCTCAACCTCACATCCATCCCAGCTTGTACCTGGAAAGCCCAGGGGACACTGGGCAGCAAACTGCAGAGTGCCAGGGGATGGGTGCCTTTGCAATGCCTTGCTCCCATGTGCTCAGAGATCAGTAATACTTTTGAGGGTTGACATTAACAAGACTTGACATCAGAATTATTAATTCTTTTCTTCCCCAAAATGATTCTGCACTGTGGTCTTATACACACAAATACATGTCTTCATGGTTTGGAGTTTGTTTGTGGAGTCCAGGAAACATTCACCCTGGCTTAAGGAGGGAAAGAGGAGTAAAGAGCTCAGATTTGTCATCCTCTGTCACACTGGTGTGTACTTAATTCTGCAAGTGTTTCAGCTGGGGCCAACAAATCTGCATGCAAAGAGTAGAGCACTAATCAGGTTAAAAAAGATTAAATAAGAGTGGCAGATTCAGGTCACACCAAAGGTAAAAACATCAATTATTTTTCAGAAATAAAAAAGTAGATACCATAAAATAGGAAAAGACAATGAATATTTGACAAAAATTTTGGAGGAAGAGACAAGTCTTGTAGACCACTAAGAGGTGGCAAAGACTATTGATGCCACAAGCTCCATGGCTGGAAGCTCATCTCAATCTCAGTGGGTGCACTGAGACAACCAGAACAACTTGCCACAAAATCACTACCTGAGGAAGCACTACCCTCATTGATTTCTTTGATTTAGAAATTATTCCTGTACTCTAGTCAGCCAGATAATTGTTTTACAAAAAGAATTATTAGTATCAGAACTTCTGCAGCTCTGAAATGTCCCTCAGCAAGCAAACAACTAACTCTTCCACCCACTCAGTACGCCCCCACTTGTGAATTGCAATTAGCATTGCAAATGTCTTTCCCTTTTCAGAACTATTGATTGTGCTATTAAATAGCAGCAGAGAGTTTAAATGCTTGGAAATCTGCTTTAGCTTCCAATCTATTATCTATCTACCTACAAAACTATCTATCAATTATCTATCTATTAGAAAAAAAATCCAATTCTATACAGGTACTACCATCACACAACCTTTGCACAACCTTCTAGTAATGGGAAATGTATATAATACTATAGTATTCCCACTCACCTTTCAAAAGCTTTATTTAGCATGGTCTAAATTTCTTCCCATTATTTAGGGGAAATACTACTACTGTACATCCCCCCTGAGCATACCCTAGACCAAAATTTTATGAGTAGTTAAAAGAAAGTATTAGGCCAGATCATCTTCTGTGTGACTCCTTTTTTTTTCTGCTTAATACCTCACTTTGTTTAAACCTGGATATATAGATGTGTATGGATGTGTTAGTTATAAGGAGGCAGAAAGAGAGTGAGATATTCAAGATATATAGTCGTTTTTACATGCAGACATTGCTATTAAGGGTGAACAGAAGGCTGTATTATGACAGGAGTTGCAGTGAGCAAAACATCACACTGGTATGAGTATTCCTAATATGCCTTGTGCAACACTGGTATAAACCCAGCAATTTACCACACACTGCAAGGTGATTTCAAACATCCTCTCTAATCCTATGTAGGTCTAGTGGTGGAGCTGAGAGGTGAAGCAGAAAGACTAAGAAGTATTAGGACTCTGAGGAAGAGATTGAGATGGAGCCTCATGCTGCCATGCCTAAGCCCCATGTCACGACCTCCTCAATTAAGAAAAAAGTAAAATAGTAAATATCTGTAAAAAACCCTGAAAAATATAGAAGGTGACTCCCTTTTGAGAGGAATGGAGGGCCCCGTATGATGACTAGACCCAGCCTGCTGCTCATTGTCATCTTTGAAAGGTCATGGGAATAAGGAAAAGTGCCTATGAACTGGAAGAAAGCAAAAGTCACCCCAATCTTCAAAAAGGGCAGGAAGGAGAACTCAGAGAGCTACCAAAAACTCAGGTCAACTTCAGCTCAGTCCCTGGAATGGTGATGAAGCAGAGAGGAAAGTGGTGGATATTGGTCATCTCAACTTCAACAGGGTTTTCAACACTGTCTCACAATATCCTGGTAGACAAAACTCAGGAAGTGTGGACTGGATAAGTTGACAGTGAGGTGGATTGAGAACTGGCTGAATGACAGATCCCAGAGGATCATAATCAATGGCACAGGGTCTCGCTGGAGGCCTGTCACTGGTGGTGCCCCCCAGGGTTCAATACTGAGCAATACCAGTTCAATACCAGTTCAATACTGAGCAATATTGTTTAACTTACTCATCAGTGACTTGGCGGGGGGGCAGAGGCCTCCTCAGCGAGTTCACTGATGGCACAGAGCTGGGAGGAGAGGCCGATCCCCCGAGGGCTGGGCAGCCCTTCAGAGGGGCCTGGACAGGCTGGAGAGATGGGAGAGGAATGGTCTGAAATTCAGAAAAGGCAAATGCAGGCTCCTGCCCTGGGGAAGGACAACCCCAGGCACCAGCACGGGCTGGGGCCGACCTGCTGGAGCAGCTCTGCAGAGAAGGGCCTGGGGGTCCTGGTGGACAATGAGCTGTCCATGAGCCAGCGGTGCCCTGGGGGCCAGGAGGGCCAGGGGGATCCTGGGGTGCATTAGGGACAGCTCTGCCAGCAGGTCAGGGAGCTGATCCTGCCCCTCCACTGAGCCCCAGTGAGGCGTGTCTGGAGTGCTGTGCCCAGCTCTGGGCTCCTCAGGACAAGACAGACATGGAGCTCCTGGAGCAGATCCAGTGAAGGGAAACAAGAATGAAGGGACTGGAACATCTCTCTTATGAGGAAAGTCTGAGTGAGCTGGGCCTGTCCAGACCTGAGAAGAGGCAACTGAGATGGGACCTCATCAGAGTCTGTAAGTATTTGACGGGATGGTGTCAAGAAGAGCCAGGCTCTTCCCAGGATTGCCAAGCTTAGCACAACAAGCAGAGAATTATGCACAGCAGGTTCCACCTGAATATGTGGAAGAATTTCTTCCCTGTGTAGTAACCGAGCACTGGCACAGATTACCCAGAGAGGTCATGAAGTCTCCCTCAGTGGATGGTCATCTGGACAGAACCCTGTGCCATGTGCTCTGGGATGGCCCTGCTTGAGCAGGCAGATGACCTTCCAGCCTTATTCATAATGTGATTCAGCAAGATTGCTGTGCCACCACAAAAAGATCCACAAACTCTGTGTCCAGGAAGGGAGGAGACAGAAAACTAACAACTTCTGACACCAGAGGATGAGCAGGGTATGGAAAATCAACACATCAGAAGGGCTTTGTTTATCTCAGTCACAGACAAACACAAACAAGGCTTCATTTGCTTTTGCACAAACAGCAGAGTGTGCTACAATAAGCTTTTCTAAATTGATTAGCTGGAGGAGGGGAAAGCAGATCTTCCTAGCAAGTTGCTTTGAAGATTCATTTGTAAGCAGGGGAGGGATGTGAGGGAGTGATGGTATGAAGTGATCCAGAGGAGAGGTGTCCGTGCTGCTCCAGAGAACTCTGCCTCAGGAGATCCCATGGAGCTAATCCTCAGGTGCAGCTACCAAGGCAGTTTTTCCTGAAGTTCCTGGGGAACAGACTAGTTTTTGACACAAGTTTACCATGCTTAATTTGATGCTTTCATATAAGCAGCTCCATCTCCATAATCAAGAGCTTTTCTCTTTGCTTTCCTGTTTTGATTTTAAGCTTGTCTAGCTACAGCATTTTGACAAATTTAGAGTACACCAGCATTAGGGATATAATACATTCAAGTGATGCTGCTGACAAGCCGTAACCAAACTGAGACAAGTCTGGGAATCCATGGGGTCATGGTGAAGTTCTAAGAACAAAGGGAAAAACTTCATGGGGAGGGATTGTTCACTGGGTTCTGACAAAGAGTGTCAAGCTGAGAGAATCAGCTGCTTTGAAAATGTCTCACATCATCACATGTGTCTCTTCTGATAAAAACATCAGGTAACCCTATGTTCCAGATGTACTCAGCTTGCTTATTGACTGCACAGTGGTAAATTCTTCATTAAAGCTGGTTTCTAGCTGTATCTCAGAAACTGAATGTTCATTTAAGTGAAAAGTGACCTGAAACCATTGCTACTGAGCAATTTGACCTTATGTGGGAAAGTCTGTGCAAGTCATCAGACAGATTGCAGTAACACATCTGAGAGGTGAAAGATAAAAGCCCAGTTACACTTGGCTTGGCAAAAAGTGTTCTCACAGGAACATGTTTCTCCATGAACACTGCCATTCATAGAAACAGATAAGGTTTAGGCATGGTTCCTAAGGTTCAGGGGAGTCTGGGGACCAGACAAACATCCTTTCTTGAAAACAAGAATTTAAATTGTTTGCTGAACTGAGATGGACCTATCAACCCAGGCCAGAAGAGAATAATCCCCCAAGAAAACTGCCATGCATACAGCTGGTATTCATGACAAGAAGGGGAGATTGAACTTGTGGCTCCTGCATGCCAACAAACTTGTGTAAGTAATTAGCTCAAGACCATTAGTTTCTTAATTGGCTAGCTATTCCTTCCTTCTAATATCTGCAAATGAGAGGGTAAATTTTCCACTGACAGAAGACTCAGCTATAATGTTATTTCCTAAGGAGAGTAGCTTTAGTTTTTAAATTTTTGCTTTTTTCTTGAGAAAAAAAGATTCTGTCTCATCTTTCTGATGAGACAGAATCTAATTGTTTTAATCTCTATGAGTTCAGGAATTCAATGACCTTTTTATATATGTTTATGAAAGACCATTCACCAGGCAGGCGGTCCCACACCCTTTCATCTCTAATCTATAACTTTTCATTGGAACTACATTTCACTGCTTTAGTTCCAGCACCTCTAGGTGAGCCTCACATTTCAATCAAGGTAATTTCCAGCTAGTGATAATTTTTATTCCCCTACTTTTACATTGATTTATAGAAATTGTGATGAAAGATTAGGGAAAAAAAAATCCGTTAGTGCTAAATTGCTTCTTTATTTTATGGCAAGCCAGTTACATTAAGCAAAAAAGATATTAAACTTCCATACTGGCATTAAACAGCAAGCTGAATTAGATTTGCTTTTTGAAAAAAAGAATCAGCAGAAATTAATTTACATTTCCTTAAATGTTGCATATATTCAAATAGTGTTCAGTGAGCAGACAGTTCAGTAAACCTACAGTATGCTATAAAACCTCAGCAGCATCTGAATGGGAATATCACAGAAAAAGGAGTTATGGGTGCAAAATAGGCTTGGACAGAAATCACCATTTCCCTGTACAATTACATAGTTTATTACAGTTGATTTTTCATGCAATTAGTAAATTAGATCAGGATGTTCTAAGTTGCTTTTTTCAGCAATCTGCAAAATATTAAAAGCAATAAAATAACAAATGCAGACATTTATACTGAAGTGCCTATGGGGCAAGTTGCCATATTTCAGGCTTACTAAGGACTTTATTGCCAAATCCCAAATTATAGGACTTTGACATAAAATGAATCCTTTTAGTGCAGCTGTGTTTATTTTAGTACAGAATATGACTAAGTTTGTGCTTTACTTCAGAACATGAACGTGGTTTTGAAGGCAGATTGTGCAGTTGCTGCCACTTAGCATGCTTTGATTCATATGATGGAAAGGCCTCAGAGGATACTTCTACAGTTAACCAGATTCTTTTCAAATTAAATCAAACTGGAGCATGGGATTGAGGAACACATTTACTGTCCTCTAGCTGCTATGACCATTTTGTTCTTTGAACCAGAACAGAGCTAGTTTGAAGTAAAACTTAACTGAAATGGGAAGAAAATTGTCCTCAATGAGTCCTCAGCACCAGCTGAATCTCTTCCTATGGCACTGAACTTCTTGCACGTCTATGTACAGCCTCCAGAGAACTGCAGTAAGCACCAGAAATTCCTTTCCATTCTTCATAAGGAAAAATTCCAGCCTCAATGGATTGTGGATTTCTCAGGTAAGTGCTTTTGAGGCTCTGATGTACAAGCGAGATCATAAATTATCTAGCTACTAAACCACAGAGAAGTTTAATGTGATCTTTCCCAAATAGCAGTTAACCTAATATTATCCTACAAAAACACCAATGACATTTCAAACCAGGCTGTGTATGTCATTAGAACAACATTGCTTATGTCACATCATATTCACTGGCTTGCATGAAAAAAACCCCAGAAACAAATATCTCCCTTTTGTCTTTATTTTAGACTGTAAGGCCACTGGCTTAGGGACTTCAGCATTGTGATATGAGAGTGGAATTCCTCATTCTTCATGACTTGTACTTGCTGCTGTTTATCAATTCAGCAGCATCACCTCCCTGTGTATGCTCCTCATGAAAGCTAAGCGTATCGGTCCACACATTGGCAATTAGGGATTTCCATCTTTAGTTAAGTTATGCACTCTTACTGAAGTGCCTCACAAGGACAGTCTCAGTAATACAAAACTTCCTACAACAGATAATAGCATTACTTCAATGTCAAGTACTTAGATTTTTTAAAATAGTTTAAATTTCAAATCAAACCATAAAAGTTATACAGGATATTTTAAGTCGAGAATAAGCTCTGCTTCTATGACCTTAGACTTATCTATATCATTTAGTGATTTTATTTATTTTGCTTGAGGATAATAAATGACAGTAGTTACAGCTAGTTTGCATGCAGCCAGACCATAATTAGCGCTCCCAAGGACAGAGTTCAAGTGAATATCACCTTTTAACTCTGTAGCCCCTCAGGGAAGTTTAGTTGTTAACATAGTCTCAAAAAGTGCAAAGTAGTATGTAGCACATACAAATTGTGTAGTTATGTAATTATACAAATTACACTTGCATGTAATATGTCATCCATAAGAGAAAAAACACCACTAAACCTTGTGGAAAAGAGTTTCCTACTTTTAGAGGAACTAATTTTAGAAGTCTGATCTAAACACCAAGGCAGCCATTATCTGATTCTGTTTATGATCTAAGCAGAGCATAATTGTACCTGTCCCTGCTGAGGAACAACATAATTTTCATAGTGGGTGGAAGCCAGTGATACACTGGGAGGGATTAGGAAATACATGAGCTGGATGATAAAGTCTTTGATTCTGAATGGAAACTGGAGACCCTGGCACATCAGGGTCAGGAGTTTTCTACCAGTCAGGACTTTGAGGACATGCTGTGTAGACCATATTCAAGTCCTTGCCCACACATAGTAGATCCATTTTTATACCTTGCCAACAGACACATTTCGCAGGCTTTGCTGGATTTGATTCAAGGATAGAACCAGTCTTGAGTTTCCTGAGTTGCCATTGGCTACATTTTTATAAGGCTGTGACCTGTTACTCAATTTTGACATTGCAAATGTACAGTTTGCTTTGGTTTTCTATGTGTGGGGCATAGCAAGCTTTAAGAGGGTGACACTGGAGTGCTCTAGCAATGCCCATCACACCAATACAATCCTCTGTGGTATCTGTAAAGCAGCAGGGTGCTTTCCACTTTAATGCCAAGGGAGCTGGTAGTGCAAGAACCTCTGTGTAAGAGGCATCTTTCACCAGGCAGCAGCACAGGACTGACCCTAAAAAGCTGTAGGAAAGTGAGAAGCAAATGGTAAAATGGAATGTCTGAACATGGAAGGTCTTCCCAGGAGTTCTTAAGAATAACAAAGCTGAGGCAGGACTTTTTCCTGCCTGTCATTTAACTTAAATCATAGCTATTCCCTGACAACACAAGATCAATTTGCAATGCTTTGGAGATTCAGTGTGTGTTTGCTTCTCTTGCTTTCTCTTTATTTGGAGAATATAAATGAGATAGGAAAAAAGACAAAATTTTCAGAGGAAATCTTGTTCCCAAGGCAGAGAGCAAGCAACTAGAATACAAAAGCCTTTTCTTGATAAGGAATAGGGTGGTATTACAGAGCCATGAACAAAGCAGTACTACGTAAACCAAACTTAACAGAGTCTGATGGGCCAGTCAGGAGTGTAAAAATGTAGACATCAGAAATCTGCTTACACAACACTGCAAAGCTTTTCAGAGAATGCATTACTGCTGAAAGGCAGGTACAGAGTTTAATCCAGACTGGGAAAACTGTCTGCACTTTTGGTTTTCCAGTGAAGGAACCTGCTGGTGGCAAAGCAGGAGTTATTTCAAGCCTAGGCATATAGATGTAGGGAGCAGAAGTTGCTTATGAGAGGTAGGTGAAATTGCTGAAGAACACTGGGACTGGTTGGGTGTTAAGGCTGAAATAATTAGCTGTGGGGCAGGTGAATGATCATATCCCACCAGGAGAATTGGTCATGCTCATCTTACAGAGAAGCCTCATATACTGAGGAATGACTTATCTCTTTTTGAAAGTACAAAATGTTCACACAGTAACAGAAGATCCCAAGGTGTACATTGATTGTATCTTGTAGATACAGCAAGAGTGGAAACTTAGACCACTTTATCACTATACTACAAGAGAACTTGAAATATTCTGTGTAGAGAGACTTCAGGATGAACACTTAACATCTTTTGAAAGATGCAGTGTCAAAACCACTAGAACTTCTAGAAAAGAAAGGAAAAAAGAGAGGTTCATGGAAAATTAAACTTTCTAGTTCTGATAAGTGGATAAAGTGTAAGGAGAGCCTTATTTATATAGAGAAATCGTACCAGGTGCAAAGCCAGCTTTCAGTAGTAAGGGGAAAAAAAATACCTCTCAGTGAGGGACCGGAAAAAAAGGCAAGAGTAAAAAGGCAAGAGAAAATTATTTAGGACTCATCCATAGAGCACAAGAAGAAACTAAATTATGAAGACCTGTACAGGTAAATTCCAAAATTCAACACCTTTTGCTATTTTGAAGCTGAAACTAGAACAACAGGTGCTGCAAATCCTGTCAATCTTTGTAGTGGTTATGTGAGATGGGCAGATGGGCCCATTATAAAATCATCAACTTGTACACAGCATTTCAGTACAGCTCAGTTATGACCAGTGCGTCTATTCCCGTGTTTCAATTCCCACTTAATTCCTTTGTAGTGAATGGAGCACAAATGCAGAGACACAGCAATTAAATTGTCATTTGCAAAGGCTGGAACTGAAGCACATCTTTCCAACAGGGGCATCTATGTCTGCTTTCACGTTATTACTAGATCCTTCACTGTTTCCTTTTCAGTGGTTTTACAGTTGCCTAATAATTAGATATTCAGTTAACTGCTAAGAAAACTCCTGGAAATGTGATGTGAAAAAGAAAAAATAAATGAGAAAGTGGTACATCTGTTTGAGGAAATGCAGAGAAAGCCACACTCCACCTCTCTGCAGTCATCTGCCTGGACATTGGATGTAGATTGCCTGAAAGCAACATACTTGCAGAGTAGGTAGAGCTGCACATCAATTTGCACACTAGAACTGAATACATTAGTTTGCCACCAAGAAAATGTGCTGTTCCAGCATTTTGGGCAGCCCTGCCTCATGTCCCATTAGCCCTGGCCATGAGACTTGCCCAGTCTTGTTCCCAGATGAAATTAATTCCTGAAATCTATCTCAGCAAAGCACCAAAAATTATCTTAGTTTCTTAAGCTATAATTAGATGTTTCATTCCCCTTCCACTGACCTTCTGCTTTTGAGAAAATTTCGTCTTTGTTGTTAGATAGGAATAGTCTTTTCCATATGTAACAGGTTTTCATTAATCATTTTTACTGGTGTCCTTTCAAAATTACAGGCTCCAGCATATCTCCAATTAACACCTGGTGACAGTTTTTTTTAAAATCTGTTTTTACGTGCAGGAATTGATTGTCCAAAGATGATAAAGATACTGGCATTGCTGTACAAATAAAGGTGGAAGGTCTGGTCCAGAGTGAAGAACAACAGTATCCTTCAGGCTAGGTAGGGAAGGGAAGGACAGGGAACACAAGTGCAGTGAAACTGAGGGGCAGATAGGTAATAACAGATAAGAACACATGCAGAAAGGACAGATGATCCTGAGGTTCATAAACCCTTTGGTATTTCTTGAGGCTTAGCAGCATTCAGGCAGAAGCAGGAGCTCATTTTATTTTAAAAGGTGCTATCTTGGCATTACAGAAATAGACTGATCTCTGACTGGCATTACATTAATCAGCCTCACAATCATTGCTGTAACAAAACTCATCTCTGTAGCTACATAGGGTATGGCTATATATATGCAGAATTTGGCTCCAGCAGAGCATGGTCAGGGAGTACTGCAGCAGCTGATTTTCTGACAGCAGTAGAGCCATGCCTGTATTTATCCATCCTGCTGAGCTCTGTGCCCTGCTACTCAGAAAAGCGGCCTTTGCCATATCCCAACGTGACAGATCTATCAAAAGATCTGCTTCTTGGTGACAGCACTGCACAAAATATCAGGTGCAGAATAAGAGAGGATATCAAGGAGTAGCTTAGTTATCTTCACTTGCTCAAAGTCTGTAAAGTAACAATGATGAAGTTAATTAATTGAAGGCAGGTATCTGTTAATTAATTCAGGTTAATTAATTAGTGCAGGTATCTGAACAAGGAAGAAAATTTTACAAAATGAAATAGATCAACTTTGGATGTGGTTGTATCTTTTTCTGCCTTGTCATGATAATTTCTATGGAGTTACACATTTGACATCATAGGAAGAATTCAGTTTGATGTGAAGACATTTACATGTAGGCATTCACAGACAGATGCCTAAATTCTATTTTTAGTTAGAAAATGCTAAGGAGCTCCTTAGGAAGAGTTCTTTTTGGACACCTGCCTGGGATTCAGGTGTCTAAACATAGAAAACCCATGCTGTTTGGGTGCTGTGGAGATGCCTGGACCAGTCCCTAGCACACACTCCAGACAATTCTTCTGAACCTGTCTGGTAATGGCCAGTATTGACCAGACATCTGAGGGACCAAGGGGCATCTCAGAGGGCCCTCAGGACTGTGGGCAGCTGAGAACTGTCCAAAATGTCCTTGCTGAAATTATTTTGGCTGTCTTGTGTTCAAGAAATAACTGGCACTCAGTGCCACAGTCTAGTTGAGCTTTGGCCATGGATTGACTCAGTATCAGAGACTTTTTCAACCTAATCGATTCTGTGATCTAAAATCATTTTCTGTATCTGTTTCTATGAATATATAGCAAGGTTTTATGCTTAAATGTGCATGCAAATAATGCTCTTGAAAGTAGATGGTCACTGTCATCTGAAGTTCCAGTTACATAATTAAGGTAATTTCCTGTATCTTTATTAAATCCTTAAATTTTTCCTCTGTTAAAAAAAAAAAAAAAAGGCAGAAGGCAGCAAACAAAACCAAACAAAACCCCAAAGAAATCTGTCTTTGCACACAATTTATTTGTGTTTCTAAGTTTTTTAAATGAGGTCTCCACGTGTGTCTCCATTAAGTTTTTCATTCAGACCAGGAATGCATTTCCAAAGCCAAATCTCTCCATTTTTCCCAATTACCATGCCTTGCTTTTCCTCTTGATCTAGTCTCATTGCAGACATGATGAGGGATTAACTGGTGAAGCATTTAACTACTGTTTTTCAAAAGCCGTGGTGCAACAAGGAACTAAGAAAGTAATAAGCAGAGAGACCTTCCAAAGTAGAAAGAATCTTCAGGACAAAATACAAGTTTACCTAATGGTTAGTGTAAAGGGATTCACTAGCAAGCACAGTAGGGAATCAAGCAAGCAAACATCCAGATTAATATGTTGCATTAAATATTAATGACTAAAATAATGTATAGCATCTTAGTAGCTTTTTTTGGTAGATCTGTGAACTACATGGTCAATGGAACAGGATATAAATAAAAAATATTGATTTTAATAAGGTATTTGAAACATTTTGAAATATTCTTACATTCATTGCTTTGGACATACTCGAGGTACCATGCTTTATCTACCTGTAATATCACACTGAGACACCTGACATGGTGTCATGGTATCTTCACATTGGAAAAATGAAGGGAACATGTATTGGTTCTACAAAGAATAACAGTATATTTCCTTGAGGATGGGACAGAAATCTCTTATTTTAAAAACTGACCAAAGTGATCTCATTGTTTATAGTCTCATGTTCAAGGCTGCAGAGCCCACTTTTCAAGTAAGTGCTGGAAAGAACTGCTAGGTAATTTGAGTTCCACATGAGGAGCATAGCAGGGAAACACGTTGAGAAACCACATAGCCTGTCTCCTTGACTAAGGCTCTGGAATTTTGGGTGGCTCTGGAGCCTTGGGAAATTCAAAAAGAGGAGCACAGTGAGTCAAAATCTACTGTTTGCAATGTGGTGCTAAAACCCACCACAGAATCATTATGTGACTTGATGACCCAGACAATAACCAATTTCCCAGTTCATGGGAGGAGCCCACAGAGGAAAACACAAATACCTAAGGCAATGCACTAAGGAACCTCATGATGTTGTCTAGAAACACTGAAGGAGATCCAAACTGGAAAATGCAGAGGAGCAAATCTGAGGAATCATACACTGCAGGACAGATACTCCATGGGAGAAAGGGAACAGAAAGGTAGCAAGGCTGAAAAAGATCTGAGCAGTATACATAGGAAGAAGGGTCAGAACTGGGATTGAGCTGTTCAGTAACAACAAAAAAATAAGCCCAAACTAACAGCCAGTGCAATTTGCAGCTCTTTTACTAGTTGTTCCACTGTGTGCAGTCTGTAATAGAGTTTAGGAGCAGGAAGGCACTAGGGCCCCACTGGGGATCCCATGGGTTTATCAAGTCCACCTGGGAGATGGCAGGGGTTGGGTGGCCCTTCCTGATGGCATATTCTTGAAAGCACACCCCAGACACTGCCATCTGGCTACCTTCATGCCAGGATGAATTGGAAGGGATCCAGACAAAAGCAAGATAAATGACAAAGAGCTGGAGGCAATGACTTCAAAGGAAAGATTAAATGAGCTAAAATATGCATAGCATGGCTAAGGAACCACTGTATGTCAGGAACAGGGAATACAGTAACAATGAGCCATTCTTAGGCAGAGGTATAAATGAAAAGGTTTATTATTGACAGTAAATAGGCAGGAGGGAGAATTCGTCATCTTATTAATATTCTTCTCCTTCAATTTTTTGCTCTATACATGGTAGCTTTACCATATCATCATGGAATGTCAGCAGCAGGAAAGATACAAGCACTGAAAAAAAATCCCATGTTTTTTATTAGTGTACTTAGAATTTCCTTTTATAATTAATTTAATTGCCTCCTCTCCTTTTTTACTGCTCTAGGTCAGGCTCATCATTACATAGAACTAAGGAATCAGTTCTCTCTGAATCCAAGACTATTTCAACAAGGCATGTTCAAAATAATCTATGAACATTTCCACTACTGCTACAAGATTATTTCTTCTTCTATGCCTTGCTATTGCAGGACCAAACAATCCTGCCATTCCTTGGGCTCATATCATTTCAATGAAATAATAAATGATATAATGATTTTTCATGAGAATTCCTCCTCTTAGCTTTTTGTTGTCATTGTTTTTGATTTTGTTTGGGTTTTTTTTCTGTTCTGTCTTTGGGGCACAGGCAGAGACATCTGCAAACGGATTCATCCAAATCCCACCTCTCAGAGGGAGAGTCCTTGTCCTGTCCAGTTCCCCATTTAGGTAGATTGCAGCCACTCAGGGAGGGCAGACTCCAACTGTGCTTTCTATTTGTGCCTAGGACAATTCTTTCCATGTTATTCTCCCCTATGTCCAAATGTTAATTTTTCAACAGCCACCTTTGTACTGTTTTCCTTGCATTAGTTTCTTCTTTGACTACTAATGATGGTAAGCTTTTCCCAGTAAGGATTTTTTCCCTAGTAAATCTTTTGAGGGTGTCACTCCCACTATAACTTTTCTTCTTTCTCACTCCTTACTCACCAGTATAATTTATACAGCTCCTTTTGTGTTATTTTTAATATCAGAAGGTCAGAACCTCAGCTGCCTATAATCATACAAGTGAATGTTTAACTCTGAGGAAGTTTTTCTTGGATCATGGAAGACTGATATCCTAGGCAGTAAAATTACCCTCAGTGATATGAAGGAGAAAGACACTTGTGTTGCTAACAAGTCTTTTATGAGTTAAGAGCATCTCATCCTTTATGTTCAGCAGCCATTTGCCCAAGAACTGAAAGAACTGAAAGAAACATCACTGAATCAGAGAAGTTACAGCTGTGCAAAGCTCACACACTGGGAGTTGCTTTGTCTGCTCTATGCTCTACTCTTTACATTATGGAAGAGCTCCCTACACTACCATTTGCTTTCTTTTTCAGGTCATAAACTCATTCCCATTCATAATGCAAAAAAGGAGTAATACAAACCAGAGCATGGAAAACTACATTTTAAACCAAAGTAAGTCTGTGGAACTTATTACAGGTTAAAAATGTTTGAACATCTTTTGCTAGAGTTAGTAGCTTGAGCAGTATGATAAAATTCATGGAAATCTATGGATTCTGATGAATTTCCCCATGTAAAATTGGTTTTGAGTAAGCTGTTTATGGGAGTGAAATGGTGCATTTTGGCAAAGAACCTCTGTACGATACATATTTATACTTCTGTGCAATATCATGGATACATTTACAACCAAAATTATATTTCACGTTGCAATATTTTATATTGTCAAAAATGAGAATTTCTGGGGATTTTATTTTATTTAGAAGTGAAAATAGATGGAATTCTATTTTTTTTTACAGGATCTGGTAACACCTTTTTTTTTCTCTTCTTGTTGCTTTCCTAGTGAGCAAGCAATCAAATTTTAAAAGGATAATCTTTTCCCAACCTTTGGCTATAGTTAACAATGCTACTTAGAGACAGCAGTTTGAAAAGTTACAGTATAATTGATGCAGCATGAAGTGAATCAAGAGGGAAAAGTTGATATGCAGATATTAACATAATCCACTCCTCACATTCCAGAGGAGTTCACATTCTTTCCCAGCATAGACTTTCCTTATTAAAAAACACTTCTACTTTTACAGTATTGTCCTTTCTTGGATGCACAAATGACAGCTTTTACATCCTGAAAGACATGCTGTAGTCTCCCCTGCTGTCATAGCCCGGACATTTGGAAGAGAAAAATGCCCAAGTTTGGGGTTTTTTTTTGCACAAGGATCAGTCAGCCAATAGCAGGCTTCTCATGCAGCTGTTTCTACATACATACAGAGCTAAAGACATGAATAAACCTCTTAGCTCCCTAATAACATGTAAACATGCTCAAATCAGTTCTGCACTAGATTATTGATTCTCATTTATGTTACTGCCTGAAAACATATGAGAGTGGCTCAGAGGAGATGCTTTTATTTTTTAAAGTTTATTTAATTGTTTGAATAAGCAGACATAAAAGGGAAAGGGCAAATGAGTTTGTTCCCTGAAGGGATAAATGCACTGCTAGCTTTCCAGTGGGGCATGTTGTTTCCTCTCTACTGCAAACATACTTGTGATATTACAAAATTCTAGAATAAAGTCAAAGGTTTATAAACCACCTTATTTGGGCTCATAATTAAGGTTTCAGATGCCTGTTACTAGCACAGCCATTTTCCAAATATGACCATGCACTTTTCAGATGAACCCGTCTTGAAATACCTCATTTTCCCATGCTTCACACAGAACCAAGCAGTCACATCTGTGATATCTCACTCTCAGAAACAACATAGCAAGTTTCTTCTGCTGCTTCAAATAGTCTCTTCATTTAGCATGGGTACCAGTGTGTGAAGAGGAAGGGACAGAGGGATGTGAAAAAGAAGTAAAGAAGTCAAGTGTGGTGGTGTTCCTCCCTCAGCATTTCTGCTGGATTCCTACCTGGAGATTACACAGACAGTCCAAAAGCTCAGCAGCACATCCCCGTCTCTCCAGCTGTACTCACATGGCACATGGGTCCTGCAGTTGGATATGGCTATTTGCCAGCTAGACACGTCAGAGGAGATCCTATAGGAACTCCTTCCTGACAGCTGTTTTTCAGAAATAGAGCCAGTGTCAATAACAGAAACCTGCAGATGCAGTGGCTGCTCAGCACATCGGAAATGAGGCCACTTGCATTTAAAAGCTTATAAATGGATTTGGTTTTCTAATTTCAGGACCTACATTTGGGAGAAAAAAATCTAAATTCATAGTATAGTTTTCATTTTTATCCTCTCTATAGATGTGCAGATCTTTAATAATTTTCAGTTCCTTGCATGCACATTATAATCTAAGTATAAATCAGTCAAATGGTCTTCCTGTACATAAATTTAGCATTCCCTGATCAATGTATCTTTCATATGCATGAAAGAACTACCCCACATGCTACTGCAGCCTCCTACATTTCCCTGTTCTTTTATTCAGCAGTATTGGATTTTCTTTTTTTTTTTTTTTTTTTTGAGCAGTCATACTCCTCTGACAGTACATAGCTGTCATGGTTCTGTCTCACAGGTTTCTATACATCAGAGACCAGCTTTAAAACTATTTTGACAGCTTAAAAGCTGGGATTTTTCCAGGGACAGGATGGAGAGAAGCAGGAATGAGAGAAGTGAAAAAGAGTATTCCTTGACACCCCCTAATCTCCTCAGTGCAGATGGCACTGTCATTTTCAAGTAGCTTCTGTGCACAACAGCCATTGCAAAAGAGTGAAAGTTGGAATGCTGAAAATAGTCTTTTCGGGAGATACATGCATATCTGTATGTGCATCTATCCAATATTCCCAGCTGTGAAATGCATGAGCAGACAAATGAGCAAAGCTTACCTTCTCTCTTCCTCCCCCTGTCCATTCACTAAAATTAATTGTTCCCCAAGATGCTGTAGGCCACATTGTTAATTATTGTCTCTCTCTTCTGCACCTGAGGCATCACACTGGTTTAGAAAACAGCCTGCAAACAGATGGAGAGCTGCTGGAGGTGAATCTGAAGGTATGTGAGAAAAAAAAAAAGAAAAAAGGATACAGACTTTATGATACTGGAGGCTCAGATGGTCTATTAATTTTCAATAATATCCTGGAAAGGAAGGAGGTCTCTACATGTTTTTAGGCTTAATTTGTTTTCAAAAAAGGAGTTACAAGAGCCAATTACTTTTATGATTTCATCACAATCACTTATGCTTAAAGGATATTTATGGATTATTATGGAAAATATTCCAATCACCCCTGCACCAGCCTTGCTGTTTCTTAGACAACCCTTCCCCTGCAGGCAGCTGTACGTGCACTGTTCCTGACAGGACCAAGGCTGGCTGTCTTATAGACCAGACAGAGATGCCAGCTTGAACTGGATGCTGCATGCAGGCTCTTGCCTGCTGCCTTAATGCCACTGGCTCATCCCCAACACCTACCCTAACAACCTGATTCTGCCACTGTGCTGCCACAGAGAGCCACAGCAGCCTGGGCAAAGCTGTCCCTTACATGCCCAGCCTGCCTCCATCCCACTTGCATGAGGCAATATCCTGATGTAATCCCAACAAAAATGCTTCACTCTTTGATCCAGCCTGGCAATTAACAAAAGGCCACTGCAGTTGTTGACATCAACTGGTTTTTCATGTTCCCAGGCTGAGGATCAAAGGTGGTAAAAGCTTAACAAGGAGGCAGGGATGTCTCTAATGGTGCTCAAAGCTGTTCTGTCCTACTGAGGGCACTGCAAAGGCACACAAAGCACAGGCATCCAGATTTACCTGATGTGCACCATGCCAACTTCAGAACAGGTAAAAGGGTTTCCTTTTCATAAGTACCTCAATGTGATCATTTTCTGTGTAAAGGTACCCAAGAGATCTATCCAAAAACCATAAGTTCTTCTAATAGAGCCATCTTGCCCTCTTCAAAGGGAAAACTATTGCTGCACATAAGGAACAGTTGCAATTTCTAAATGGGGAAAAAAGCCTTTCAGACTTGGCTGGAAGTTCAGCTTTGCACATTAGCCAAATTACTTCAGAAAGGCAGTGGAAAAGGTATTAATAGATTTATCAAATGACTATCCAAAGG
This sequence comes from Cyanistes caeruleus, assembly GCF_971803275.1. NCBI lineage: Eukaryota > Metazoa > Chordata > Aves > Passeriformes > Paridae > Cyanistes > Cyanistes caeruleus. The sequence goes on along the minus strand of NC_141703.1, from coordinate 14,069,150 downwards.
AATCCAGATATTTTAGCCAAGAAGCAAGAAAGAGCAAGTTAATTATACCATGACCACACCTCTGATCCATATAGGAGCAAGGAAGAAAAGGTTATACCTAAAATGCAATGGCCACCCTTCTTTTTCCAGTGTTGGCATTGTACATATTTTGTGGAGCAGAGTTTACTTGGTAGAGATTGGTACACAATTTGTCATGTGTTATACACAGTGTGTTAGGCTGTTATGTGAATGTGCAAAGGAACTCTGGAACTTAAGTATGGTGCAATTTCCTCCAGAACCAAATTCTGTACATAAGTAATTTGCAATCCAGCAGATTCTCAACAGCCATCATTTCATGGAATTCTTGGTATAAAAACAACTAAATGCATAATGCATTTTATATGCCTCTATACATTTAGCTTAGATAATCTACTGCCTTAGAGAATCTACTGTCTCTCACTTTTTCAAAAAGCCCATCAAATATAATAATTATGTCACAAGAATTATTACCATCTATCACCTCAATCAATATCATTATCACCCGCACAGGTTAATAAACAGTATATTGTTGCATGACCTTGAGATTCCTAGTCAAGGATTCTTAATCTGCCTTTTCTCTGGTTCTGCAGACAGTGCAAAATGTGAACATCTAAAGCCAGTAGGGCTGAATATATCTCTAGCTCCCTCTCTCTGTGCAAAAGCAGTATCAGGGCCTCAGGCACTCCATTTGCCCCATGGGTAAGAGGTGGAGGTAAAGGTGGCTCCTGCTGAACCATCTTCTCCCTCGGTGCTGCAGAGGATGAGATGGGTAACTGGCCAGTGGTGGTACTTAGCCAAAGCACTGCAGACTTCCCAAAAACAGTGCTGCAAATAATACTAGGATTTGATCTGGAAGGGACAATCTAATCCAACACTATTTTAGATTCCTTTCTTTCTTCACTGAACCCTTTGTTTTATTTTGGACAACATTTCTCTGGTAAAATGCAATTGTCTATAATGAATTGCTTTTCCCAGCTGTCACTGTCATTGTACTGAAAATTCAGGGTCATTTATTTGACCTGTAGCAGAGGTATAAGACTAAGACTTTAGCTCTTCTCCATGCCAACAGGATGATTACTTACCAGATCTTTACTCTGGTAAGATCAGTTCACTGATGGGGGCTTTTGGCTATGGATAGGCACAAAAGAAAGATGCCAATATTTGGATACCTATCAGACACTAAGGTTTGTAGGCTGGGCTGGGAGCAAACTTGTCCAATGGTGGTGATATGTCACAGACTGTTCCCTGGCCGTCATGGGCCCAAAGACGCGTCTTCCATTTCTGCGTTTTATGAGGCAAAATGAGAAAAGATCTATGAAATCAATTCACACTCCCAAAATGGTGCTTTAGTCATGGGTCACACGATTAGCCACATCTGCAAAGCGGTACATTTGCTGATTGCTAAGTTCTCACCTCCAAGAACCTGGGCTAAATTTTAGTTTAAACACCTTGGTACATGGAAAAAGTATTGCAATTGCACACCTAAATTCCAGGTATTGCAATGAACATATAAGTAAAGGAAGTTTTCTCCTCTGGAAAAAGAAAAAAGGTTGTAGCTGAAGGTTCTGGTCTGTTTTGTGTCATTTGTTCCCCCTCTTGCTGTTCCAAGATATTTCTGTCCTTCAGAGCCACAAGATATTTCCAGTAAGAACTATATCTCAGCCAGGCTTTATCTGTTAACTTTTAACTCACACTTGGTACAAAAACCTTTTACATCCCGACAAAATAAGATTTTGCCTCTAGCATCAATTATCATTAATCTGGCTTTTGAAGAAGCTGACAGGTTTATATTGCCCTTGTTCTCCTTTTTCATGTATCTTGAAAGATATTTGCCTTTCTTTCACCTCATGGCACCTCAGCATCCTCCTCACTTCTCAAAGATATTTGCTAACGAGGCTTTCAGACATCATTACCCCACTTTTAAAAATTCAGCAGTGACACCGATACATACAACCTGATTTAAAAACGTCTTACTTAGCCAGTTCCTGACTCCTTATGCTGCTAAGTAAGGTTACAATTTACCCACAGACTACTTCTGTATGCATGTAAGGCCTGGTGCAGTTACATAAGTAAAATATGGTTAACAGTCTTCTAGTTCTGATAATTGACAATAGTAAGGCTTCGGCTAAAGGGCTGGTATTTACAAAATGTTGGGAGCTGTCAATAGACATCAGAGATTTTGTTGTATGCCTCAAATGGATCACGTAGGACACCCTTCTGCCAAGCCTGCCAATGACTCCAGTGACCTTGCTGAGCTCACCCAAGATTGAACAGCCCAGTGCAAAAAGGACAAAATAGAAAGCAAAAGGAGAATGAAAAACAAACAAACAAGTTCTCTGTCATAGCAATTAGCAAAGCAATCTTTTGGGGGATGATGTCAGCACAGGCTGGCATCTGCTCCTAGAGGAGTAAAAAAGAAGGTGAATGGCAGACAGGAGTGAAACGTTTCAACAGAGAGGGAAGACTTGCTCTAAAGTTCAAATAGGAGACATTGCTAAAAGGAAAGGAGAAAGGAAGAGCATGAGAAAAGCCTATGAGGGATGAGAGAAAACTAACATAAAGGAAAAGGAAAGCAAGCAGGGAGAATAAAGAGTGCATCATTAAGTAATTCTGCCAGGGGACCATGTCAAAAGCCAAAACCAGCGCAGCATTATAATGGCACTATAGTGGAGGAGAGAAATCCAACCCAATGGTAGCCAGGAGAGTACCCAGACGTACATAAAGCCTTCATTGAATGGATGCACCATAAGCAAAACTGTAAGGAAAAGAAAAAAGTTTGCACTAATGTCTCATTCATTCTCTCATAAAATCTGAACTTTCCCCAAATCAACACAGCCAAAATAGCTAAACTACTTGCAGTACTTATATGTAGTGCCTGCACCTGTCAATGAGTGATTATTAATTTTCTCTGCATAGGTCATGTAAAAAGTCACGTAGTTTTTCTGTGATTTAGTTTCCCATCTGTAAAGCTGCCACCTCTGCTTCATTAAAGGCAAAGAGGCAATAAATTAACATGGAAGAATATAAATAAAGAAGGACAAAGCAGATGATTTAATGGCAACATCAGGCTCAGGTCCAGATTAAAATAAAAAGCATATAAAACAGTGAAGCAGTTAACTGATCTATTTTATAATAAAAACATAAGCATCTTCCAAAATATATATGAAAAGGGAACAGAACAATTCAAAGTGTCAGTATGAAGTTAAATTCCTCTCTTTGTTGTAGGCATTCACAGGCTCTGCTTCCCTGTTGTCTCCCTTCTAGTAAGACTTTTTCCGTTCTTTACTCTTCCTAATTGTCAAGGTTTAAAGGACGCTGAAGAGCACAGGATGGGTTCATTAGAATTGCAAAGTATCACCGCATACCATTTGCAGCAGGGCACCATTTATCTCTGTTGCCACACCATACTGTGAGGTGGCACCAAAAACCAGACGCTGCAGTCCAGAGCTAGGGAATGCTAATCATCCTACATCAGACCCAAACCATGCAGGATTCAAAGTTAACTGTAGTTGAGAACATCTGTTCAAGGCAATAAATGACTCCCAAAGGCAATCAGGAGTTGGCTTTAGATTTTTGACATGACCAGCTTCTTTCTGTCGGCCTGGAAGACCTGGGTCAAGTTCTTGGCCATTTGTTTCAATTTCTTGTGTCTACATAACCACTTCTGTCCCCTTCCTTCAATGGAGGGCACAACAAAAGGGTCCCTCCACAGACCCTTTGAAGGCTACCAGGTCGTCACCCATGGTAAAATATGAACACAACCATGTCTTTCTTTGCTTAGCTGCAGTGAAGTAACAATATAATTACAACTGCTGCACAGACCTCAGTACAGCAGTCTATGCATAAATACCATCCTAAAGGAATCTGTCCATCCAGCTGTGCAGGTTCACCCTCAAGTCATGTCCAGACTGACACCTGAGTTTAGTCTACCTCATAAATTTTTACCTTTCTCCACAATTTACTTTAAAAATATTTATATTTTAATGTCTTTCCTATTAAATGCCACATGCGTTCTGTCCTATAGCAAAAATAAGCAGAACTGGAAAAGGTACTCAGTCAGCACTACATTGTAGTGCTGAAGCACAGCTAAGCAGTAACTATGAGGTTGCCAGATCAGAGACTGCACATTAAGTTACTTTGCATTTCATCTAAGTCTGTAGTCCTGCTCTTCTTGAAGCCAACAGCAAGCCTGCAGTTAATTGCAACACTAGTGATGTATTTTAGGGAGCCACCATAAAGAGGTAGGCTGGATTATCTAATGACATATACGTATTTTACTAAATGTGTTACTTGTCAAGCTAATTAGTTACCCTGGAAATGAAAAGGTCAACCCTGCATAATATTTGCATCTCATCTTTCTGAGTCAAATTTCCTGCACATAGTAGGTGGAAAGAAATAAATTCTGCTGAAGTTGTGAACAGCTGATAGGAATACTTTGGCAGGCAGAGAAAAAATTGAAAAAAGGTTTTCAAGGCTGAACTGAATCTAAGACCATGGAACATGTCCATGAGGAAGACACCAATACCATGGCCACCAGCTGCATATTGTACAATTTGTTTCAAATAGCTCTGCAGCCAAGCAATACACTGAAACTGTCAGTCACACTTTACACTTTTTCCACTGCTTCTACTGCTCTTTACTAAGCCACATATGCAAGCTGAGGAGAAACAAGGCTTGTGAAATTACTCCGGTGCTCCAAGATGCTATTTTTGATCCCAAACTGCCACTCTGTAGAGAAGAGTTACCTGACAAGCCACACTAACATGTGCACACTCCACCATATGAATATTTCCCCCTATTTCTACAGCTGGAGGAGAAATCCATCACAATATATCTATTCTACATGCAACTCACTAATTTTGAAGCTCTCAGAGCCTTGCACATCTATAGCAGCCCTTTTCCAACACCTTTGTCATCACTTATGATGACAAAGTACTTGGCACAACAACACATGCTTGAAAGATATTGAAAAAGCCATCATAAAGAGGTTAAAGAAAAAGCATCAGAAGCCTTCTTGGGAAATATCAAACCAAAACAAATAGAATGTTTCAGGGCAGTCAGCAGATTAACCAGGAACTCTGGAATTTTTTTATTTTTCAGTGAAACAGCCGGCTTTGTGTTTCAGTCTGTAAACATCCTATGCCAGAAGAGGATCTTCAGAGACTCTTTGTCCTTGCTAAAGGGCTTTACTTAATGGGGTGTTACATGAAAAAGCATATCTGTCTTTCAGGAAAATGTGCCCTGCGGGCTCACTGAAACACTGGCAATATCTAGAGGAAAAGAAAACTAGGATATGAAATATGTCCTGGCTATTGCAGGTTTAAATATATATTAAGTCACTCTGCTAGGACTGAAAACTCTGGTGTCATAAATTTCCCAGCAAACTGTGTGCATTAAGTAGGTGTCAGGGGACCCTGCTCCCTTCAACAAGGAGTCACATCTTCCAAGCAGCGAATCTCGCTGTCAAAGGCTTGACTCTTGTTTGCACAAGTTGTCCAAGCCAGCTCTGAGCTCACTCTCCAGACAGACTCTCCATTGCAGGGAAGCCGTGGGATCCTGGGGCCTGGGGCTCATTCCCCTGCCAGTGGGCTGACTCCTTGCAGCACTTCCACTGTGACTGACACATGAGCTGGGAATTTAAAGCACTTGCATCTACATTGCAAATGGTTACATCATTCTTCAAATGACAGGTCATTTGAAATACCTGAATTATGTTGGCCTGCTTCCTTTGTGAGCTAGGATAAGAGCTTTGCACCCCACTTAGCTGGTCTACATGTAACAGAAGCAAGCGGATTGCATAAGATACAATATAAAGAAAGCTTAGCTTACATTTCAAAACCCTCCATTCCCCATAAGTCTGAAACAAAGATTTAAATTCAGATATACTTAAAGATGCCCTTTTTTTTTCTGGTGCGCATGCAAGAGTATGGACAGGTAGTAGGAATCAACTAGTCCATTATGAAGGAAGTGAACACACACTCAGTTCTAGGCTTCAGAGGAGACACACCCCCTCCATATATCTTGCATCAGACAGATTTTCCTGACTCCAAATACCAATGAATATGGCACTTATGTTCACCCTCCTCTACTCATGGTTCATCTAAAAAATGCTTCCTTCTGGCTCTGAGTTACCCATCTTACTTGTCAGAGGGGATAATAACTCCTTTGTGTTACATCAACTCAATTATCTGGAAAGGAAAAAACAAAATTTCCTGATTTTATTCATAAGACTTGGGCAAGAGAGATTTAGGAGATATAAGTAAATTTTTAAATCTCTTTTATGATCCTGTCTAAAAGCTCTCTCTCTTCCTTTATTTGATTTTGACTTGGTTCAAGAGTATCCGTCTTGTATGCAACTGTTGAAATCTTCTGGAACTATCAAGAATCCCACAATAGGCACAATTGTGGAATTAATCTGAAAAGGTTTTGGTATTTGGAAGGCAAATATTCTGTGTCAACTTTAGCATTTTATGAGGAATATTGAAATTCCCAGTGTTTACCTCAGGGGCCCTAGTACCTTTAAACCCAAATTACCTTTGAAGCCAGTAGCCAACAGTTCCATTTGGTATCTTCTACTGGTTTAGCTCTATGCTGTGCTATTTTTACCACATCACCCAACTGTCCTACTCTTGAACTGTTTTTTGTCCTGCCCTTTAGCATACAACTCGCTGTAGACAGAAAAGATGTGAACACCAGTGCAGATTTATTCTTAAAATAAATGCTCCCTTAATCAAAATTGGATGACTAACAAGCATAAAAGTATGGCTCTAATACCACACATAATCGTTTATCTCATTGCAAAGTGGCATACATCTTTTGCATTGTGTTCCAGTAGTGTTTTATACCCACTTTACCATAATCTAAATGAGCATGCACAGCACAGACAAATGAAGATTCTAGCCCATCTTATGCATTTGCCTGGAGAGCACAATGATGTTTATTGTGTGTGCTCTTAAAAATAGTGTTTCTATAAATAATCACATTAAAATGTAATGACAAAGCAGTGGACAATCTCACTGCCTAAACAGTTTTAATTGTGAGACATACTTTTCATAAAAAAGGGGTGCTTTTAAAGTATTTATTTTCTGGACAGCAATTTTAATAAAGTATATTTTAAATATATATGAGCTATGGAATAATTTTGTTGAAGAGAATTTAAACTTGTGGATACATTAGCTCAGCATGTGGGTACTGCCAACCACACTTAGAACATTATCTGGGATTCACTTAAGAGTCCGAGCCAGGGACTTAGCTTTAAACAACTTTAAAAACTTATAAAAATGGCAACTGCCAGAGCATTTATTTCTTTCCTTGAACTTACTTCTGCACAAAGGCTGTAAGAAGCTTTCACTTCTCCATCTGCAGCATCCTTCCTATTCCCAAAACCACCACAGCTGTGAAGTTCAATAATGCATAATCCTTCAGGAAGAGCAAGTATGGCTTCACATGACAATATTTGCAAGAGCTGATTCCAGCTCCCATATATGACTTTACATCCTTTTCTGACCTTGTAGATCTGTGAGAAACTGGCACTTGAAATTCTGACATTTTTATAAGAGACAAGTTGAGCTTATATCTAATTTTAGAGATCTGTATAAAGCTCTTTATCCCATTCACAGATATAACTCAGCACAGCTGATCTTATTGTACAGAAGTATGAGGCTTTACAAGCAAAAAGTTATACATACTAAAATACATGTCAAAATTCTCTTCTGTATTGTTAAAATCATTTGTCTGTGGCATATGTGGCATGAAGATGAAAATATGATATGGTCTAAAGGCTTTATTGTTATTTCACTTGGACTGAACTGCATTGCTTATGCTCAGTGCACCATTTGTGCAACATGCTTTTCTGATTCTGCCTACAACCTAAGGCTACTGTCCAAAAATCAAGGGAGCAGTACAATCTTGACACAGATTAACCTCAAAAATAAACTGTAGCTATATTAAAGAACTGTGAAATTCTACCTGGAGATTATTTGCTCAAAGAACGGGAACATGACAGATGGTAGGAGGATGAATTGAAGATGTCCCTGCTCATCACAGGGGTGTTCGTCTAGATGACCTTTAAATGTCCCTTCCAACCCAAACTATTCTATGTTTCTATGATTCTATGATTCTGTGAACGATCCTCAGCAAAATAAAAGAGATAGATGGATACTCTGCAAAGCACATTAAAGCCTTTAGACTCAGCTTAGTGTCATTCCTCTTTTCCCATCAGTCTGTCTTGTATGAATTCAGCACTTAACAGAATAACTATATTACATATTTTACATATAAGTATAGTAACTATATTACATATCAGTGTAAGTATGTTTATATGTGGAAATTAAGGATTCTATATTATTTATCTTGGTAAGCATTGTGCAGGTAGATTATTATCTGTATGTTCAGCTCTAATTATTGATTGACATTCAATGTTCTGCTACTAGGGGTGGGTTTAATTATATTCCTCTAGTACTTTTAACTTTACTACTTCTTTCCTATCAACATAATATTAAAAACATTATTTTGTCTTTACACACTCATGTTTCTGCATTCATTCTTACTTTTTCCTGGAGAGTCGGCTCTCTTTCCAATAACTCCCCTCTTGTATACCAGAGTAGTGTTCAGCTTTGACCACTAGTTCTGCCTCATTTGTTTCATCTCTTCTCGTAAAGTATTCCCCTTTAGCTTTTCTCCTAATTTAATTAAAAATTCATCTTATCAGTCCTTGGTGTTTATCTCAGCTTAGCTTTTTAGAGAAATCAGTTTTGTGTGTGTCCACATATGACAGTGTCAAGAGACTTATATGTCCAAGCACAGCATGTCCTTTAGTTTACTTTTCTTTGGCTGTTCAGGACTGTCCACAAAGAAATACTGCACATTCATCAAGCCTGATTGCCTGGTCTTTAAACAACAGCAATTGCTCTTCCCATATTACACATCCACAGAATCACAAAATGTTCTGAGGTGGAAGGGACCCACAAAGATCATCAAGTCCAACTCTTCAGTTAACAGGCCATACAGGGCCAACCCATGACCTTGGTCTTATCAGCACCATGCTCTAAAGAGTTGAGATAATTCCATTTAATTCTCCCACCAATCTTCTCCCAAAAATTCAGAAAAAACTACTACCCTTTTTTCCGTCTTTTGATGTTTCCCTAGCTATGAACAAGAAGTGAAAAAAAAGAATATTTTAAAGGCTTTTCTTACTTTACCCTAATGATTTATCTGGAATTTGTGAATGTCATTCATTTAGATCAGTTACCTTGTCAAAATGTAATGGTTCCATGTACCTAACAATGTGCTCTAGTGTAATCATAAACTCTTTAATACCTTCTGTGGGAAAATACAATTTCATCTTCCAGATGTGACCTTTGGCTTTTGTCAGAAATGGCTATACTACGAAAAACACTTTGACTTCTCTAAAATACATTGTTTAGCAACTACAGTTCTTACTCATGTTGCTTTATGACCTTGCAAGCTAGGTTTGACAGATAACTCTACATACTCTATGCTTATAAAAGCATTTCTTTTTACTTTATTAATGCCATTGATTAGCATCATTATTATCAATAAAAATATTAAAGTCTAAACTTTGCTTATCATCACTTTATCAATATCTGATAATTTATCAATTATCAGCCTTCCTTGCAGCTACAAGAATTTTTTCATATGAAGCATTTTCTTCCTCCAGAAATAATTTTATTGAGTGTGAGGTAAAGTCTGGGTTATCTGCAACCTAGCTTACACTTGGCATTCACATATTTCCACATACGTAAGGTGTACACTTTGAGAGTTCTACCTTCTGCATCAGACCGTTGTGCAGAACAGAACCATCTGTAGCCATCTGTAATGACATATACAGAAAGAGGGAAATTCTAAATTTGCTTCACACTACCAGACTTGTACATGTGATGTTGGGTGTTATAAGAGGGAGGCAAAAGTTTGCAGGCCTAACAGCACTTCTAGCAGTGGAGAGCACCTGAATAAGAGGATGCATAACACACATGAGCCTGTTCATTCATGTAGAGCAAACTGACAGCTGTGAAACTCCATACTGTAGGCAGAGCTTGGCCCAATGTGTATGATATTACACACATGACAAAACTTGAATATTCCAATTCAGATTTTTTCCGCACTGCTCAGGTATGAAGCAACTGTCTGGTGCTTTCCAACCTAAGCCTGTTGGTACATACTGTGTTATTAGTTTTATATAATTTCACTAAATGCTCCCTGACAAATGCTTTGTGGATATGCAGAAAGACAGAACCTGGGTGTATAAATGTATCCATGCAATGTACAGGGTCTGGAGAAACTAACTACACTGCCAACAACAATGAAAGCATCAAAGTACACAAGGAGAGAGTTGTTACTGTGAAATCTTACAACATGTCGCATCACTCTACAAGACAAGCATTTGACTATCCAAACTACAATACACAAACATGTGTATATATGCTAGATAATGGGCTTTGCATGGCTTCCTGCACAATTAGATTATTACCTGAGTAGTAGCAATGCCCTGTTTGAGACAGCTGCAATCTTTGCACTGATCCCATTTGCACCCCCATCAGTTCATGCTATCACCCTCACTGTGTGTCTCTTACTGCCATTGTGCCTTTCATCTGCAGATCACTTCCCTGTCGTGTACTGTCATCTCCACCTTTTTCCTTAGACTACTATTTCACTTTACTGATTCTATATTTAAAGCTTGAAGCTCTCCCCGCTTGCTTTGTCTAATTGGCTCTTAAAACCTTTCTCACAATGGAGTAACTAATTAAATTATTTTGATCAGTTTCTAAAATTTTCCTGAGGAAATGAATAATGTATTGGTTTGCATTTTCTTAGCTATTTCACTTAAGTAATTTTGTAGCTTTTTTGCATTCATTGGGACAGAGATAAAGAAGCAAGTGTGGCTTTGGTAGGGAAGCTGGTTTGAGAAACTGTTTCTAAAGAGCTCTATATATCAGTCTCTGACTAAGTAATACAATATAACTAAATTGTCCTTGAAGCATAGACTAGAGTGTTCCAAACTCAAGGAAAATCAGGGTTAGATTTACTCCTACTCCCACTTGGTTGCTCATTGAATCATTAAATCTTTTATACAATCTGCCATATCTTCTGGGGTAGAGTTTGAAAGTACTCGTCCTCCCCAACAGTCTATATATGCCAGGGAACTTTCCAGGTCAGATTGTGCTTGTAAAAGCAGAAAAAGGGGCTGAAACAAGATGTCCTCTTGAAAAGGCTGAGAAGGAGGTGAGAGGAATCACCACCTACTTGTGCTCTGGTTCCCTTTTAAAAGAAAAGATTGATTCTTCTATGTGTTTTTCTGTGAAGAGGAGGATTAAGTTCCTACTTTCATGGCTGCAAATCATGTGTGGAGAGAAACGCATGCAGAGAAATGCACAGTTAAGCACATAAGCCTCTAAGAGGGTGGGAATTTAAAACATGAGTGAGTCCTCAGGGCTTTGCTTTTGCTGCCTCAGCTGGCTCAATGTTTGTGAGTTTGTTTGTGGGTTGTACACTCCACTATGGATCATATATTTTTTCTTTGCCATTGTATAGAAAAACTACAACTCCAACCTAAGGCCACAGATTCTGCCATGAGTCTCCAAAAATTATGTTGTATCAAAGTCCTTGTTTGCCTAAAACTTAAATCTCTGTAACTTATCAATAATTTAATTGCTTCTTTTACACATGTAATACTGTATGCCTTTGACTATTCAGACACATGAAATGTTTCAGCAGCTGGAACAGAGAAGGATATACATGCAGGTATATTTGGTGATGAAGAGAGACGAGGACAACTGACTCAGTGATCAGAATTCGATTTTACTGTGGGCTACATAAGCTTATATACCATTCTAGGAGAGCTAGTAATTTTTTACTACAATGACTGGGTTAAACATCATACAAACATATATTTCTTGCAGCATCTCTTCTAATTGATTCTTTCCTGTTGCCAGGCTTGAGTCAATCTCCTTGCAATCTTCAAAGCCCTGTTAGTTCCTGCTAAGGCATCCTGGCTATCAGATCTCTTAAGCTAGTCAAGTCCAAGGTACTTTCAGATTTCACCATAGTATATGAATGTCAGCACTGTCAGGCAACATACTTACTGATGTACTGTATTTAAATTCTTCTGTATCAATGGGTACCACACCTGGCAGGTGATGAAACCATTGATGTGTGCCTCACCTGCCTGCTTTTGTCCCTTACCATCCCATGCATGACACACCAGAAGTCATGCCTCCCCCTGTTTTGTGGTTTTGTGGCCTTGCTACAGCTCTGTATTTCTCTTTTTCTCATCCACTGCTCCTGTGACCACAGCCAGAATATTGCTCCCTGTGTGATCCCACTGATGCAGCCAGGGGCAGGGGAAAGCAGAGCTGTTGGATGCACTGGCATGGTTGGAAGCTATAGGTCCTGCAAGACGAGACCATTGTTTGGGGTCTGTATTTCAGGAGTGGAGGAAAGAGCAAGGTTTCAAGTTTCCCAACATCTTTATGCTCCAAATTACAGTATGAATTACAGGTCTTCTTCTCGTCCTGGTCAGATGCACAATCAGCTCCATAGCCAGCAAGACAGGGTGAGATGTTAACTCTCCCCCCTTCTGCCAGCCCTCCAAACCTCAGAGAAACCTCATCCCAAGGACCTAACAGAGCAAATGCCAGCTGGGATGATTTCCTCATCCACCGAGTCACTGTGTGGGCTGAACACTCGTCCTGAACTGTGATGAAACCACATACCTTTGAACTTGGACAGCCTGTGCCAATAAAGGTAATGAGTGATCATGACCATTTTCTGTTAAATTTTTTTTGCATGTTTCACTTTCTAAAAAGGCAATTTTAGCTCCTGAAGAAGGCATTTTAAGCAAAACTCAGAAATGTGACCTGGAAAGATCATTTAAATGGGATTTTTCTCTGTCATCTCTCTATGCTTTTGATTCTTCTTGACATTCTATAATGTTAAGTTATAAATAGAAAGCATTTTGAAAATGTCATAATATCCCGAGTCTAATAAGAGAATACAAGAGCTAAAAAATATGCTTAAGAAATCAAGATTACATAGCAGACTCAAGAGAAAGAATTAAACAGGACTTCACTGCAATGGAATTTAACAGCTACAAAAATATGCGAACTGTGAGCTCTGGTGGAAGCTAAAATTGAAATGTAAACATTACTTATTGAAAGCAAGATACTGCATTAATAACAGCAACCACAAAAGCTGAAGACTTATGGCATTACTGGGTAGAGTAGTGATGCTTTTTCACCCTTTCAAGTGGATCTAATTCAGATAATGTCCCCCAGCTAACCCAAACGTTCAAAGTCCTTGTACTTGATCCTTCAGTAGAGCATGAATTTGCTTTGGAATATTCTAACTGAACTGATTTCTTTTTCTCTTGCCTTTCCATCTCATATATAAATTATTCCCATCTCTCTTGTGGGTCTTCTGTGTCTTAACTCTGCCCAGGTAAAAGGGCTGGTACAGATGAATACATGATGACCTTTTCCAATTCTCATAAATTAAATCAGAGTATTTACTAAAGAACAAAATCAATTATTTCTTTTCTATGCTTGAACCTAAAGCATAGAGCAATTTCTGCTTTGATTTGTACAGAACACTTTGCTGACTATATCAATAGCTACAAACTCATCCCAGACTATGTGGAACCGAGTTTGGCTCCTAGAACGTGCCTGTGAGTATTTCAGGGGCTCAGCACCACTCTGCATCATCCCTCCAGGAGGGACCAACCACTGACTCCTCTGGAGTCCAGGCATGGCCAAGAAGAGTCACAAACTTGACTAGAATTGTTTTTTACTAGTATTGAAGCATAACTATTGTTATAAGAATAAAACCATGGCAATAAGATGACACGTGCTGGTGTAACTCTGGTGAAAATTTCCATGAGTGATCTGCAAGATCAATAAAAATCAGACTCTAAACATAGTCAATAAAATGGTTCAGAAGTATTTCAGAAATGCATATATGAAACAGAAAAACTTAAAAATAACTAAATAATTTTCTGTGGAGCTTTGCCCAAACTGACGTTCATTCAGTCTAACAGTCCCTCATTTAGGCATCTAAGGCAACCAGTGAAAACCCAATGAAAATCACCTTTTCACTCTAGAACCCTAGCTTCTTGATTACAAAGTAGTGAAGACCTTGGGTAACTTACTGGTCAGAGAAGAGAACACAAACAGTACTTCAGATCAATGTAATCTGACAGTCCCTTGCAGAAGGACAAGGTCTGTCACACTGCCACTGCCCAACAGTGGAATTAACATTCACAGTAATAAACAAAACAACAGTCTTAAAAACTCTACAGCAGAGAACACAGATTTTTTTTTTCACCTGACCCAAGCAAAAATATTTGACTGTAATTGCACGTTGGGAGAAAGAGCACCCTTTGAAGTTTACCTGCCTACTTAGAAGCTGTTTTCTAAGATAGGTCATTTTTCTTTCAAAAGTAACCGATCTGTTCCATGTGAATGCAAATTCTAGCTTCTGCTTTGTTATTTGTCAAGAAAATTGCAATCAATATTATTTTAATTCACCCCATATACAGTGTTGAATCTTTTATTTGTCTCAATTAATGAATAATTTGAACTGAGACTGTGTTCAGTGCTTTCTGAGTATCTAAAAAAAAAAAAAAAAAGCTGGATTCTCCTTTTCATTTTTAAGCTTTAAACTATGGACCATCCCATTGCCTGGAAACAACTGAAATTCTTAAATTATAAACAGTGAATTATCTTCTTGCTTTTGTTATTAAAACAAAAAAATAGACATGTTTGTGAGACAATAAAAATATAATCAAGAAAAAGTCTACATAAATTGACATTCATATTTTCTTTTGTTGACTTTTTTTTGCTTTTTCAGCTTTTAAGTTAACATTTTCTGGACTTGATTGCATTAATCTAGTTTTAGGAAATGTACATGTGGATATACATGTACATATGGATATACATATGTACCAAACATGTCATTAACTGCAGTCATCAGAAGTTATGGGAAATTTGTGTGTATCTAATCATGGAGAAGGTGAATTCCCACAATCCCCAAATCCTTAAATGTACATAATAAAGGTAATTTTGGTAATGTTTTGGAAGAATAGCCCTGTTATGATGCATATTCTGCACCCAGACTGACGTTCCTCTTTTGAAGAGTTTTAGCATCTGTAACAAGTAATATTTATAACAAGTGAAAAGTAGGTCTTGAGAAAATCAAACTGACATTTAGAGAGCTACATTTGGTGCAACTCAAATTCACTGCAGCTGCAGTATAAATAATCTGAGCACTGCCAAAGATGAGCTACTTATGTCTGTATACACACAGAACAATTTAAACTTCTCCACATTTAATTTCAAATAAAGGACAGTTTTACGGCTGATCAGTGCAGTACACAGGATCTCAAGCATGACAAAACCATGAAATCTGAAGGAATTTCCATCACAAAGAGCCTAAGAGCACACCAATTTCTTCAAAACTGATTCACAGCTCTCCCCACTAAATCCAGGTTTAATGTAGAAATTTGGTGTAATTCCTTCTTAATTATGTTGCATACTATTTGCAGATAAAATTTGTAGAAAGTCAGAGAGCCGATGTTTTCTACAGCACTTTGTAATTTTCACAGTGCTGGATAGAGGGGGCTGGGGGAATACAGACAAAGATAGTACAGGAATTTTAGGAAAAATTCTTGCTATAGAAAACACCTCTGTGCTAGCTTTTTCCCAGGTCTGCACAGCAGCTGAGCCACAGATACTCAGCTCCTCTGTGGGTTGGGAAAGGTTACAGCCAGCACTGCCACCCCCTCAGGGATGGCATGGGAGCCACATCACTCACAGGGACTACAGATTTCATCCATCAGTTTTGGCTCAATGGGATAGAGGAAAACAAGACATTCAGGACTCAGCTGGGCCAAGTTAGTATTGGAAGATTTGACAGTTAGGGCACACTGGGTTAAAGAAGGGATCTTTTCTTAAACTGTCCCCTTGAAGTTACGTTTTTTTACTATCTCAAAGTCAGTTTTTACAAGAAGTTTATGGACCATGGGTTCAGCATAAGGGAAAAAACAGTGTGCTGATTCTTCTGAAAAATGGCATTACCTACATTGCTTACATTGGTGCTTGCCTCATCCACATTTCAGTGTTGTCTCACAAACAGTATGGGTAACAAACAGTGGTAAACTGAAAAAGCAATAGAATAACAGTGGAAATAAAAACAGAGAACTCTGCTGACAAATATTTATCCAGATGTTGTTTCTCATCATAAAAATCAAGTTCCTATTTCCAGTCTTAGAAATTATATCATTCAGGTGGTATTTTCAGACGTTTGTCCCTCTTCCTTTTTTTTTTTCCCTTTCGCACAATTGTCCTGGGGTGACTTTAGGATTGTATCCCCATCTGTCTGTTCTGTTTATGACGGATATTAAATTCTGCACCTCTAAGACTGGTTCTGAGAGCGAAGCAGGGGAGAAGGAAAAGCGGTGGAATTTTTTTGCGGCTGTATTCAAAAACAGAGAGATGAGAGCTTCAGCTCTCTCTCCTGGACTTTGTTGTCTGCAGCACAGACAGTGGGAGAAAGCTCTCATTTGTTTTTAGTTAGCTGAGACCAGAAGTTTTTTGGAACTGTTCAGCTGTTGCTCAGTCCAGGAACACCAGGACTATGGTCTGGGGGTCCCCAAGCTGCGCTGCGGCCGGGACACCAGACCCAAACCCTGGACAGACCGAGAGAAAGCCAAGAACACAGCCACAAAAAGGACTCTTTCCGATCCACAGAAGGACTTTCTGAATTTCCCATCTCTTCAGGACAACGAGAGGTCCCATTGTTTAATATTAATCATTTTACAATGTATGTGAATTGAATACTTTGCTTGTTAATAAACAGGTTTTTTCCACTTTTCTTGAAGATTTATGTCTCCCAAATTGATTGGGAGAGGGGCAGCTTGAATTTTCTTTATAGAGGAGACCACTTCAAAAGTTTCCTCCCAAATTTGCCCTAAACTAGGACAACAAGTCTTAAATTCTTAGAGTTGCTTTATCATTTTAATGACATATGAATAACATCCAGATTGGTGTAACATACTGAGTTTCATTGAGAGTTATTCTGAATATTTAAAGAAATAATGGATATGCTAGAAAGTGTTCCAGAATTTAAAAAGTAAATAAATAAATTAGGCATGTGTTGATGTTTAATAGAATTTTTGCTGAAATCTGTAAATTTTAATTAACTCCCTTTGAAATCTTTGAGTCATGTCATGAAGGAATAGAAAGCCTACATTAGATTTAGGAGAATAATCATTCAATCAAAGAACAATTTAATCCATATTCAGCGTGATCTCTACAGACACAGTCAGACTTTGAAGTGTTCATTGCAACCTTTTTGTGAACATTTTTGCTTTTCAAGATAAATTACTCACTCACCCAGGAACACCACTGACTTTGAAGGAGTGTCATCATCCAAAACCAAGCCACTCAAAAACTTGTAAATTTATAACTGAAGCTACAATTAAGAGTAACTTCTGATAGATTTAGGAAAATATATGAAATTACATTACACAAATGCCCTTTAACTTGTCCTGCAGATATGATATTTAATAATTACATTTAAATGTCTTACCTTATTAAGATCAACTGAATTTTTTGAAAATGTGTTTCTTTTTCTTTGGCATTCTAGAGAGAAGAGATAAAGTTGCTGAAGTGCCATACCTATGCATTCCTTCCGCTGGCTCAGAACAACAGCTGCACATACCTGTGGGCATAATTTTGCAGCTAGGACATAAACCAATATATCTGTCAGTCAGAAAGACATATAAATGACTTAAGTTGCATCTGTAATTAAATGTGTCTACAAAGCGGGTGACAAAAAAAAAACCACAAACAGCAATTAAAAAATCTATCCTGGCAGACCTGACATGACCGTGATCCCTTGTGTCATTACTGCAATTGTTCTGAAGGGGCTGCTCTAGACTGACATCATTGGGGAAGTCAGAATCAGGCCCAGAGATGTTTGAATCACCAGATGGATTCTACAGGTGTGATGGCCTTCCCAGTCTCATTCACAAAATAATTTGTTGCACCCACTGCCAATGGGAGTGTCCTTGCACAACAAGCTTCACCACTGCCAGGTTTTTCAAGAGCAATAAATCATCCAACATCAAGCCATGTCTGATATCCCATGGCCTGTCCCTTAACTTTATGATTTCTCACAGTGAGTCTAAGGCATGGAACATAAGAGAGAAATTTAATGCAGCTTCCCTGTTCTAAGCACTGTCTGAAAAGAGGAGGGTATCACAGCCAACATAAACTTACTGGCACAAATGCAAAGTCTGAACCTGTCTGAACTTGCATAGAAACACTCTGTGATTCCCTGCTGGAAATCAGCTGAGGATGGTTATGTGCTTATAGTGCAGATCATCTCTTCCACCTGGAAATGAAGAGCAAATCAGGGCCTGAACAGGGTCTGTGGTTTCAGGGCTGATCCTGTACTGCTTGCTCCATCAGATCTGCTCCTCTTCTGAGAGGGCTGCAGAGCCCAACATTAGTCTTGTTCAGAAAAACATAGACTAAAATAGGTACAGTGGAGAGATCTTTCACCAGCTTTGGTTTTTTTATTTGCTTGTTTGTAAGACAGTGATTCTCTCATTCTGTTTCTATACCTTTGAAAAAAACCAAAAACAGAATCATGTAATGGTTTGGGTTGAAAGGGATTTGGTTTGAATTGCCAAAAGCTCTGTAAGATCTTGAAACAATGCATTCAACTGCTACAACTTGAGCAAAAGGGAGACAAAAAAAGACCAATACTACAAAGATGCTCATTCTGTTTCAGATAGAGACTTCCAGATATACAGATGACTGAAGCAAAGGATACTGAGTTGCTCTGCCTTTGGGAAGTGTGTCTGACTGGTTGATTTGTGCTACATTATGCTAAGCAACACAAGCAGAGGAGCCCTCTTCTGTCATACTGTAATTGTGCTAATATCTTCTCTGTTATCTCTAAGGTGCAGGAAATACTATAAGCCATATTTTAAAGGCGAGATAATCTTTATTTTGGAGGTAGAAGACTACTTACTTAAGGTAGAAAATTCTGTCTGCATCAAAGTCACAGCTCCTAATTGACTTCTCTACACATTGGCCACATGTAGCTGGGGAAAAAGAGGAACTTTTGGGCTCCTAACATAGCAATATCCAAACAAGCACATCCTCTAATGCAGCATGGCTGGGCCATGTCAGCTCATCTTCTACATCCTTATCAGTCATTCCTAGCCAACTTTCTTATTATAACTACTTCTTCATATCTCTTCTGCTTGTTGCAACTTTACAGCCCACAGGCAAATAACTTAAATTTTTTAGCTCATAATTTCATGCATTTCTAATTTATTGTCTCATTTTAAATCTCCATTAAAAAGAAAATAGAAGAAGGGGAAAGAAACAGCCCTTTGCATGCTTATTCACCAAGCAGTTTTCTAAGGTTCTTAGAGGTCTAATTATGATATGAAAACATGATTTCCAACTTTGCAGATGATACTAAATTGGAAGAGAATAAAAACAAATGAAGAATAATTAGGTAGTGCAGCCAGATATAAAAGAATTTAGATCATTTTATATTTCAGGAATAATAGATGGCAAATGCAGGGCTGTGCAAATAAATTGAGAATAATTAGCCTCACGATGTGGCATAAAAAGTGGGATCCTGTTTAGAAAGACAAGAGGCTACAACACACTGAGATAAATTCTGAACTTTGAATGCAAAATTCACATCTGAGATTCCTTTACTTATGTGACTTGCTAGCAGTCTCAGTGGTATTCCCCTAGAAATAAGATAGAACTTAGTGTCAGCAAGAAAAACACCACTTGGCCTCTGGGAAAGGAAGGGCTACATGGTATAGTCTCAGAAGAACATTTTCTTCCAACCAGTAATTACACAGGAATTATTAGCTAAATAATGGACCACAGGCTGTATTCAGTCTGCAGGAGGTCTCTGGCCAAACCAGTGTCTTTCTCTGGGGGCAAAAAGAGAAAGAGTGGGGAGAAAACACCAAGAAAACATTTTGCTTCTTTGCTTGAGTGCTCCTGCAGAAGAGCCACCTGACTCTGACTGCGGCAGAAATGCACCACTTGTTTGGAAAGAGCTCTAGGCTGATCAAGAACAGCCATTTTTTATTTCCTTACATTATGTTATGTTCCTTAATATATTCAGGCCTCAAGTCAGAAAAAGGTTTCCAACAGTTGAGCTGGGAGGTTCCAGGAGAGCTGTCAGAGGGAACAATGGTGGGAAGATACCTCGCTGGCTTTAAAATGTCGCTTCATGAGCCATGACAGATTAAATGCTGAGATAGCAGGGATGGCAAGGGACATCCCCCTAAGAGATCACCATGGTTTCCCACGCTGCTGCTTTCCGCTCTATATACTGCTGCCTGCTTCTTGTGACTGAAACATAACCTGTCAAAAACACACTCCCTCTTCTGCAAGTATCAGCGCATTAATTTTCAGCTATGTGATATGGGACATTCTTCGGTATCAACCCAAGGAAAAAAAGTCTTTTTGCTTTCTTGAAGAGATGAAAATTTGTTCAGGAAACTGATTTTTTATTTTATTGAGTCTGTTCATTTTGAAGGTGGGAAAAGATGGAAAATGGACAAATGCATGAGAGAATTAAGATCACTGCTGGTGAGTCAGTACTACAAGGGATTACTGACTACAGAATATTTTCACTGAAAACAGAATTAAATAGACCTCTTTAGAATAATGATGTCTAAAATCCATCATTAGTTCATGGAATTTGAAAAGTATTAGGTTGATCTGTTTTTCCATCTAGAGATGCCTTTATGAGGGTGAAAATTTACCTTCCTAGGTTATCTTACAGTAAAATTTCAGCTTTTTTAACAATAGTGAAATAGTGACAAAAGCTTCATTTTAGGGCATTTAAACATTTCTTTCTAGCCTTGTTTTCCACAAAATAGATCTGAGCTATTAGCCATCTTTCAAAGCATGCAAGTGAAAGGCCATTGAAATTTTCCAGATGCAATGAAGTGTATTTCAGCACTAAATGCCTGCATAAATTATGACATAAATTCATAATTTCTGTGTATGGCTATACCTCACAGAGGCTCATTTCACATTTGAAATTCAATTCTTCCAGCTGACTAATTGATTCATTTTCATAAGTACTCTAAAATTTGTAATAAGAACAACGCTTTGCTGTAAGATATTGTTTTGGCCAGTACCGAAATTAACTATGAATATTTACTTTCAAAAGCCAGTGGGACCAACAGCAAATAATGAAAACATAGTTTTTATAATTTCTTTTCACAATCCTTTTGGTGCACGAGATTCAGAAAAATTTCAAATCCTCTTAAAATATGGTTATTATGTTACTCAATCTCAGTTTTCTGTTCCCTGCATCCTTCTGCCCATTCCTTCCAGGAGCCCTCTCTGCTGGGATCCCTCTAGTTCTGTCTTGGGATGTGAACAAGCTTCCATCATGAGCTTTGATAGCCACTCTATCCATGATGCTTCACTGGAAGAGCTGAATTACGATGTTTTCAGAGAAGGTGGGAAATAGTTTGATTCCAGAAAGAAAAATAAATCATTCCCAAAATGAACATATATCTGAAGTCACCCGTATTTCCAGAGCAAAGACCTGGTTTAAAACATACAAGCTCAGACTGAGGCAGTGTCCTCAGGAAGCGCTGATAAGGGTTGCAGTTCAGTTCCCACGAGTCCCATTCGGTCAAGCTGTGCAGCTGTAGCAGGAAAGGTGGGATTAAGATAAAATATGGGAGGTGATTCATTAGTTCAGTGCAATTCTTGCATGGTCAGGCTTGGAGAGCAGCACCTGCACTGGTGATGGACACTTCTACCAGCTGTAGACTTCTGGGAGCATAGCCCAGCCTTGTGGCATCACCCTTCTCCCCAGCTGCAGTACAGCAGCTCTCCCTCCTGCCTGACCATTCCTGTGTGGAGCTGACACCTGGCATTTGGGGAAACAGCTAAGATGGGCCTCTGGTTCATTTAGGATCAAAAATATTAATTTATAAATAATATCAGTTTTAGATTAGCATGACTTTAAGTGTTTGAGAGGTAACTTAGAAACTGTGACTACCACTGAGTTCTCTATGTCCCAGAGATCCATCATTATGTCTAACAGAATTCAGGGACAAGCATACCTTCCCCTGAAACCCATCAGCTTCCCACTCTTAGCTGTGTGCTATTGCCTTGAGCTGTTTTGGCCCCAGATGGGGCAGGAAGAGACAGCAGAACCAGATCTGCCCTCTAAAAGGATTCTGTACTCTTCCATAGCCTCAAGGAGAGCCTACCATAGAAAATCTACCTTCAAATCCATCAGCTCTGCTATAAGAGTCCTCACTCTGGCTCCCAGCAACTTAGGAAACCTAAATTAGGAAACCACTAGCTGCTGGAAGTTTCCACACACACACACCAAGAAGCAAACACCCTGTGGACATGCACTGCAACAGACAGGTATCTCCCAGGGGGGCTGTGTCCATGGCCACTGCTCCCACTGAACACTTGGACCGTGGCAGCAGCCGGAGGCCCAGAGCCCAGTGCTTGGCACAAGGAGCCCACAGCTTTGGCCACCATCACACTGCCTCTCTGGCAAATCCCAGCTGTGCCCTCCTCTGCCCCCTGGCTGTGTTCTTGCCCTTCTTTTTCTGCAAAAGATATGCACAGTTTGAGGGTTTTTGTTGTCTTGTTTTTGTTTGTTTATTTTTTGTCTCCAGGATGTTTTCTTCACCCAATAATTAATCATGACATTTAATTAAAGTATAATTTTGTTAGTGAAATATACATAAGTCTTTAATTTATTTGTTGTTGAGAAAAGCAACTCTGTATAAATAAAAATACAAACTATTAAAAAGTTAAAACCAGCCTGACTTACTCTGCAGAATTTTCAATCCTCCAGGATTCAGCAAAAATAGAATGAAGTACTTATATCTTCAAAAAGCATTTTTAAAGCCAAGTACTTCATCAAAGGTTAAAGTGCAGAAATATGAAAGAACTGAAAAGTTGGCTCACTGGACTGCAAATTGGCCAAGAAGAGGAAGTGAATTTGAAGAGGAAAAGAATTCATAAGAAGTTGTGATAGAAATCAGCAGACCTTCAGCCTCCCAATATTATATTAACTATGGCATCAAAAATTTCTGCTGTCAGTTCCTTATAGTAAATTCTGGTTAACAGTAAGGAAAGAACAATACAATCAGAAACAGGAAAATGTAAAATATTCATGCACTGCAGTACTCATAAATAACAACACAAGAGAGGGAAAAACAGTCAAGAAAGGGATCTTTGTCTAATGGAAAATTGTTGCAGAATTACAAGGAAAACAATTCTATTCCAGAAAAGGAGTCTGTACCCAGTTCAACTAAAAGTGTAGCTCCTGTAAATAAGGCAAGCTAAATCACCTTAGATTTAGCCTCAGCTTTCATTAAAGCTGCAAAAGTCTTAGGTGTATATATAAATGTATCTGTGTATATGTATAATTAGTAAAATATAACCTAGATTAAACTGAATTCAATACTTTGTTAAAGAGTGAAAGCTTTTGAATAGGAACACATTGACACAGTATAAATTTTATCTAATCTGCAGTGTCCTATTGATCAGCTTTAGAGAGTCTGTGGTTAGTCTCAAACCACATTCCCAAGTATTTTCCACTTTTTGCCAGTTTTTTAATCATCCCAGGTGCTTTGTTTTATCAGCATGAGGACCACCATGAGTCTGAGATAAACAGACAAGTCACGGCCACCAGCTGCCCTGCATCACTGGAGATGCATCAGTGCAGATTATATAAGGAGAGAGATAAGCAGGCATCACCATTCCTAGCTCAAGTTTAAAAACAGGGATTTTTCTTCCAAAGTTCTTAATTTTTTCCTTCTAGCCCTATAGTTTCCTATACAATCCACAGTGGTGTTAAAATACAATAACTCACATCTTTCTCAAAGGCTTAGGCTGGCCTTCCAGTTGCTGCCTCTCTGCCAATGCTCTAGTGAAGTCCAAAACAAAGTATAAGATTTCAAAGGACTTTCTCACTTCTTTATGAAAGAAAAGGGAAACAAACAAAATAAACCTTGTAATTTAAATTTTTACATAGTATTTTCTTTGCATGTCCCTTTGAAATATTCTTTATGGGACTGTGTCTCTAAGTAGACACTCTCTGCAATTCTATCATTCAAAATTCCTGAGGAGTAATGTTGTGAAATGACCATGTAAATGTAATAAATTTCCTTCATCCTTTCACGGGATGCTGGTTTCCTTGTTAGATGCCAATGCTATTTAAAGGAATTTCTGCAACTCTTTTTGTCATTCTGAATTTCAAAAATTAGGGGAAAAACATGTTAAAGAACAGCCTTTTACAGGCGTGTGACTTTTCCACACTCTGATCTTGGATAAATTTGGCTAAGAATGCAGACAAACACTGAGCCAGGAAGCAGGAAATGACTCAAGGTTCTATGTTGGCATTGAACCACTGGACTCAGAGAAATTATGGGTTGCTAAAATTTCAATGAGACCAGTGAGAATATGACAAAAGGATTTTGAGAACTTCACAGAAATGATTGATGATATTAGGTTAAGGATAATAACAGGGGAGAAAATTCATACAATTTCCTCAGAAGAAAAATGCCACCCTGTTCTCCTGATTGGTAAAATAGGAAAATGGCACCACTGAGTCAACAAGTATAGTAATGTATAGATCTGTGCATAGAATCTGATGGATTTCTCCATTGTGAAAGGAATCTAAGCAGAAAGTAATGAAATTTCTTTCTGGGAACTGGTTTAATAGCACAGGTTAAAAAAGAGACAGCGTTGTTTTCAAAAGACTGTCTTATTTCTCATTTTTCCAGTCAAGTCATAGCTATTCTATCCCATAAAATATGATTAATGTCAGAACAATGGCAATTTTTTTTGAAATCTATGATACAGCACCTGTATTAAATGTTTAGGTGTGAAAACAAAAAAGGATGAGAGAAATGTAAAGACACCAACTGTTTAACATATGTAGTAAAATAGTAACAATAAAGAGTATCTCCATAATAAATTTTCAAAATTAAAAGCTTTTGATTGTTCTTGGTTCTGAAAATTTTGTTTATCTGAGTAAACATAATTCTCTTTGAACACCAGACTATCCTTTAGCATGTTTTATTTTCCTGTCAATCAGAAATTTCCATAGCTGTGCAATCACAGTGTGGCCAGAGCTCTGGATACTTCATTACCAATGAAGTATCCACTTGTCCCAGTGCAACTCTGTTTTTCAAAACCATGCACTCTGGGAATTACTAGTTTTCATAACCAAAGATATTAATGAGAAAAAATCAGGGGAAAGAATGTGTCCCCAGATGTCTTTGCAGAAGGGCACCATCACATGATAAAACAAAGAAAAAGCTGAAGATTAATATTCTTGTTTCAGCTGACATATTCATTTTCCAAGCATCAGTCTAAGAACATTCATGCTAAAAGCAGTGGGAAATAGCCTGTAAAAATTAAGTGACTTCATCTTTATAGACGGTGTTTTGTAAGAATGAACTTAAGTAAAATCTTTGATACTTCTATGCCTTAGAGGCATGGAATGAGGGTTTTCAATTTGCCTAGCTATGGAAAATCCCCAAACAATAAATTTCTTGAAAACAAAAGATATTATGCATCTTCTGGTTCAGTGCTTACCACACAGGACTGTTCTTTCAAGGGCAGTTTTCTTAATCCTTTTTCAAAGGTAGGTTTACATCTTTTCAGTGAAGGACTTATAATTTTTCCTTTATTAGATTCATGGTCATCTGCATTCATTACATTGGCTGATTTCTCACTTCCTAGTATTACAAGCTTTATTATGGCCAGAACTATATTCCTGCTTTCCACTGGAAGTTATGAATCTTTCAGTAAAAGCAAGACTTACATAAAAATGAAGACGTAAATTTCAAATGGCAGAAAACTATGAAGACAAACATAAGGTAATACATCACTAGAAGCATCAGTTTCTTTTTGACGCATCATAATATATCCCATAATGTCATTTAAACATTGTATCCCAAAATGTCATTAAACAAACTTTAAAAAGTAGTTTCAATGGGCCAGGCCTTCAATTATTATGAATGGAAGTCACAGTCATTCAACTGCACTAAATGTGTCCCCTTTTCATTCCATTTTTAGACCTTCAAAATACTGCAATTTTTAACTATGTCTCAAAAAAATCAGTGTTTTTCGTCAAGCTACACATTACTTTCTCTAATTATCATCACATATCTCTTTCCATGCTAATTTCTTTTTCACTAAGGAGATCACTGATAATCCAAATGGAAATTTGGTGTAATCATTTATAAACTGCTTTCCATTAGAGAAAAGTAACAGAAAGTTGAATAAAGTCTTTCATGCATCTATGTAAACTATGAAAATATAGATAAAAGAAGCCAAAGATTGAACATAATGAGCAATAAAAAACCATGAAAGTAACTTCCAGTACACTTGAGGCACATGGTTAACCACAAAGTCAGGATTCACTAATGCAGAACAGACTACAGCTTTGGGCAGAATCTCTCCCACTTTCCAAATGCTGACATATATTTCCAAGAACGGTAACCATTTTTATGTTGAATCTACTTCACATAGCATGACAGATGAAATTAACCTACAATGCTAAGCAAAAAAAATCAGTGCATGCTGATCTGAACACAGACTTTCTGTTCTACTGGAAAACACCAGATTTGTTTTCATTATGATAGGAACAAAAGGAAAAGCTAAATTTTATTTGTAAGGAAAATAACTGGATAAATTAATATGCTCCACTTCAAATTGAGAATTTTTGTTCTGATTTTGATTTAATATTACATTCAAATTATAAGTTGTAAAAATAAGAAGTATTTTGAAATGAGAAACCACAGAATTTCATTATGGATAAGACTGAAAATTACATTTACATCATTTTTCCTTAATTAGATTTTACTGAAAGTGAAGCTTCACACAAAATTTTACTATTTATAAATAAAATTTCTATTTCTAATGAGAAACTTGTATTTTGGAACCCTCTCCAGTTTTTACTTTTACAGCTGAGAAAATAGCGTGGCCATGTTATCAGTCCATAGTACAGTTTTTAAATGGCCGAGAATTTCATAAGAACCAAATCAAAGTAAAATCCACTTAGGTGAAAACCAACTTGTTGGAGCTGACAGACTGTTAAAAGTGGAGATACTACAGACAAGCCAGAAATCCAGTGCAAACTGTTTATCCTGTACACTGTATACACTGAACACTAGCAAGCAGATTAGGGAATGAAGAGCATTAAATATCAAGCCAGTAGACACAGAAAGAGGAAGGCAATGAATGTACTTTAGAAGTACTTCATCAAGAAGCAGAAGCATTGAAGAAACATTCACAGAAATATGCTACAATGTGAACAAAAATGATGCTCTTAGAGCATCATCACTACATCAGTAATACATCAATGATGTATTGTAGCAATACATTAAGGGAAGGAAGAAAATTGGAGTACACACCAAGACTTTAAGTGTAATCACTACAAACCAGGCAAAATAGGAAGAAAAACAGTCAAGGTGTTTTATATCTTGCAGACAAGTCCTCATTCAGAAATCAGTTTGGGGAATTAAAATTCTGCAGAATCCCTGATTATGCTCAGCTTTGTATCAACCAGCAAAAAATGTGAAAAAATCGCTTTCAGCAAGATATTAAAAAAAGCAATGGCTCAATACATCAAGATCACGCACTTAACCTTTATTCATACATGAAAAATTAGTCTAAACACTAAGAACTCTAAAAAATATGAGCCATGAAGCTAATCAATCTCAAAATTAGAATATTTATTATGTGCTGAATTATGTGCACTTAGCCGCCCAATATTAAAAATTACAATCCAGTAAAATGATGGAAATGGTTGTACTTCAGACTGTCATAAAATTCTGCCTGGAGAAGTCAGAGCTGAAAAACAGGATGTTGTTTAGTATCCTGATAAAAGTTGGGGAGGGCCAAAGAGAACGGACTGGGGGTTTTGCAGGAGCAGAGGGGGCAAAGGGGGTCACTCCAAAGGATTTGCTACAAGAAAATTTTTCTTTAGCAGCTGTGGGACAAACCCTGATAACCTCACTGCTTTAGAAGATGGATGAAAAACATGCTTCATGTCTACTGGGTAGTAGGATGCCTCCTTTCCTCTAGGAGGCAAAAAATGCTAAAGTAAAAGACAAAGTTTTCCCATGCCAAGTTCCAGCACAAGAAAATATAATGGAGTCACTCAGCCCCAGGGACCTGGAGTGCTCAAGCAGAGAAACACTCTTACCTCAGGTTTTAATTTTTATTTGATATTTATCAGAAAGAATATTTAATAGCTCCCCTATTCACCTACGTGCTCTGTAATGTTCAGACATACAGAGTATGAAGATTACGAGACAGACTAATGCCTCTCTCCACTGAAATTACTGTAATAGCAAAGCCATTTTGCAAATGACAGTGTAAGTATCAGCTCAGATAATTCTGGAAAATTAATGCCTCAAATGAAATGCTGCCTCAGAGCTGAGAGAGTACATTTTATTATTTGGTCTTTTTACTCTTGCTTTATATATATTGTTTACTACTCTGGAGTATAGTTTCTCTTTTTTTCATCCCCGCTCTTCAGAATGAGGCCGGTGCAGTCACTTAGCAGGTTTTAAAAGGAAAAAGGATCTCAGAATCAGCTGACATGAATGCTGAGTGCTGCTAAACAGAGGAAGGTGAACAGCTTGCAGGATGAGGTGAAGATCAGAGACATGCACTCAGTCTCCTTTAACATGGAAAAGAGGATAGGAAAGCCACACACAATTCCAGGCAGCAATTCATTCATCTTATGCACCCTAAAATAGCTCTTCAGAGGTGCCACTCTCTCTCCACACTGATAAATGGAGACTAAATCATTAGCATGGACTAAAGCACCTGATTTCTGAAACCTTAGAATATATTAAAGAGATCCTGTGTTAAAGACTATCTGAGTGCAGGACAATGACAAGGAAGAAAATCTTAGGACATTAACCAGAAGAACAGTAAGGGTAGAATAACAAGGTGACTGGAACAGTAATATAAGTTTGCTGATTGTTTGCTTGTTGATATTTTTCTATTTTTGTTGATATTTTTCTATTTTTGGGACCTACAGAAATACCTCATTCTATTTATGCTACTAGTAACTTGTTATTTACTACTAGTAGTAGTATTTTTTCTTAAACTGAGTTTGTATATGCCTCTCATTCTATCGGATTGTACAATTATCAAACAAAAAGGGCACAGTCTTTCCTTGGCCAGATCCTTGGAGGTTCTTAGTCCACAGGGCACTAAACAGAGGCTTTATCCATTATGTGGAAAACATCCATAATACAATAAGCACACTCCAAGAATTCTCTAAGAGTGTTGAATATAAAACAATATCAAGTAGGAGAAGAGTATGGAGTCTATATACCTCAAAGTTGCTCTGAACTGCAGCACATTTGGATCTGTGTCATACAATGAAGATGAAGAAAATTCATTTTTTCTCAAGATAATATTTACTATACCCAGTTTTTCAATTACATTCATTTTATTATCTGTTTTCTGAGGCACTTGATCTTTTCCATGCTTCAAGGCTGTGGTATCTGCTTTTGATACTTTATGTTTGAGTTATCTTAGGGTTTTACTTTTCATATTAATTGTGGTAATTCATATCTTGTGTTGTCTTTGTACTGAATTCAGGCTCCAAGTCAATCTCATAAATGTATGAAATTAACTCAGTTACTGAATTTACCGGGTTGCAATATATCAAAAAAATACTTTGCAGTAACTAGAGTTCCCAATCTGCAGAAACCCTCATAACAATGGACCACTCAGTGTGGATAAGAAATTTGCTGAATGGTGACAGTCTAAAGAGTTGTGTCAATGGCTCCATGTCCAAGTGGAGACCAGTGACAAGCAGTGCTCTTCAGGGGACAGTATTGGAATCAGCACTATCAAACACCTTCGTCAGTAACATGGACAGTGGGGTTGAATGTGACCTCAGCAAGTCTGCCAATAATCCCAAGCTGTGTGGTGTGGTCAAGATGCTGTAGGGAAGGGACGTCATCCAGAGCGACCTTGACCGGCTTTAGAGATGGGCACATGTGACCCTCATGAATTTCAGCAAGGCCAAGCACAAGGTCCTGCACCTGATTCAGGACAATTTCAAGCACAAACACAGGATGGGCAGAGAATGGATTCAGAACAGCTCTGGGGAGGACTTGAGGGTGTTGGTGGGTGAGAAGCTGGATTTGAGCTGGCCAGCAGCACTTGCAGCCCAGAAGACCAACAGTGTCCTGGGCTGCATCCAAAGCACTGTTGACAGCAGGGCCAGAGAGGGGGCTCTGCCTCTCTCTTCCACTCTCCACAGTGAGACCCACCTGGAGTGCTGCATCCAGCCCTGGGGTCCCCAACATCAGAAGGATGTAGACCTGCTGGAATGAGTCCAGAGGAGGCCATGAAGATGATCAGAAGACAGGCTGAGGGAGCTGGAATTGTTCAGCCTAGAGAAGAGAAAGCTCCAGTGATACCTTCCAGAAGCCTCCCAGTACCTAAGGGGGTATAAGAGAGCCAGAGAGGGACTTTTCATAGGAACAGGTAGGGATAGGACAAGGGGAAATGGTTTAAAACTGAAAGAGATCAGGTCAAGCTTAGACATTAGGAAAAAATTCTTCACTGTCAGGGTGGTGAGACACTGGCACAGGCTGCCCAGAGAAGCTGTGAATGCCTCATCCCTGAAGCATCCAAGGCCAGGTTGGATGGGCCCCTGAGAAACCCAGTCTAGTGTAAGGTGCCCACAGCAGGGCACCAATCTATGGAACCAGTCTATGATTCTATGATTTGAAGATTTGAGGATTCCATTCAGGGCTTGTCAATTATTAGTCCAAAGTTAGAGCTGGGAAAGATTTTGCTGGTTTTAGAATCCAGAAGTCTGTCAGTTCTTTCTGACAAAACTTTTTGGTAGGAAACATACAACATTACAGTCAAAAGGACAAAATTAAAAGCAAATGAAAAAAAATATAGAATATAATCACAAACTGTTTTGCTGCTACAACTACTGGAAAGCACATTCTATTGCATCTTACCACTTATACAATAATTTTCAGTTTTTTCTTCTCTCCTTCCCTTTATTACAGTTTTTCTTGCATGCAATTACACTATTGCTTTAGTTAGGATCAAAAGTGAATCTTCTCTCTCCACTTGGGTTCAGAGAGGTCTCAGAGCAAGTAAATTAGTTTCTTAGTAGGGTTACTCAGTGGTCAGTAATTATTGGCCTTGTACAATTAACACTTTCTTGATAACCCAAGCATAACATAGGTCATGCTTTGTTAGATAATGGGATGTGCAGGACTGAAAATACTGGGAGACATTAAATGCAAGATGTTTTTGACAAACTGGAGAAATGGTCCAGAAAAATGCAATTCAGTAAGTGTAAATTCTAGCTCTATATTAGTGTACACAAATACAACATGGGAAACAACTAAGCATGGCAGCAGCCATGCTGGAAAGGATCCGGAGGAGGCAAACAGAAAGTGACTCAGCACTGATCTACTGCTGTGGAAATTAATGCTCCTTATGCTAGGAGCTTATACTCCTTATAAAAACAGGAGTTTAATCTCTAAGTGGTACAAAATAATCCTCTTTCCTACTCTCTTCACCAGCTCTGGAGTCTCAGCAGATATGATGTGTCAGATGTTGGGTATCCTTTCAAGAAGGATGTAGACAATCAAAAGTGAATACAAAGGAGAATGCTGAATAAGGTGAAAGAGATTTGATCTCAGAAAAAAAAAATTGAAATTTGAAATTGTTTCATCTGAGGAAGAGTGCTTCCATGGCATAAACGAAAATATGTTCTTTGTGAATCAGAAGAAATATGAAAATTCTAGATTGTAGCAAAGAGCTTTGAGAAGTTTTTTATATTGGTTAAATCAGTAGAATAAATTTTTCTGAAACTTATGAAAACTCAAACAGCATGGTTTTGAGCACTGATTGAAACTGCTAGAAATGTCACAGGTAGAGGGATCTTGGCTTGAAGCAAGAACCCCCAGTCCAGATGGCAGACACAGCTCAATGGAATAGCCTGCAGTCTGCCTGTTACACTTTGTATTTTTGCTCTGCAGAGGACAAAAATATATATTAGGATTTAATACTTTGCAAATTCCACAAGAAGATAAACATAGTCTTGGCTGGTCCAAAACGTGCACAAGGCATCACACCTACGGTGTATGCACAGGCAATGTGACATAGGAGAGAGACTTCCTGTGCAGCAGGTGTGATCATCAGACAGCCCTGCCAGCACTGCTGCTCACACTGCATTAACACACTGCACATGGGGGTGCTAATGCTAATTCATTTTTCTTTTGTTTTTCTGTCCCTTGCATCTTCTCCATTTCTTCTACTTGCAGCAATTTTTTAGAGCCTTATCTCCCTTTTTTCAACATGCTTTGCCTCCGTTTAGAATGTGAAAATGTACCATTAGCTTCTCTTCAGCTTTTGCAGCTGGGGTTTCTGTCCCTAAGGCCTTGTCAGAGATCATTCCTTTAAGTGCCAAACATGGAAGGGGTTCACAATCAACAGGCAGATGCCAGCAACTCAGTCTATCTCACCAAAACAATCCTGCACCATGTCAACCATGTGCTTAATTTTCTCTTGTCAGATTCTTGTAGGTTATGAGCAAACATCTCCAACAGAAGTGTTGGGGACAACCCAAAAGCATATATGCTATCATACCTGCTATAACTAAATACTGTTGGAAGAGGTGAGACTGGGTTCTATGACTCCTAGTCATTTATGAAAAAGAAAAAAAAAAATCCTTAAATATTATTTTATTTGAAAGACACCAGTTAATTCTTTTAAATGTACATACACTATTAGCAATTGATACATTTGCTTTGTTTAGGGGAATTTGAAGAATAAAACAGATTGCTGTTTCCATCAAAACACTTCAAGCTGGATTTAATAGTGCTGAAATGCTAATTGTGAATTGCATTTCACATCATACACTGCAGACTAATTTAAAAAGAGGAAAACATTATGGTAAATACCACAATGCATTCACTATGAGTCATCTAAGCATATGATGAACTGGAACAATACCAGCAGCACAACATAAAGCAGCTGAATTAAAGCTAGAGGGAGTACAATACCTTTGGATCAGGCCTAGTATATACTGGGAATATATACAGCTGCTCATACACCATTAGGTTTCTGGCAAAGAAAACAGTGTGAACATTTTTTGCCTCTCCCTCTTCTTTCCCCACTGCAACACTTTCAAACATATTTGCATTGAGTCACTAAGAAACGAAATAAGTAATCTTGCTTGTATGAAGAACAGGCAGCTTCAGCATCAGTTCCTCATGCTCTGCTGTGATGCTGACCATGCTTATGTTACACAGATGCTTGCTTTTCGCATCCTAATGAGAACTTTCAAGAATTCAATTACTATTAAATTAGCTTTACTGAATGTTATCAGAATGCTTCTGAGGGTTTTGTATTATCCTATCAGCACAGGAAGGAAGGAATACCACACTGTCAATCCAATTATTTTTTCGTGTACTTTTTACAAGGAGGGGAAGGGTCAAGAATATGATTTGTGTTTCTCAGGGGAAAAAGAAGAAGGGAGCTGACATCTCTGGGAATTCAGTATCAATTCCTTGGAACTTGAAGAAAGCCACTTTTGTCAAAGCCTCTCAATCCTCTCAGCAACCACCAGCTTTTAGTAGTCACTGTAGCATTTCCAGAGACGCTGGCTCCCTCTGAAACAGCTATCAAGTAGTCAGGATCTTCATTATCCACAACAGAGTCCTGGAATTCAAAAGACATTAGTTTATTCTCTGACTCATAAAACTGCAGATCTCTGAGGTGAAAGGATCTCTGAAAGCCCAAATGGCTTCCTGAAGCCCTCTTAAAAGCCCTATGACTATGACTGTATGATTCTGAGATACCTGGGTGAGGAGGTGTGATTGCACCCAGGGATAGCTCTGCTTTCAGAAGAAAGGTCAGAACACTGGTCCTCAGCCCTTACATCCAACAACAATTTATGTCTTCCCCAGTATCTTGAAGCATTGTCCAAAGCAATATTACAGAGGGTAGTATATTTCAGTTATAGTTCATGGCAACATTATGTGAATGTTAGATATTTGTGAATAGGCATTACACAGACACATTACATTTCTCTCAGCTTTCCTCCTTCACATCCCTGGACACTCATATTTTTCTCTAAAATATGCACTAGAAAGCTCTTTGGTACTTCACTCCTTTGATTTCCATTCTGGTAGTTGTGTTTCCACAACTCTTTTCTGAGGACCAAGCATTAACAGGCCTCCATTGGCTCAAAATTGTATTCTGTTTCTGAGATGTGTAACAACCCTGTTAAGAACTGAGCCAGAAACTAGAGTAGGGATTTGATATATAAATCCTCAGATGTCCCACTGTGCCCATCATTCATCAATAGCTCACTCAACTGCCCTACTATTAGAAATAGAGGATGCCAGCAGGGATCAAAGCACAAGGGACTCTGAGTGCATATTAACTGAATTAAATTGTCAATGTATTAAACTTCCATGAATTCACAGGTTGATTTTAGCTTGTTTAGAAACTAAATATCTACTGGCTGATATAAAAATACCCACATACAAATACATACCTACAAAAAGAGGGAATCAATACTCTCAATTCATTGCAAATTTAAAAGAATCAAACACAATTAAAACCTGCTTAGCTTAGCAGTAATGCAGAAGAATATAATTATTTCTCTCAGTGGTTAGATTACCTTCTCTGTTAAAACCTTTTCTTCTGGAAAACTTTAGCTGTTTAGAGAGCGTAAAGAACAGTAAATAAATATGTGGCAATAGTAATTTAGTTATTCATATTACTGGAAAAAATGCTTGTATTTATCTATTCAGCATACACAGTGCCATAAGACTGCCTTTTTGGATTTATTGAACTAAGCCAGGAAACAATTACCATCCAAAAATGCCAAATCCCTGGGTACACATACACCCAGCTAACTCATGTAGTGACTGCAATCTGGAACATCCCTGTGCCATGCATACACAGGGGAACTCAGAGACGCTGTAAGGGGACAAAACACAGCACTGTGTTCATGGCACAGAAGCACAGCACGTTCCATGCAGGAGGGAGCATTCAGAGGGTGCAAGATTCCTCCAGCATCAGTCACTTCTGAGCCAGGCAGGTTCCATCCCTGGGGGGAGGGCAGCAGATGTGCTCCCATCTCCCACTGGCAGAGCCAAGGCAGGATGTATCCTGATCATTTGCACCCCAAGGCAGATCTTTCCATGAGCCACCAGCTGTCACAGTACCAGGAGCTCCTGCTGATGGAGGGCAGCACGCAGCAAAGGGGTGTCAGGCCCAGGTTGCTCCCAAAGGAGAGCAGGTTTTTCCATCCAGTGCTGTACAGACATATGCATGCCTCACCAGCCTTTATAATGCCAGAAGAGTAACCCACTTCAGCTGAACCACTGCAAAGAAGTCTCCTCACTTCCAGTAAATTGGAGAATTAGATAAAACACCATGTTTTTAAAGCTGTGCAAAACTAGGACAGTTTCCCAGCTACTTTCCTTCATGCTTCTTGTACACTCATTTTTATGTGAGGTTTCAGACTAAACTTTGAAGGCTTTTTCAAAGTCAGTCCTATGGCTTTTTCCTGTGCTTATTTTTACCCAGATAAGCTTCCACTGAATTCAATTTTAACCCAGTAAACTTGATCAAGAAGAGCTTTGGGGGGACCTTGGCATGACTGAGAACAGGGGCTTCTGGCTTTCTCTCCTCCTCTGCTACTCCAGAATAACTGGCAGCAGCACCACAAGCTACTTTACCTCTTGTCACCTCACAGTAATAATCAATACAAACTAAAAAAGCAAACAGTACAGCTATTGTTTGAGAAAGAAACTGCAAAGATACCCATGGTCTATGGTCTGTGGAGATGACTCATTCCACAGCACAACCTAATTCCAAAACAATTACAGCAAAATCAAAATCCTCACACAAAGGAGAGACAAAACACAAAGTCTGGACCTCTGCTGAGCGTATGACTCTATAAAGCTGACATGACTGCTGAGATTGCATTGCCTTCTTACCATAAAGCACAACTGCCCATTTTCTTTAAAGTCTTCCATGGAGAATTAAATGGTAAAGAAAACAGACTACAGGGCAGTATGGTTCAAATGTGAGTGCTTGAGCACCAAATTTGCTATTGCAGTTTAATTCAAAAATAGAATTAGCATTCTTTTCCTCCACTGTAATTTAAAATAAATTACCCACTGACCAAAACCAATAGATTATCATATTAATTGGTAACTTTTATGTTCATTATATTGTAAGAGAAAACCACAATTTCTCTAAATATGTTCATTACTCAGATAATTATCCAAAACAATTATGCAATACAATTACCCAGACAATTACTTAGGAGGGAAATTATCTCCAGATGCATCACAAGCTATTCTATGAAGTGCTCAGTATTTATCGTTTTAGTTGTATTGACTATGATTGATCAAATGAGTCATACATTGTTCTGTCAATTCTCCATTGTGAGCAAATACTTCTAGAGCAAATATCCACTAATTCTAACTTCAGGTGGTGTAAATATCACACATGTGAGCTCACATTTCACATTCATACTCTGTGGCAGAAAAAGTCTGAACTAACCAAAATCTAATCCAGGCAAAATGCCACTTGACTATGTATTGCACTGTACTTGCCCTTAAAGCAATATTTTCTGCCTGTTAAAAGCAAACGAGACCAAGTTTGAAAGTTTGGTGAAACAACCAGATGAACAGTCAAACTCCTTCTCTTGATCTGACACTAGTCACTAATTTGGTAGCAAGATTATTTAAAAAATCAGTTTTCCATGTCAATGCAGAAAATTAAATGGTAACTATTGTGATCTCATACGGTATTGCAAATTCTCAATCATACAAAAAACTTCAGCTTTTATTTTTTATTTAAATTTATGGGTTTCTTGTTTTGAATTTAAGATAGATTATCTTTTAATTATTAGTGTTTTTTCAGGTTTGGAATGAACCTAAGAATTCAAAGCACACCCACAGCCAAACCAGCCAGATTTCGCCTGTGTTTGCGAGCAAAAAGAATGGAAAGGACAAACCAGGCCTCAGCATCTATTAACTCTGAGTAAAAAAGTTATCAGATTAGCTGTCTTATAATTAAAGTTTCAGGACATGCTATGAAAGCCTTAAGAAAGCGTAGGGCTGAATCAACAAATTCTTGAGCAAGTTCACCATCAACTCATTAGTATTTCTGCACCATTGCATTTCTAACATTTTCTGGAAGTTTCACGGGTCATAATGACAAGGCTCACTGAGGTTCAGTATGGTCTTTGAATCACCTTAAGCAGCAAGGTTTAAAAAGCCCACAAAGTACATCTCATTTTACTGTTTTAAAACATTGCATATTAAGATATTCCAGTTCAATCATTACAAAGAACTTGCCACAGCTTACCCTGATAGCACATTCTTCAAAAGATTCTTAGGCCTTATTTTCAGATGTTTTTGTCCTACTTGGACAGATTTGACAATACAGATAGGCAACTAAGCCCTAGGGCTAGGCATGAGTTTCACTTCTTAACAATATTTTATCTACAAAGAGCAGCATACGAAAAGACAAGTTGCTCTATGCTCTGCAGCTTCTGTTGACTTTAAAATACGAACTCATACTTCCTCCTCTGCTTTCATAGAAGAATTTAATTGGTGCCAAAGTGAAAGATCCCAGCATGACCTGTCTCCACTCTAAGCTACTCCAGCTGTGATTGTGAGCAAATTTGTACATTCAGACACTGCTGCAAGAGAGACCTTCCTAATAAGCTGAGGTTTTGCACTGATGGAGGGAAAAAAGAAGTGCTTGGCTGGAAACAGGGAGAGCTGAGACTTGGCTTACCCCACCCTTAGAGTTAAACAAAGCTTTAAAGGCCTCAATAAGGACCAAATGAAAACAGAATAAGGACTTGACTAGTTACTCCACACAGAAGAGCTACTACAGGTAATAGTGATAACAACTTGTGTAGGAGGTTAAACTATAGTTTATTAAACTATATTGTGTAGGCATTAGGATTGCTGCTCCTCACACATTTTTTCCACTTTTCTGACCAGAATCTCACTAAGGATAAGACTCCTTTGCAGTTTCTAGGTTTTTCACTGCACTGTGAGCATGTCTGAGTTAGTTTTAAACTACCTGCTGCTGCTTATAATGAAAAGTGAGTGACTCAGCCTCAACATAACATGTTCACTACCCACCAGTGCAAGGTGGACATGCTTTATCATAGAATGGTTTGGGTTGAAAGGCACCTCAATCACCTAGTTCCAATCCCCCTGCCATGGACAGGGACACCTTCCATTAGACCAGGTTTCTTAGAACCCCATCCAAATTGGCCTTGAACACTGCAAGGGATAGAGCCCTTCTATGGGCAACTTGCTCCTGTGCCTCAGCACACTCACAGTAAAGAATTTCTTCCTAATTTCTAATCCAAACTGTCTTTCAGTTTAATACCATTGCCCTTTGCCCCTGGAACCTTCTCTTCTCTAGACAGATCAACCCCAGCTCTCTCAGTCGTTATGAACTGCACTGCTACTCAATGGGGGCATCCCCTGCTCACACACTGCCCCCTTTCCTCGGGGCGTTGTGAAGGGAATGGCCTGATGCAAATACACACATTCATCATTGATATGGCAATATCCACAGCAATACACCTGTGGCAACCTGTTCTTCTCTCTGATTTTGTCTCTACAAAGCTTATTCCCTGCACATTAAAAGGAGAATTTAACCACAAAGAAATTTAAGCAGTAGTTTGTCTGAGTGTGTTGAGCTTGATATTAGAAAAAGAGGTTTTTGACTGTTTTTCAGTACTGTCAATGGAGAATCACAGCATGCAGGTAAAGAGCAACAGAGTGAAGAAATTATTGGAAAGATAATGACAGTCCTTTAAAACAGTGCTTCAGATGGGGCTAAATGTGAACACAGGCTAAATAGTCTCAGTGTCCCAATAGTCTTCTAAGGAAAAACTGAAGCCCACTGAAAATAGTCATGTTCTAGAAGAATTTTCCCAACCTCAGGTGCTTTATCTTTAATGTATCACAGACCTATAAAAAATATATCACACACACATCTGGACTGAATAATGATATCATCCAATTAAATGTATTATTTTTAACTTAGGAAAATAATGACCAAGAGAAATACAAAAGCAATAGAAACATCTTTAAAATTCTGTGTCTTCATAACTAAAACATAAAACCACTTGATTTCACATAACTTCAGCTTGAAACAACTGAGTATCACCTCCACACACTGAGAAGAGTGCTTTCTGCATACAGTAAAACTATAAAGGACAGACAAAGCCAAAGGTGAAAGGCAGAGCTGGCACATGGGTATTATTCTTTTCTTGCTTTTTTTGTGCAGCTGAATTTGTCCATATCTTGAGTTTGTCACATTCACTCTTTTCCATCTCAGTCATAAGCAGAGGACCTCAAAAAGGCACCTCCTCTTCCAGTTTTGATACTGGAAGGATGGATAAACCAAAAATTTTAGTCTTCAGTAGAGGTCCTTCCCCCAGACAGTTTGTCTGAAAGAAGGTTCAGCCTGGCATACTGGGAAGTAGTTCATTGTTAAGAAAGAAACAAGGTCTGATTGAGCTGCTATGCAATAAGAGAAGTAAGGGAAAATAATCTGCAGGACGAGTTCAGGACAACATCACTCAAATACAAAAAAACAGACAGAAGATTTAAAGCCCTTTGGGATACCATTATGGCTGAAATGTGTGATCCAATGAGGCATTTATTTGCCACTGACTGTAATGGGACTGATTTAATTGTTCTTGTGTTCTCCCAAAGTGTGGAGGACTCAATTTTTGAAACTTCAGGCTCAGATTGGGAAAGAATGAGAAAAAGAAACTAGTCATAACTCAGAAAATGTAAACAGTATTTACAAAATAAGTATTTCTTTAACAGGATTTTTCCTTTTAATAGAGAAATAGCTATGTAGATTAAAGTCAATCAGACTAATTTTTGGTAAGTCTAAAATGTTTTGCAGAGAAGCATTTATTTCAATGACATTTTAAAGAGGGTCCATGCCAATTTCAAAAGGAAAACATGGAAGAGAAAAAGGAATCAAAATACTTCCTTTCCCAGTTTGAAAACTGACATTTTGATTCAAACATTTTCACCTAAGAGAATTATAACGCTGTGACTTCGTGCCAGTTTGGAACAAAAATAGATATATAACCTTCAAAAAAATCATCATAAAATCAATCCTTTTCCTTTGACCTGCTGTCTAATTGTCTGGAATTATATCATATAGCTTAAGAATCTGCCAAGAAATGTCCGAATTCAAAGACATTACAAAAGTAAGCAGAAAAGAAGCTATTTTTTTCTAATGTAACCTCACTGATTTAGTAAAAACCTTGGCTTGATGGCCTCTTTAAATTGCTCTTTTCCTCTATACGTGAAGCTATAAATCCCTTCTTGCTACTAGATGTTTTTGTATCTCTAGTGATCTCAGATCCAACTGCCTCGCTTTTTATTAGCTAAAAGAAAAAAAGAGTTGTTATTTGCCATACCACCAAAATCTGAAAACATTTTCAGTTCTTATCTGTAATTCTGTAGTTGAGAATTGTGGCTGCTGTTGGATGGGCTTTAACTGGAAGCTCACTTTTGCTTTAAAAATAGGCATTAATGGCAAGACGGGCACAGATGAGGCAAACCCCTCTCTTCCTGGCAGCCTGGATGTGTGATGTTGGCAGGTAGAAAATCAATGCTTCTCTGGTCTGGAAACCAATAACACAAAATTTAGGATGGGCCAGAGGTTTTTTCAGTGTCTCTTCACAACCAAACCTCACCTTAGGGACTCCCCGAGTCCATTTCCAGAGGCAGATCTTTACTCTGCACTGCTGTGCTACCCCTGCCGGGACGTGTGGAAATCCAGTGGAGGCAACACCTGGATCGGCTGGGGAAGGTGAGGTGTAAAGCAGCTAATGAGGAGCCTGTCACTAGAGGGCAATGCAGCGCTTCAGCTGTCCCCTTGCTGCCACCCGGGTGTCCGGCCAGCTCCCCGGGCCGGCCGCAGCACACGGGGCCATCCAGCGCCACCCAGCCACGCACCCGCTCCGGGGACACCACACAACCTCACCCCGGTCTGGAGGAGGACACTGCTCCAACAGAACCCATCTGATTCTGAGCTGTGCGGATTTTGCAAAAAAAAGCTTGGTGTGCAGTTGGCAGGCCATTGATCAGGTCAGGGGATATCTGCAGGTAATGGGACCTCCTGGCAAGGTGATTTTGTAGGAGACAAGAGCAGAAGAGAGGCAAGAGCTTGAGGGAAAATTGAGTCTTCATATAAGCATGCAAGAATCCCATTTAAGACCAAGAATCACAGCAGTTGTTAGGCATCCAAAACACGTCTATTCACAATCAGCTTTGTGCACAGAAAGAGAGAGAGCAAACAATGAAGTTTTGAATGGGAGAATCCAGAGGATACGTCAAATTTTGAACCCAGTGTTGAGGTGAAATAAGTTTGATGCCACTGTTACATTATGAGAGTTTGGTCTAAGATTCTCAGTATTTAAAGAAGATGCTTATTTTCACAGAAATGGAAAAAAAAAAATTATTTTTCATGCAGATTAAATTTCTCTACCCAGTTATAAATCAAAAATTAACAACTTTATCTAGGTCAGGGCATTGAAGCTACATTAAAGTTTCATCCTCATTCACTAAATTTTAATTTTAATGTGGCACATCTGACAAGTCTTGTAGGACTACTTAGAATCCATTGACATCCTTCTGTCACTGGTATCAAAGCCTCGTCTTTGAAACCCTTGTTTCCAGATACCTAGCTGTCACTGGATTATTTTGTCTCTGCAATGGTGTCACAATCAATGCCTGTGCAGGCATTCACATACATGTCCCACATATGTCAGCTAAAGCTCACACAGAAATAAACAGCTTCACCTCTAGAAACACAGATTTTTATGTAAACACTTAAAGGGGAAGCTATAAAGAAGCTATAAATATTTTTTCTTTATTTTTTTATGTCTTCCAGCCTTTTTAGTTACTGTAACTGGTTGCCTGTAAATTAAAATTCTACAACTCTACAGTTTAATTTGCAAACAATATTTAATTACAAGAATGGCTATGAGAAAAACAAAATAAATTTCTATATCCCTGCCATCATTTTTATGACTATGGCAGAAACGTTGACGCACTATTTGAGAAAAGTGTCTGTGGACCTGGAAGACATCTAATTCTGGAGTAGAAACAGTACAACATGATTTATCTAGTCAGTCAGTCTAGAATTATGGCAGAAATTTAATGTTTCAGCTATTGTGGCCTTTAGCATCTGAGCAATTACCAGGCTTAAATACAGGCCTCTTACAGAATAATAGTTATGACACTTTCATGGAATGTCAAAGTACATTCACAGATCCTTCCCTGGCCAAAAATTTAGTGCCAATATTTCAAAAATACAAATGGTGAAATGTATATCTATAAAGTAAGTGTAAATGGATTCATATCAACTTCTTGGAAATTAATTTGACTGGGGAAAGAATCCCCAAACTTTTCTTCTGTTTGTATTCCCAAGCATCTGCCAAGGTTTGTCCTCAGACCTGCTGGTGGCATGGCTGTGACTCAATGGAGGAAATACCCTGCAAGTCAGGAGAGGTGGCTAATCCTGGGCTTGTGTGCAAGAGAGAGGGGAAAGATGTAGGACAGAAAGAGACATTCCTAACACATGGAAAATGACAACACATGGCAGAATTACAAAGAGATTTTCATTTGCAGTTGTGTCCCATAGCACATTCCTACTGTCTTGCTTACAGGTCCCCCCTTACACACTCAGAGGAAACACCACTGCCCTTGTGTTTCACAGGATGGAAGGTGGAGCACTAGGTCAAAACTCACCAAAGCATTACATCACCCTGCATTTCTCATCACAGTCCTGAAACTTTTTCCTTCTGGAGAGCTTTTCAGTCTACTTCTTCCTTCTGTGATTCTGCACATAGACCAACTTTCAGGCACCAGAGGCCTCTAACAAACATGGGGCTGGGATCAAGGAAAGGAAGGACTAAACATATTCAGTAATATATGTTGTATCTAATTAACATAAGCTGGCAGTGCTCTCACTG
This sequence comes from Cyanistes caeruleus, assembly GCF_971803275.1. NCBI lineage: Eukaryota > Metazoa > Chordata > Aves > Passeriformes > Paridae > Cyanistes > Cyanistes caeruleus. The sequence goes on along the minus strand of NC_141703.1, from coordinate 14,025,992 downwards.
TATCTTTGACTTTCAACACAGCATGCACTCCATTCTGTCCCAACCTGTCCACATCACTAGGCACCAACCTTTTAACCTGAATTTACAATGTTAAATGTCTTGCCTGTCTCACAGTCACTTGAAGCTTCCCGCACTGTTTCCTCACTTTTCTCCTTCAGAATCACTGCCTCACATGAGAAAATAATGTTTCACTTGCTTTCTTGTGTAAGAATAAATATGTGAAGATAAAACTACAAGAGTGCAAATAAATGTTTCTGCCTATTAGAAATACTGGCCTAGTTCTAGTTCTAGCTAGTCTGGCCTGGTCTTCAGGTGGGAAGACTAAATAATGTACCTCACAGCTATAAGGCACTGGTAATTTTCCTTAAGGGAAAAATATTTTATTTATATGTTCTTGGTATTGATAATTGACCTTCTGGTTCAAAGCTGAAGTTCTACTCATGAACCCAGCTACAACTAAGTCCCAAGTATTTGTTCTTCTTGACATGTTAGGATTACATTTATTGAACTTCAGCTTTGCTTTTAATTGAATGCTGATGCATAATCTTACCATTTATTAGCCTTACTTCTCTTTCCTGCTGCAGATCCTTAAGTGTTCCAAGCACCATTCCTCCTTAAAAATAAAGCTCCTGCTTGTTTGCTTTTTCTTTTCCTTAGCCAGATTTCAAATTGCATTTTCCCAAACACCACAGCTATTTATCCAGGGGAAGGACTAAAGGACAGATTCCTTCTGACATTCTCAGCATGCTGCTGTGAAGACTTCTAGCTTCAAGGGCCATAATAATGGAAGATGAAAGCTTTTTAACAGTTCACCTTCTTGAATTTTCTATTCTGAACACAAAGTTCAAAATAGATTCAAAATTCATATTCCGCTCCTCAGGAACTGACATAAATTAAAACAAAGTAAATGCATCAGGACCACTGAACACACATTTTTGAATTTACATACAGCAGAGAAAAGCATTACTTTTTTTTCCAAAGGAGAAAAAAAAAAAAAGTAAATAAAAAGGCCTTTTTACGGAGCCTAATTTCAAGGATATTTGAGTATCCATTCTCCATTATTTGTGTCTGGATTAATATCTTCTGGCACACAAATCATCCTGTTCTGAAACTTGGATTCATTAAATTACTTTATACATAATTCAAGATGGAAGTAAATTCTTTTCTTCTTGCTTGCACCCTCCCTCTTTACACCTGCAGTCAGTCATACGACTACATTTTGACAGAGTGGCTCAGTGACTGTTACTCCTTCTGACAGTAGCAAAGCAAGAAGCATTTTTTAAGCACGGTCATTTATGTGGCTACAGGCAGGGGTGAATTCCATTTTCCATCAGTAAAACATATGTGGGCCACAAGGAGTACACTGAGCATTGGTAGCACAGAGTCCCTGAAGCCATGAAACCATCCAAAGCACTCAGAACAGCTCAGGCACTTTGTACCACTGACCTGCATTCACCACCAATCCCTGCCCATACAAATACACTGTTTATACTCCCCTAAAAACCTGTATCGGTTGATGCTCGTCACTGCATAACATTCTCAAACACCAAGGATATTTCCTAATTCCAAACAGATAAGAACTTCAGATGTTACAGCATGGAAGCACTTTGATTAATGTTGACCAATATACGCAAAAAAAATGGAGAGCTACCACTTTCTTTTAGACATCAGATACGGCACTTTGCACCAAGGAAAATCCCCCACTGAGTTTGTAATTGCCTAGGAGAGGAGAAGTAAAAAAGAAACTCAAATAGTTTAAAACTTTGCTGATCTGTCATCACATTAACAATTTTCCAACTTTAACACAGCCCTGAATAGAACATAGGCCTAAAAGCAAAAATAAAATGCAAAAACTCCCCAAACGCCTTCATCTTCACATTAAGATGGAATTTTGCAATGAATGAATAACCTCTTTCACTTTTAATTTAGACCTACCCATCAACATGGCTGTTATTATTCACAGCAGCAAAGTCCTTGCCACACTACAGCAGAAATAATAGCTGCATCTCTAGGTTCTGTTTTCCCCAAGAATCCACAATGTTATTTAAATAAGTCTAGTATGCCATAGGTACAGCGGGCAAGGCCATTTCTAATGAAGGGCTATTTTTTTTTCTGTCCCAGCTTTATATAACATGACTGGAATTTGCTTGTGAAAGAAAGGATCATTAATAGAATGCCATGTCTCCTCTGCATGCAAGGGGAGAGACATGACATCCTTGGACATTTTCAATAGTCATGTTGACATCTATATTCTACCAAGAAGCACTATGTCATCTACTAAACAGCACAGGCAAGACAGTATCCTTGATGCTTCCATAATACATGATGCAGTGTTTTCCTGAGAGAAGCTAAGCAAGAAATAAATCTTCTCCAAGTAAGTCACGAGCTGTGGAAAAGCCATCATCTTCTTCATGTATGCCTCTCCAAGACCAAACAGGATGGTATGCCACTGCCTGTCTCATGACTGGGACTCTGATCCCACTGCCACAGAGGACCATTGGGTCCTCTCTCCTGCATGGCAGGGAAGTGAACTGTAGCACTGGGTAAAGCTTTCCCCGATCTAATTCCACAGTTCAGTCTTTCAAAGCGATGTCAGTGAGATGCCCAGACCACGTGCTGTTAGGATAAGCACAGGGTGTTCTTGTCCCCAGGGCCTACCCGACTGCTCCTGCCACACTATCCACAGGGATATTTTAATTCAGGATCCAGAGGAGGTTCCTCTGCAGAGCCATCTGAAACAAAGTTGTATGTGTGCTTTCCAGGCTACTTTTTTAAAAAATAATGCAGATATCTGCAGTCTTATTATTCACACATAGTATAGAAAAATTAATTATGAGTGATACAAGTGGCTAAGTTACTGTACTTAGAATCCTCACCCGATTGTTGACAGCCTCCAAGTGTACTCAGATTTATTTAGGTGAAGCTCTGTAGCATATTCAGTATTTCTACCAAAAAGATAATTTGTGATGTATCAACAAATGCAACTCTCAACATATAGCCTACCTTTCAAGAGAGTTGACAGCCAGTTGTGATGGAAGATGTAGGCAGAGGCATCTTATTGTAATTCAGATCTGCTTAAAACCAAACAGAAAATTAAGGAATGAACTGAAAAAGGATCTTGATGTGAAAATCTCTGTTTAACCACCTCAAAAATAACTGTTCCTCTGGTTTCAGACATATTTTTTATGTGAGACTAATTCTTTCAGGCTTATATTTTCCCAGTATTTGGAGTTCATCTTAAAGCCACCATTTGGAGTTTTTGTATTCAGGGTAAGTGATCACAGGGTAATCAGAGAGGAAGATGAGAAATGTCACATAACTCTGGGAAAGGATCTCTATAGGAGAGGCACTTTTGGAACTAACCAAGACTAGCAAGGAGAGGCTAAAATAAAAATAGGATGGACAGGCTTTTATTGGTACAGATGTTTTACCTTTTCACTGTCTGTTTGTGAAGAGATACAAAACCAGGTTTGGAAGAAAAGGCTATCTTGAAGTGTGTAATGAGCACTGCCAGGAAACAAGAAGTTTCTTCCAGGGAACACATTCTGAATACTTAACAACCTCAAATAATGTTCAAAATAATAGACACACCCCTAAATTCTACTGAAGTTAATATAATTTTTCAGTTTGAATTTTGAATGTTGTGAACTTTTATGATTGCTGAACTCAGAGTTTCATAGTGACCCAGATAGGTATTCCATGTAGAAAATATTTCAGCCTGAAGTGCTGTAAAGATGGGGTCTTCTTTGAGCAATATTCTGTTTTAAAATAAAAATCCATGCTCAAAAGTCCATAATATTACAAGGAATCCAAGTCTAAAAATCTTATTAAAATCAAGTATGTGTTTAAAATTGTGCAACTTATATCAGAGTTAGGGATTAAAAAATAAACTACTTGTTCAACAAAAAGTAGGTTTATGTCACAGCTGGAACACAATAGACAACTTGTAGTTTATTCAGAGCAATCACAAGTGTTTTTTCCCAGGAATAATTTGTTTCTATCAGTATAACTATGTTATGCATCACTTACATGTGTGTGTAACAGCAATTCCCAAACTGTGATCATTTTACTCATTTCTACTACAGTGCACAGATAAGTGATTAGCTCCTCATTTCTCTGATTACAGTAGGTAGCAAGAAAAGAGGTGTGAACAGTATGTTGCTAATGAAAAAAATGTGGGTGCTAAGAATGAATTGCAATAATTGTAATATTTGATATTAAGAAGATGAGAGAAAGAAATTACTGACACACTTTCTCAGCTGCTCACTCAGTCACCATACTGATAGGTAAGCTGCTTGAGACTTATGTATGAGAGACTTAATACAGCTAATAATAAATTATAATAAAGTCTGAACAAGGATATATGAAAATGACTGTGTCCACATGACATTTCATACTGCAGGAGGAAAGGCTGAGTCAGCAGGAGGCTGGAGAGCTGTAGTTATGGAATGAAAATGAGCTTTTCAACTCAAGGAACATCAGAGAGCTGGAGTTCTAACTCCCAGAGAAAGCCAGCAGGCAGAGCACGTAACCCACATGGCCCTATACAAAGTGATAAAGTAAGAAAAATGCAAGCCCTCCACTGGTGCCACGCCTGGACTGGAATGGTGTGCAGAAAACATATTTATTGCAGCTTTGTGCCACATAATCTCCAGGCCTTCAAGCCTCTTCTGCAGGGCAGGATAGTTAGCTTTCCTATTAAACATGGCAGGATACAGCTGGCAGCTGAAGCAGAAGAGATTTGGTTTAATGAAACTTCCCTGGGTCTTACACTTCAGTGGTGTATTAAGACCTAAAAGCATTTTAACCAAAACCTTGGACTTTTCTGTAGAATTCAAAATACAGACCTTGTGTTCCAGTTCAGCAAATGAATGATGCAGCAGTCTATCACTGTTGAGAAACACTTTTTTCCAGGTGTTTGAATACAACCCTTGGGCTGACTAATCCTCTACCTCAGTCTGAAAATCTCAGCTCCACTGGGGTTTTAGCTGGGGACAGGACTGTGCTTTTGAAGAGACTCTCCTGAGCAGTCCCCATTACGTCATTTTGTTTTTTGCTGCAGGGCACTCTCAGAGCACAGAGACTGTGTTCATTGGGATGAAACTAAACTGGGGTGCCCTGAGTGTGCTCCACTGCTCGTGGGCACTCACTCAGCAGGGTGGAAGTGCATCTTGAAGAGGCTGTTAGTGTGGATGTTGAGTCTTGTGAATTCTCTGCTCACCTCTGCAGGATCATCCCCCCTGCGAATACAGACTCGCAGCTGTATATATACATATACATACACATACATACACCACTACTGCCAGCATGTACACCCCAACCAGGAAGTTAGGAAAACAAAATTCTGAGATAGGAATTATCCCTTTAACTGAAGGGAACATTTGAACAAATGGGTATTTGCAAAGCTACCAATATATACCCCTTTGTACAGCTTTACAGGGACAGGGAATATAAGAGTAATCAAGGGTGTTTAGACAGACCAGACAAGTCTCATCATTACTGCAAGCACTACTCCTTGCATACAAGGCATGTAATTCTTGTCATGTTGTCTGTAGCATCATAACAGAGCTTATAGTTTCAGGAGGGATGTGGGCTGAAGATGAATTAATTTCATATGCATTCAGATATTTTCACATTTTTATTTTCTCCCATATGAAAGAGACAAAAAGGCAACTTTGAAGGAAAAACCTTTCCATTTTAAACATTCTTCCCTAAAATTTAGTATTTTCTCTGGAACAGTGTATTAGTCTTCCTTAAAAGAAGATTTAAATAGTGAATAATAAATAAAAAAAATATTTATTTCTTTAATAATGAAATGTTGGAGCATTGTGTAAATTTCTTTCCTTTGTTGCTGTTGTTGTCACTTGATTTTCCATTTCAATGAAAAACTGTTTGATACTTGGAACCAACAAAAAGGCATGCATCTGTTGAATAATGCTAATTCATATTCAAGCTGTGCTACCTAATTACAATGCATTTTTCATGGCACCATCACAGATTACCATGGATGATTCTTGGTCAGTCACGACTTACTTAATTAACAGGAACTTAACTATTATATTTTTTGACTTTTCATGTATTGAATAGGGTATGCCTTCCAGCTGTCATGATCAAACATACTCCCCCCCCCAAAGTATGGGATTAAAGCCATTACATTGATCAAATCACAAGCAGGCATCTTTTTGCTTTGCTCCACAAATGTAGAAATGAAAGCAACATTCACAAACCGAAAGCACTACAGTGAATAAAAAACTGACTCAGTCCTGGAAAAGCAAAACACAATGTATCTGAAGAATTTCACCCTAAAAAGCTTCCCTCTTGAATAATTTTTAAAGTATTTTTAGATATTAGTGTAGGTGTTGGGGAAAAGCCCACATTGCTTCAAAGACTGCCTTTTGTTTAAAACACCATTTCAAGAGATGATGTTATGCAATTAGAAAGAAGAAAGGAAAAGAGTCTAAAACCCAGTTATAGTAATAGAATTTCACACAGTCTGTAGAAGGTTCTGTCTTAGAAAGCTTTAGAAATATTCAGGTATATAGTTAAGTAGATCATTGAGATATATGTTCATATCAGACAAAAATATCAATATAAATCTTTCTTTCCAAACAGGTTTAGACCAAATTATTCTCTTTACAAGTCTCAATCCATATGCCTATATGAGTGTCTTAAATACCAAGTCCTAAAATACAGGAATCTTAAATGGTTGGTTTTGCTACCTGCCTTAGATTAGCTATAGTCCTTTGTGTCAAACAGTGGCCACAGAATCAAAGAAAAATTCCATTTGTGTCTAGGAAAGAGGGTGAGCTGGGACTGGAAGGATACGCTCTACCGAAGAGGAATAATACAGCAAGGAAAACCCAACATTTTTTCCATGAACCTTAAAGACAGAGACAGTTTCTGAGGGAGAAAAGACAATTTATTTTCAGCACTGCTTGCTCTTAGTCCTCTGCTTAGGTCTGCCAAAAAACTTATACATACCAGGTTGCATCTTTCCAAAGGACTTTCCAAAACAGTATCTTTTTTCTGAGGACAGCCACTAGCAGATACTGGATGGGAGTGGAAGGAGAGAGAAGGCGCACAATCATCCTTTGTTCTCGTGTGCCCTCCTACTTGTGGGAGCTTGGAGACCACTCAATGAGGAGGTTACAGCCACAACATGGGACTTAATATGCTGTCAGCCATCTTCTTCCCATTAATCCCCTGGACTGCTTTTAACCATTATATTTTGTACACTGACAAACTCAGGATTCAGTTTCTGGATGAATTCTTGGTGTGGTTTAAACAGCTGTCACGAGGTGTCCCTTATCTCCAGACATGTGAGAAGCAGTTAAGGGAGAAAGGGGAAGAGGGAGGACAGGGTTGAAGGAGATCAAATCTCTGACTCAACAGGCTTCGATTCATGGAGGCTTTCTGATCATATTGGCAATTTGTTCACTCTTCTCTGAGTGTACTTACCTGGATACCATCACCTATGTTATTTAGAGTGTATGTAAAACAAGACTGTGTATTGTTGTCCTGGCTTCCAGCTGGAGCCTCTATTGCAATATATTAAAACATGACCTTTATCTCTCAGGAAGGCATGACTTTGCAAAATTTTTGATTTTTGTAGCATAGGTCTGTTAAGAAAAGAAAATTCCACAACTAAACCAGAGATTATTGGGAAAAGACAGTCCACTGGGAGCTTGGGGCTGCTCACTAAACATGGCAAAGAGGCTACAAGTCAGCTTTATTCCAGTGGAGCCTGCATAACCTGGTGTCACCAGCCAAATGGAAGATTTAATGTTTTCTCATATATCCTGTAGAGAAATCTTCACACTATACCCCAGATATCCTAAGAAGGAGGTCTTTTAGGTTAGCACAACCTTAGCAATGAGAAAAATAAGACTTTTGAATTTTACTCTTTTATTTTCTTAAAATCTGGCTGAAGAAAGTCAATGCCTGTTTTTTAGTTCCATTCCTCTGCAGCTCAGTAGAGGTAACAGAAATGACAGGGTGGCAGGCAGGCAGGTGGGCTGGCCACATTAGTTCACATTCTAAACAAATAGAAAAGGCCATTCCTTTCAGCAATTTATGCACTGACAGGACACTCCAGCAGCTGGCACATCTCTGCTGAAGTCCAGAGTGCCACCTCTAAAGATACTTTACCATTAAGGATACAAAGATCCAAAGCTCAAAATTAAAGATTAAAATACTTTAGGTAATGACAAGAACATACATATTTAAACTTAGTTCCAAATGCAGCAGGGTAATTATTTACCTATGAAGTCCTAAGGTCAGATCTTTTTATTCTTTTGCTATGAATACTAGGAGTTGTGGGAACATGTCCAAGTATTTTAATGTTAACGGCTTGCTGTATCTATTCACCTGCCAGGTGCTGCACCACATTTAGCAATTCCTGTCAGCTCCATGACGACATTTGTCACTGGATTGCCATTTTTGCCTATTCCTGAGTACCCTGCAGCTGCTTCTCTGAAAGAGTGAGTCATCCAAAACTGTTAAATCTGAAAGCCAGTCTCAGTTTGGCTCCCAGCAAAATCAACACATATGACAAACCATCTACACTTGTGTGGAGGTGTTCAAGGGACTCATAGTGAAACCCTAAAGTGTTGTGGAGAGGCAAAGATTCTAGCACTTGCACACTTTGCATGGTGTTGAGGCTCAATAACTCCACTGTTATCTCCTGGGGCTAACCAGGAAAGTCAGTTGGCACATCATGAGCTGCAATTCAACTGTGGCAAAGCACCTATCCCTTAAAATAGGCTTGTTGAGCAAGAAGAATCCCATGTCCTCACCCACTGCAAACTTGATGTGATCAGCACTCAAACTATGCTGATGTCACCATTCTCCTGTACACAGATTTCACAGAATCACAGAATATGCCAAGCTGGAAGGGATACACAAGAATTATCAAGTCCTGATCCCTCACAGGACCACCCCAGGAATCTCACCATGTGCCTGAGAGCATAGTCTAAATGCTTCTTGAACTCTGCCAGGTTTGGTGCTGTGATCAGTTCTCTGGGCAACCTGTCCCTGTGCCCAACCACTCTCTTAGGTGAAGAACCTTTTGTTAATATCCAACCAAAACGTACCCTAATACAACTTCAGGCTATTCCCCCAGGTCCTGTCACTGGTTATCACAGAGAAGAAATCCATCTGCCCCTCCTCTTCCCCTCATGAGGAAGCTGGAACTGCAATGAGGTCTCCCCAGTCTCCTCCAGGTTGAACAGACCAAGTGACCTCAGCCACTCCTCCTATGTCTTCTCCTCAAGGCCCTTCACCATCCTCATGGCCTCCTTTGGACACTCTCTAAGAGCTTAATGTCTTTCTTGTATTTTGGCACCCAAAACTACCCCCAGAACTCAAGATGAGGCTACCCCAGAAAAAGCAGGACAATCCCTTCCCTTGCCTGGAGATGCTGGGCCTGATGATGCCCAGGACATAACTGGCCCTCCTGGCTGCCAGGGCACTGCTGGCTCATGTTCAACTTTTCATCAACCAGGACCCCCAGGTCCCTTTCTGCAGCACTACCTTCCAGCCTCTCATTCCCCAGTCTGTCCACACAGCCAGGGTTGCCCTGTCCCAGTAGCAGAATCCAGCACTTTGCCTTGTTGAATTTCACATGGCTGGTGATTGCCCAGTCCTCTAATTTATCAAGGTCTTTCTGCAGGGCCTTCCAGCCTACCAGGGATTCAACACTTTCTCCCAGTTTTGCAGAGCTGCTCAGTATCCCTTCTAATCCTGCACCCAAGTCATTTATGGAGATGTTGAAGAGCACAGGGCAGAGGATGGAGCCCTGTGGAACTGCTCTAGTGACAGGTAACCTGTCTGATGTCACCCCATTCATTGCAACCCTTTGTGCCTGACCCGTGAGCCAGTTGTTCACCCATCCCATGATGTGCTTATCCAGCTGTGTGCTGGACATTTTGTCCAGAAGGATCCTGAGAAAGACACTATTGAAAGTTTTACTGAAATTCAAAAAGATTAGATCAACTGACTTCCCTTGATCTACTAGGGGAGTTACCTTGTCATGTAGTTATATTATACCAGAATCAAAGCCAAATTTAAGATCAAATCTCACCAAACTAGGACAAAACACTAAGCACTTATGAATACTATTTACTTAAAATAATATATAGGAAGACATATATATATATATATATATATATATATGAAATTCCATATTTATGCATATGAAGCTTCTAAGGAAGGTGCCTTCTGATCAATAAGAATATTAAGAACTATTTAAATTATTTTCCAATTGATCAATCTTTATATCATTGAGAAAATATAAAATGGACATAAATTTAGCTGGACATGAATTGTTTACATTAGGCAGCCTCTTAAATGCTAAGAGCAAAAAAGTTTATATTTGGCTGCAGGAATTCTTTCAAACAGCAACAAGAAATAAACAGCAGGAACACATTTAGTTACACACATATGGGAAAAAAACAGTAAAGTTATAAGCTGACATTTTGTCAATCATTTGAGTAAATGGTGCATTTTTAAGATTGCCAGAGATTATCACCAATTGCCTGATGTTCAGTGCCTTCCCCTACTATGATGTTCTCAGAGGCTATTTGAATTTTTCTTGGGAAGGTCCCAGGAGGTAATTTTATTTGGTTTCAAGCTTTTCTCTCCTGTAGAAAATCTGATAGGATATTTCAAGTGGTAAATGTGGATGTTCTATTATTACTTTACTTATTTCACGTTTAAAACTGAACTACTGAGTGACATTAGGCTATTTTGTATGTTTCCAGCTATTCCAATTCTTTGCTTCATAAACTTCTGAAAATAATAAAATCTTGTTTTGATGGAGCAGCTTATAAACATGACCACAAGGTGAAATACAAAAAAGCAAATACTTAGAATGTATATTTCAGGCTACCCAGTGGACACTACACTTTTCTTTCTCCCCTACACAGATTTCATATCTTTCCTTCCCCTCTCAAAATTCTGATTTCAAAATTATTTTCTCATCTAAGCTTTTTTTTTATTGTACAAGAATAGAGCAAGGCAGCCAAAGATAAGCTCAACATTTATGTATTCAAATCTGCATTTTGCAGGCATTTCTGCTCTTTTGGCATTGTTACTCTTCCTCAGTTCCTGTTCTTTCTAAGATGAAATTGTAAAGCCTTCCTGCAGCCTGGCACGCATCAGGCCTGGTGAATGTCCTCTTGAGGTCTGGATGTGGTCAGAGGAGACACATTCGCTCCTATGAGATTCTTGCTGCAGAATTGGGGAATATAAGTCACCAAGGTCTTGAAAATCTAGAAGAATTACCAAGATGATACCTCCAAGGGTCTGAAGCATGTCTCTTACTAGGAGAGACTAAGGGAGCTGGGTTTGTTTAATCTGGAGAAGACTGAGAGGGGATCTCATTAATGCATATAAATATCTCAAAGGTGGGTGCCAAGAGGATGGTGCCAGCCTCCTTTCAGTGGTGCCCAGTAACAGGATGAGGAGCAATGGCAAGAAACTATAACTCAGGAAGTTCCACCTTAACATGCATAAGAACTTGTTTACATTGAGGGTGGCAGAGCACTGCAACAGGCTGCCCAAGGAGGTTGCAGAGTTTTCCTCTCTGGAGATATTCAAAACCCACCTAGACACATTCCTGTGCCACCTGCTCTATACAACCCTGCCTTGGCAGAGATTTGGACCTCCAGAGGTCCCTGCTAACCCCCACAGTTCTGTCACTCTGCAAAGAAATGTTTTAAAAAGCTCAGAGTATCTCAGTATTTGCCTGTGGAGAGCTGAGTCAAGAGCATCTCTGAGAGCACCACAGGCTCCCAGTCAGCCAGCACCATGGACCAGGACCATGGAGGGCTCCCGGTGCTGGGGACAGCAGGGCAGGGCCTGCAGCCCGGCCCAGCCCAGACAGGAGCGGGGCAGCTGCAGGACAACGGGGCAGCCTCGGCAGCAGGCATCTCTCTGGGGCAGGGGATGGGATGTGGAGCTGCAGCTGCGCCTGGCTCAGAGCCCATGGCCGGGCAGGGCTGTGGGGAGCTGGAGGATCCTGCTGCAGCACCCCTGGGGCCCCTGGTGTGGGCTTCTGAAACCGGGGCAGGGGATGGAGAACCCTGGGGAGGGGATGGGGAACCCTGGGCAGGGGATGGAGAGCCCTGGGCAGGGGATGGAGAGCCCTGGGCAGGGGATGGAGAGCCCTGGGCAGGGAATGGGAAGCCCTGAGCAGGGATGGGAAGCCCTGAGGGGCCTGTGTTGGTGCAGGCGAGACTGGGGCTGTCCTCAGGGCCCTGACAGCACAGGGTATTATTTATACAGCTTTAGGCCAAGGATCAGATAGTGAGGCATAATACTAAACTCATCCTAAGCTGAGTGTTTGGTGACTGATGGAAAGCAGTGTGTCCAAATTAGATTTGCTGTTGAATTTGAGCTGTTTTCAGAGGGCTGGTACTGAGTAAGGTTGATTAGATATTTTCTGTTTTTCCCAGCCTTCTTTCCACACTACTGCACTGATGACAGAGCCAGCTCTAGGCATGAGAACAGTGTTTCTACTGTTTTAGTGTATCTGAGGGGGCAGATTGCTCCAGCCAGCAAAACACATGGCTTTGCAGGACGGCGGTGAGTCCAAGGGAGATACATGTTAGAAAGCAGGTATTGCTGGGGAAGAGTGGGCAGAAAGGCAGAGGAAATCCTCCTAACAGCAGCAGTCCTAAGACCTCCAGGAATACCCATTCCCTGACAGCCCATAAGCAAAGCCCAGCTTGCCAGGACTTTTCCTCCTTGCTCCCCAACCAAGATCACAGAATCAAAGATTCACTGGATGGATTGGGTTGAAAGGGACCTTTGAAGATCCCACAGTCCAACTCCCTTACTGTGGCCAGTGACACATACCACAAGATGAGGTTGCTCAAAGCCCCATCCAAACTGGCCTTGAGCATTACCAGTTCTGGGTCCCTGTAAGTAGTAGTGCTGCCTGGCACAGATTCAGTTCTGGGTCTGGGTTGGCCTGTTTACTTATAAATTCAATTTTTTGGTGAAGTGTGAAGGTATTGGAATTTCTCCAAATTTATGTTCTCCTCCAAATCATTAAAATGTCCATCTTAGTAAGTAGCACAATACAACAATAGTGGCTCTACAAAGAGAAACAGATTGTCTCCACCATGAAACAGAAAATTATCCAACTGTATAGATTCTGAATAAACTATTGCATTGGACAATTATAGAAGGAGTAAGAAGAAAACATACAGGAAAAACAAAGAAACACTGATGTCTCAAGAAACTTTAATGCTAATTTTGCATTCATTTTTCAGCAAGACTCCTACTGGGTCTTGAACATATCCTCTAGCCTCATCTTTTTTGAAATTATGTTTGCAAGCATGAAATTGAATATAGTAATGGTGTCAAGTAAAGAAAGACGGGTCTCCTTATGTGCCGTATGATAGTTTACATGCAGCTCAAAGAGGGAAGCTATTCTCCCATTGTTCAATGAAATTTTTATGCTGGTGTTAAAAGTTCAAGTCTAGCCAACTTTTAAAAACAATTGAGCTCCCTTCAGTTCATTCTTCCTCTCAACTTAATACTAAATAACATGTTCTCCTATTAAGCCTGATGGAATTTCAGAGCACTCAGCATTGGGTTTTTTCCTAAAATAAATGAAAGTGTTAAGCTGTGGGTACATTTTGTCAGATAGGTGTGTCACCTTGTGGTTCTGTCAGATACCAGAGCTATAGAATAATGTAGATCAATAACAGTGCAGAAATCAGAAGTGGAGGACAGTACTTTTATAATTTGGTTTGGTTTGTTACAGTCATTTTATATTAAAGCCACTGAAACAGAGAAGAAGCAAGTGGCTATTTTAAGAACCTTTTCCAATTGCTAAAGATCTCGGTGAATTTTACAAAGACAAAAAAGTTTGCCACAGATAAGCACCCAAATTTTTATATACTTTTTTCTGGACTACAGGAGTGTACCATGATAGTTTTCACAGACCTTTCCCCTCCTGAGGTTCCTAGGAAGGTTCCCAGGCACAGTTCCATAACAGTATGTGACTTTAGGCACAAAATTAGGCATCTGTTAATTAATGTGGGATTGCCTTTATCACAGAAGGTTAGCAGGAATTTCCTAACAAGGTAAGTGGAAGGCAAAACAGCACAAAGGAGTAACTGAGATTAACTGAGAATATCAAGAAAGGAATCTGTTGATTGAGACTGCTTGTGCTGCAACAGAGACAAACTTATTTTGTTTCCTGCAGAAATAAGATTACCATCATTCAGCTACAAAACACAGGCCTGCGTTGACAATCTGCCTTAGTTTTCCTCAGTGTAACCTTTTGCACATTATCATTTTCAGGTTAAAATTACCTGAACCAGAGGCCCCAAATGCAGGCACCCTCCTGAACACTTTTATCAGAGAGAACAGATTAGAGGTTAAAATAGTTCTAGGAACATTAGTTTTCACCCAGACTGAGAAAATTTTAATCTGCTCTCACTTTTCCTAAAGAGAAATTACTGCATGCAAGAACTTTCCCCCCAACTTTTATGCACATTAAGTAAAAGCCAATGTTCCCCATTTTAAAATTTTGCATAGCAGAACACAAACTCCAAAAAGTCTACAGTCTAATCAAAAAGACAGAGAAGATTATTTTTAGAAGAATATTTCAAATTATTAAGAACTAACCAGAACCCATGGCTTTTCAAGGTCCTTGGCCAAAAGAGACAGTTTCTGTGTATTTTATATAGACACAAAAAGGAAAGAGAATTCTAATATGAGAAGAGAGTCTGCTGAGAGGAAGGGACAGGTTGTTCTCAGCAGGCTTGAATGCGAACAAACTCACAGGCAAGCTTTGAACCTTACCTCGTAATTGGTGTTGATATAAGAAGAGTGACTATGTGCAAGAAAGGAAGATGATGCCCCCATCCCTGAGGCATGCACTTCAAACCTGATTGAGAGAAATTTTCCCTTGGTACAATCACTTCTACTTCAGTGAAACTCCAGCATAACGAGCATTTTATATGCACTGCAGAGGGACCAGAATACTAATTTCTAAATGGAAAATGATAAACATCTTCCTCTATTTAGGCTTGTGGCTATGACAGGGAAGGCAAGCATGGATGGAACTCCAAATAGAAAAGCCTCTGCAGAGATGAAGGCATTCAATATCCAGCAAATACACAAGTCCTTTACAACAAATAAATCCCAAACAACAATCTTTTCTGGTACCAGAACATTCGTTCACAGAAAGATTTTTTTAAAAGTCATCATATTTGATTTTGCTTTTGGATAGTTGAAAAGTTATTATATCCCAAAAGGCAGAATATATTTGAATAATAAACTCCTTAATATAACAAGATGATTATGTATAAATATTTTCTTATCACAACAATGTGTTTGAACTATTGCATCTTTAAAATTGTATTAGCTATCTACATATGTCAAACTGGAAGTGAGATTAATATAAGCAAGTGTCTCATTAGCTTCCCTTCCTGCATTGGGAAAATGAGCCATGAACAAATTTCAGAAGTTATGAGGGTTAATTTGTATAAGCAGACAAAGTGTTGATGTTTGCCTGATTTATCTCTTGAGTCTGAACCATAAACCTCATAAGCCTGAAACTCTACTTAATTTAGTAAGGTTTTCCTGATTTTTTAGCTCAGATGGAAATGAATGGGATGACATGGCATTCTTGTGCCTCAGGCATCCCCCTCAGGGGATGTACAGGTCTTGCAAGTCTGGATTTTTGTAAAACATGTTTTTATCAGCAGAAGTCACTTTTCTGCCTTTCCAGTGTTCAGGACAGAAAATCACACTTTTAGTGAACCTCTTTTTAATTTTTAGAGTGGTGGTATCATGAATGATATCTCTTTTGCCTGACTATTTTGAAAGCCACAATCAAGTGACAGACAAAGAAGAGCTGCTAGCGTCATCTTTTGGATGTTATATAATGACTGTTCCCCATTGTCTCAAAAAAGTTAATCTTACACACCTCAGGTCATTGACAGACATAAGTTTCTCTTCTTTCTCACCATCTCCATAGGCATGTTGACCATGAGACACATTGGTAATTCTAGTGTGAGCATGCCGTCCTTGCTTTCATCTAGTGTGGGAGGGTCAGAAGATGGTTGGGCAAGGCACTGCAGGAACCAATCCCTTCGGTTTGGGGAGGTAGAAGATGACTTTTAGCTCTGAGAGAGGGAAGAAGGAAGACCCTCCTTTTGGGATGCATGCTATAGGGATGATGGCAACAGCAAAATGATGAATGCAAAATTCACAAGAGACAGGACTGCAGCATAGCTACAGCACATTGGGAGCAATGGACAAGACAGTTCAGGGACTGTCTGTACTTTCAGACGGTGAATCCAGACTCATCTGATCCCCCTCAGTGTTTCAGCAATCATAGAAACTTTTCTCTGTGTTTGTTTCCAGAGATGTTCAAGACAGTTTCCGTTATATTGTGTATGATCCCTGTAGACTGTCAACACTTCTGAACTGAAACACACTAATAAAACCACCACTGACAATTTAAAGACACACAAGTTTTATCTGCTGCAGTAAAAAGAAATCTGTCCAGCTGAGTCTGTAAGGTTATGTCAGTGCTAAAATACCTTGTAAACTTACAGATTGTTAAAGAAAAGGGGTTTGCCTTCAAGATCCTGTTTTTTCCTCAGAAGGAGCTCTTCACCGCACAACCACATCTACTGGCAAAGGACAACTGGGCAGTGATTACTTCTGATTATTTTACCTGAATTTATATAAGTAATAACAGTTTCTCACAGAATGAGCTTTGCATCTGTCATTCACTTCTGCCCTGGTAGCACCCTCACCTCTGTTCTAGGCTTGGTAACTTCTTTGAAAATGATGTAAAATGTATCTGACAGAAACCACTACTTCTATTTAAAGCCAGCAGCAGTCCATCCACTTCATGCCCATAGATACAGGATTGTTAGCACATAAGTGACAGAGCAAATAAAATTATCCTATAAAATTCAGTCTTAAATGGATGGTAATTATTTAAGATGTCCCAAGGCACTTGGTGGGCAATAAGCAAAAAATGAAAATATCATTGCTTCCTGAGGCATATATTTAAGTTCCATTATCCTGTCTAAAACAAATAAACTAACCAAACAACCAACCAGAGAACAAATCTGCTGAAAGGCAAATACAGATTCCTCTGCCTTCCTATAAGGATGACAGTAAGCCTTAAATGAAGAAGGTTCATTTCTTTTTGAGTGGAATTTAGTGTTTTTCTACCAGTTTATACATATCAGCTTGCACTTGAATGAGCATACACTTTTCATCTTCATGATAAGTTATTCAGAAAGAAAAGACAGATTGTGCATATGTCTTTCCTTAAGAAAATTTGATATTTACATGATTCTGTTCATGGCTTAAGCCATTTCTTTCTCATGTCTTCAGTTAAACAGTCCTGTTGTCTCTTCATTCCTTTTGCAAATTAGGCTGTCACTAGGTCATGCCTTGCTGTTTAGTTATATTTAGCCTTTCCATTACACCTGGAGATGTTTGCAGCTAAAGTGCTGCCATCTGGAGTTGTTAATGGCATGCTGGTGGAAGTGTAATCACTGCATGACTTTGCTCTGAACTTCCCCAGGGTGCAGAAAAATGTGATACACATTTAATTTATGTTAGTTTTGGCTTACAGCTGCTCATCATCAAGTGTGATAATATATACAATTTGCTGTTCTTCAATATCTTGCCATCAAAAATTACCTTTGACATATCAACAGTTCCTACCATAACCAAAATATACCTGTACACACTAAAAATAGCTTTAGGTGAAACCTGCTTAATTTTTCTAGGAATTACAAACCTAGGAGCCTTAGAAATTCAGTTGCAATTATATTCATCTTAGTAGGAGGTCCCTCTCTTGTTTCTATTGCCACAGATTTTGGGATGGCAATTTATCTCTGCTTTTCACTCACTTTAAGCTGCAGAGAGGAGATTTTATCTGCATTATCTGATTTGTCTCTGCTATGTGATAGCAGAAAATGATGCATTATTGTCTTGGCTATAGCAATTTATAAAACAAGAACTTAAATTCTGCCTTCCAGCCAGGGGCTGTTTATGCTTGGGAAAGGACATTATCATGTAGGTGCTTTGCTGTTTCATTTGTTGTTGTTTGTGGTTTTTTTAACTATAGCATTTTACCAGGGAACAATCAAAATCATGCTCATATTCAAAACAGAGTCTTTTTTCCATATTTACCTATTATTCTCTTTGACATTATAGTCAAAGAAGACTTGGCCTCCTAACTGGAAAGAAAATGAAGTCTGAATTACAGAAGAGGAAACTTCAAGAAGAGTTTTAATAGTCATGTAACAGCATAATTCATAGAAGATGAAACCACACATGCAGCATGAAACCTGTTGTACAGAAGACCTATACTTTGAGCTGCTGGGCTGCATTACCAGCCACAGCTTCTGACATTGCTCAGATGTATTCTGCCTAAGCTTCTCACTTTGGGAAAAAATCATGGATTTTCACATAGAGGCTTGACTTAATTCCACAGATTGTACTCCACTAAAAATGCACCCCTGGTTTGGGCTCCATCCTCACAAGTTCTCTTGGGCACCAAGCACCCCAAAATGCCAGAGACAAGACTCAGTGTCACTCTTATGTGGGAGGTCTGCGGTGACTCTTCTCTCATGGCAGACTTGCAAAGGGCCCAGAGGCGGGAGGATTTGCTTGAGCATAAATAAATGCCAGGTATGGGGAAAGCTGATGTTTTACAGAATGGAAGGAGCCTTCTCATCCCTGATAGGGAGCAGGAGGATTTTTCTGAGTTAACACACTCACACAGATCCTCTCTCACATTAGTGTTGCCCAAGCAGAGGGCACAGCAGTACCCTGATGAGGTTGGGGACTCCCTTTCAGTGCCACAGAGGCATCCAGTGATTTCAGTGATTTCACCCTCTACCCTTAGGAGGCAATGCCACATATGTATTATGGGGGTTACGAGACCTCTTTTTGTCCCTCCTTATACAAAGTATATTAATTTGAGAAGCAGTGCAGTGTAAAGGCAGCACTGAAATGAAATCCCAATGCTTCTGTCTCAGGGCAAACAATAAAAAACTTGGCTGCAATTAGACAGTTTTGAAAAGCAGGGCATGTTGTTAGTCAGACAAGCTGGAAAATTTTGACTTCTGATTTTTTTACTAAATGTACATGCTTGACAAATAACAATTTGAGAATTTCACTTCATGTATAACCTATGTGTTTGAGTCACATAAAACTCTAAATATCAACCAATCTGAGGAACTGATAGTGGACATGTGTGGATGAAGGGATATGTAAATTTTTCTAGATACTATGTAGATGCAGTTGCAAATTTCCATATTGCATTACCACAAAAAGACTATAATTTGTCACAGTCACACAAAACAAATTTGGAAAGCTGTCTTGGCAGTATTTTTCCTAAACAAACATCTAGTATCTCTCAAATCTGCTCAAATATTTTCCATATTTGCCCAAATGTTCCAAGGTTATGTTTCTAGCTCTATGGTCCTTACATATTTTTTTTTTTAAATTACATTCTATATACAAGTAAGATGAGAATACACTTGAAAAAAATATTAATTTTTTGAAAGAGAGACTGCTTCATTCAGATTGGTGGGAGGATAAAGGCTACTCTGAAGATCTGGTTGTCTATTGAGATGAAGGTGCTGAAAATGCCAGTGAAAATGTAACTGTTAATGTTAATTTTAATATTCTGCCAAGAGATAAAATTGGTTTTTATATTAGGCAATCTTACATCTGGAGAATGCCTGGAATGGACATGTGAAGGAAGCCTTTATATTTGGTTTAATATTTACATACGACTGTTTAAAAAGAAGGAAAAATAAAAAAGAAAAGAAAAAATAGAGAAGAGAAATTTGGAGGCTCTTCATATTTCTAGGGTAGCAAGTTCTGAGGTAATGGAAAGAAACATCTCTGGCTGAACTTCATTTTCCACATTTGCAAAACACACATCTGTAAGTCTGCTATCTTTGGACCACAGCTGCTGTGTTTTGCACTCCAGGCTTAGCTGAAAGAAAAGAAATTAAATGCTTCCTTCTGAGAAAAAAAGCAGGTACAGCCACTAAACAAAACACACCAGGGTAAGCAGATTGTATTATATGACCAGTCACAAACTTTGTCTTTATAAGTTCAATATGAAAACTTCTAGTTTGCTTTTACTATATTCTTAAGTTTGTGTTCTTGAAGGAGAGAATCCTATAGGTTCTCTTCTAGGCAAGATTTTGGGCCAGCTGTAAAATTTGTCATAGGTCAATTGTCAGCAGGATTATTCTCCAGTGTGATCATATTGTTCACATGAACATGAGGGCAGTGTGACCACTATGGCTTTATTAAAGTTTCTTAAATAGATTTTTTTTAAAAAAATCTAAGTGCAAGAAGGCAATGTAAGATGCCAAATTACTTCTACCATTCCTTAAAAAAACAGGAAAAAGTTTTTATATGCCAGGTGGAAACAATGACCTTGTGAGAACTATTTACTAATATAAACCATCAAAGGATAGAATATTCATAATAATTGGGAACTTAATTAGATATCTGTCAGTGCTTAAGCAACTAATTTATTTAAAAAAAATAAAAGTATCAACTAGGGTCACCTCTCCAATGAAATAAGTGATAGCAATCTTTTCTTTAATGTGTATTAGAAACCAAAGTCTTTAAGTATCATTTCACTTTAAAAAAATGTTTTGACAGAGAAAAAAATTTTCATTTGGGCTAATTTATTTCAAGACTTCAACTACTGTTGATTCTAAAGAAAATAAAGGAATGTCTCCTCAAATAGTCTGCAGAAAAGAAAAAGCTAAATTGTTGAAAATACTTTTTAAGCTTCCTAAAAATAAAGATATATATATATCTTTATATATATATATATAATAATAAAATATATCTCAGGGTATGCGGTGCAGGTGCCCAGGTACTGTCAGAGGCAATGTCTTTGAGGAGCTTTCCCATGCCAGGCACAGCAGCTTCCACACAGGAATGAAGGACTGAATTTGAGCCTGGATAAGGCTGGGGAGAGGGCAAGTGTTTTAATTTTGTACTTGTTTCTCATTGTCCAAATCTACTTTATTTCACACACAGAATCAGAAGAGACCTTCAAGACTATGGAGTCCAAACCAGTCCCAATACCTCAACTAAAAACCATGGCACCGAGTGCCACATCCAGTCTTTTTTTAAACACATCCAGGGATGGGGACTCCACCACCTCCCCAGGCAAACCATTCCAGTACTTTATCATTCTTTCCATAAAAAAACTGTCCTAATATCCAACCTATATTTCCCTTGGCACAGCTTGAGACTGTGTCCTCTCATTCTGTCAGCTGCTGCCTGGAGAAAGAGACCGACCCCCACCTGACCACAGCCACCTTTCAGGAGTTGCAGAGTGATAAGGTCACCTCTGAGTCTCCTTTTCTCCAGGCTGAACAACCCCAGCTCCCTCAGCCATTCCTCACAGGGTTTGTGTTCCCAGCCCCTCACCAGCCTTGTAATCGTTGATAAATCAAATTAATTTCCCCGTAGTCAAGTCAGTTTTGGCTGTGATGATAACTGGAGAAATCTTCCTGTCTTTATATCCATCCAGAAGCTTTTTCATCTACTTTCCTACCACTGTCCTGTTGAGCAAGGGAGGGACAGAGTGGCTGGTGAGCATCCAGGTGCTGGCCAAGGCATTGTAACCCACCACACTCTGGGTGGAGGAGCCAATCAACATCTCTTGCTGTCACCTCCCAGCTCCCATGCTATCACACCACACTTCAGATATGTCTTATCCTGTTATTGCAGGCTGAGGTCACAAGAAGCAGAATAAGCCAGTCCTACGGCTGGATACCTCCAAGGAAAGAAAATTCCTCGTTGTTATTATCAAGAAACAGCTAGTTTTTATTTCTGCACCACGAGTACAACTGATAAGATGAACTTTTTAAAACCACACAGAGGTCAGGACAGTTAAAATTCAGTGCTTGTTCTACAAAGTTAGTGAGATACAGAAAAATATCACTACTATGATACAATAGAAGCAGCCTTTTCTACAAATAACTATAATTTGAAATTCTATAAAGCACCAAATGGGGAACACAAAGCCTTCTACTTCCAGGCATGTGAGCTAACCTTAGTAAATACACAAAAGGGTACAATTTCATTTGGGTCTAAGATATGTGTACGTGCTACTACTACATAGCAGCAAATTAAAAATAAAAGTGCTTCAAAAACCTTTGCAACCCACAATCCTTTGGAGTTACTTTACACACCTTGGGGGAACCCTAAGCTTTGACAGCAGAAGGACATCCAAATTCATTGAAACATGAGCAGAAACTGTACAAGGTCAGCAAGGACAGGCAGAAGGTAGATACCTTAATTAGTAGGGGAAAAATTTATTTCTTCAGGAGAGGTTCTGTTTTTATCTTGGTTATTTTATCCCAGTACTTGCATTCTTCTTCACCTGAAATCATGTTATTTCTCTTCCTAAGGTTGCTCAATCCAATTTCCTCTTGAAATAATTTCTATTTATTGCTAATACATACAGTTTGCTACAGTATTCCCTTATGTGAACTCAAATGCTTCACTTCAATGCCTTGTCTACAAGGTTTCAGGTCTACTTGTCAACTTCATGGTATGTGACCTCACATTTTTGAAGCAACTAGTCTTAAACCACGGAGAGGTATCAATCTATAGCATTCCTTCAGTATATTTCATCCCACTGTGAGATGCCCTCTTAGCCTCAATTTATCTATGCTGTCTAATATACTACAGCCTGTAGCTAGGTCTGTCTAATCTGTCTTCATAACTCATATCCTCACAGTCCTAAGCACTTACACAATTCTTTGCTGCAGCCTCTTCAATCTTGACAGCAAGTTTTCCAATATGGGAAAGAATTTTCTCACAGCATTCAGAAGATGGGTGAAACTCAAATTACATTATTATAGATTTTATCATAAACTACAGACTCATTGGAAATTGTTTGAATGACTCCATCTTTTGCATATTGTTACAAAATTTAATAAAGTTAAAACTGTTAGAGTTCAGTTGATACTATCTTTCAAACATTTAAAGCAAAGTAAGGAACTTATAATAATTGCAAACAATGATTTCTTCAGTAAGAACAATCAAGTGGATTTTACTGTATGCAGTATCTATTTGGGAATTTGCTAAAAAAAGCCTTGCGAAATATACACATATATGACAGTATGAAACTCTTGGAAAATTGATTAATTTGTATTTCCAAGGACAGTAATGTCAGCTTTCCCACACATTTATTACCACTGAAGTATTTCATGTAAGTGTATACTTCTAAGGACAGACACGGGAAAGTTTGGGCTTTATTTGTGGGGATTAAGCAGCACTGAAAGGACACTTGCATCCAGAAATGCAGTAAAGCACTGAACTGGTATTGATATGGCATTAACCCTTTGGGGGATCCAGTGAGGTACAATCCCAGATCCAGTGTATAGCTACTCTAAAGAAATCCAATAGCATTTGCTCTGAGGTCATTAACAGGAACACCTGCCCCACCACATTCTTCTGGGAAGAGTTCTGGAGACTGGGAAGCCTGAGCTGTGGGAAACGTGAAGTAAATCCATCTTTAACTAGCAGCTGATTTGCACTGAGAGAGGATCACAACAAAAACAGATCTCTCCATCCTTTCATCACCAAAGAAATACTTCCACACAAGTGGAAAAACCTCCAGCACCATCCCCTTGGAATATTTATTACCAGCATTCCTATCAGCCACATTTGCACATACCATTACACACACATAAAAAGGTGAACAATCACTTTACAAAGATTCACGTGCAAGAAAATAATGCGGAATTCTTAAGTGAATCAGGAGATCCAAACCTGCATTTTATAGGTTGCAACAAAATTTTGTGTGAAAAATATGCTGTCACCCTCATTTGGCACTTGGGTCTCTGTTACACTGAGATAGAAAAAAATCTAGGAATTGCTGCAAAATGCAGTAACTGCTAAACAAGATTGTAAAAGTGCATCATTAAAATCAAGTATTTTAATATTTAATCATACTTAATCACCGCTGTAGTTATTTTTTTATAGAAACTCCCAGAATGACAGGATCTGAACCCATTCCTTGACTGGATTCCCAGCAAAGTCAAAAACATAACCAGAAAGGGATTAGTTAATGGAGGAAAAATCACAAACAGAAAGAAACAGAGCAAGGGAGATTTGGAACCTTGGTTACAGACGGCATGCATAAAACTGATGTTACCTGAGGCACCACTGGACAGCCCCATATATCACAGAAATCTTACATCTGTTTCAGAGAGTGGGCTATTATTCCTACAGAACAGAATGCTGTCTTGCCTGTGCTTTGCAGCCTTGTGGATTTTCTTTTTAGTGACAATGAAATTGCATGTAATCTCTTCTGATTACACCAAAATTGCTAGGATTTGCAAAGAACACATTTGAATTCATACATCCAAAAAGTAAATCAAGCTTATAATTTAGGCAACATAACTTTTGTAGATCTGACATCAGACCATTCTGACTGAAAGATTTAAGTCTGACTGAAAGGTTTAAGGAGGCTATTTTTGGATACATCAATAAAAGACTGTTTCCCAAGGAATTGTGATATTTGTGGGGAGGGAGAAAATCGGTTCTGCCTGCGTAGATAGGAATATATGTTCACTCTTTATCTGCAAATGTGACATTTTCTACTATGCATTTTGAAATAAAGATTGTTCAGCAGTGTCAGACTTCCATAGCCATGATGTGTTGCATGAACATAACTAAGCAAGGAACTCTGTGCATCCAGTCAGCTTCATTGAACTACAGCAGTACAATACAGCAATAATTACCAGACAGCTCAGAAAGAGACCTAAATAGGTAACCACAGTCATCATAGAAAGGGATGGAGATACTGAAAAGATTACAGTGGCAAATCTACTACTTGCACTTTTAGCATGAAGCAATCTTTCAGTGCTGAATTATCACCCAAGAGAATGAAGAACTGCCTTTCTTCCATTTTGCATAAAGTCTACTTCTGCAACACCTTCTTTTGACTTCAGAGGTGATTCACTAGGATTTCCAGACTTGGATAGTTAAACAATCCAAAAAATCCCTTGGGTTTGGGTTTTTTTTCATTAAGTATTATTAAACAAAACACTAATTTAATTAATTTTCTTGGGAGATACAAAATCAAATAGCAATCAGAATACCTTTAATTCCCTCTTTGCTGATTCACAGTGTTAAATGAAATGAGAGAATGGCACTTTTTTTTCCCAATATTACTACAGTATAGCAGTTTCTTTGTGTGGTTTTACACAGGTTTTGAACACCTGGTTTGGCAGCTTCATTGAAACAAAAATTCAGCTCTAACCTTGCAGAGATGGGAGGAGAATGGGCTTTTAGGATTCAAACAGAGATAAAAATTCTCATGGAAGACAGGAAGATTTGTATTCCTAGTTCCCCACAAGAAAAATTTATTAAATTAAATAAATTATTAAATAAATTAAATAAATTTATGTCTTCTCACCATCAGGACACATTTTTAAATTCCTGTTAAGAAAAAGGTGAGGTCAGTGGTAGTAAGTAAAAACAACTAATATCCAGCTAGAGAGAGTCAAGCAAACAGAGCCAGAAATCAATTTGTAGAATCTTGGCTGACAGCAAAATAACTGTACGTCTCTCCTGAGGTTTCTAGTTTCAATTCTCTGTCATTGTATCACACACAAACTCCTGCAGCAGCTGACTTCACTGGTCTCCCTGTCCTCCCCAGAGCATTAAGGACCAAACCCCACAAGCACTAGCATGATTGTCCTCTCATTCAGAAGGCTTCACATGTTAGTCTGTACTCACTGGAGTCTATACCCACAGGCATGGAAGAGTTTCCTTCCTTTCTCTCTGGTCATGGAATGAGTTTGACCTGTGGGGGAGAAAAGGGCCATGCCCTGGGACTCTGTGCCTCTGTTTCCTCCTCCAGAACATTCATTTAGAGGCAAGTGATAGCTGGAGTGGAAGCAAGACATGACAGTTTGGTACTGTCATAGATTTGAGTCATTCCTCCAGCTCAGCAGGACACGAGAGCAGCAGTTTGGCAATATATTGCCATTATATCTGCTCTTCCCTGCTTCCCTGTTCAGAGGGAAAAGTTTAGTCCAACCCTTTCTGGCTATGAAGAATTTTGCTTTATCAGAGTGGATTTGCTGCTTCAGTCACATCAATGACAGAGACCTTTAAAAGAAAATGACTCCATCCTCTAGTATCTTCTTCACCTTCACTGTCATGCTCAAACTTAAAGCTTGAGATTTTCTATATAATCAATCCACTTGTTAGCAAGTTCTTAATCACTGCACGTGATTAAGATCTGGACTTAAGTTTCACCCCAAAACTAGAGCAGCAGCAGCAAAAAGCCTCCTCATACTAATGCTACTCTTATATTCCATGGTCTGGATCTTCTTATCCTAGAATAACACAGATGTAGTGTTCTTCATCACAAAACAAAGAAGGAAAGAAATGAATGGAACAGTTCTACTAGCTTCTTACCCTTCAATGCAGTTTAAGCATTGCCTGCTTTGCAAGTTACTCCCTAGTCTGCTTGATTTTTAACATATAAAACTTTAAACTTTACATATTACATTTGGTTTTGATTTATTTTAAACTTTTTCAGTTGTTTGGGGTTTTTTTGCCATCTTTCTGCTGTCCTTTTTTTCCTTTCCAACATAATCTTTTTAATAGTTAATAATAGCAAGTTTTTTTCTGATATTTACTGTGTATCTCTATTGTCTACAACAAATACCCACAAATGTACTTCCCACAGAAATAAGTGGGCAAAGGCTTGTAAATCCCTTTGTGACTGTGGCCCCCAAGGCTTAGTGGCTCCACCTACAAACTGGATTTTGAACACATTTATTATTTTAAGTAACAGTCTTGTCCCCAGAGCTTGTCATCTGATTAGAAAAAAGAGCAGGAGGACAAGGTAAGGTTTATTCCCATTAGCAGATGAGAATAGAGGCATAGTTTCATTATCTAAGGTGATCAAAAGAATCTGTGTTAGAAGCACAAGTCAAGTTCATTTCTTCAGACTCAGCACCCAAGCAATGTCCTGCCTCCATATAAGATGTTTTTCTCCTTAGTTGCAGTTATTCCTACTAGCCCAAGTGTTGTTTATCTAAATATGCACAGGGAACAAGTCATTCTGATCACATGAATCAGGTTACAACCACTTCTAAGATGGACCAAAGCATGCAAATATGGAGCAAGGAGGGGTACAAACCCTTCTCTTGGACAAGGCCTCTTTCCTTGCAGTGGGCCACACAAGGTCAGCAGAGAAATGTCCTGTGCATGGGAATATGACTATTGACACCCATTACAGTTCACATGTCCAGCAGATGTTTATGAGCACCATCAAACTGCTCCTCTAGTCCTGCATGAAGGAGTTATAAGTTGACATTTTCTGCCTTAGTGGCTCCAAAGGTCATAAAGGATCCTCCTAGCATGACAATTTCAAGCTGAAACAGGGGTTACTGGAAGCTCTCACCGCTTCTTTGGTTCCTCTTTACTGCATCTCTTTGCACAGAAGACTTTGAAAATGTCACTATCCCACATTTGGATAATGACATTAATGAGAGCTGAGCTCCAGAAAGTTCTTTATTATGCATTTTTGTAATGAACTACACTAGAACTATAAGTACTATGTCTTTTGTGACCTACAACTGCCATTGCTTTGTATGCCAGGCTGTGAAAAGGTGCATCACCTGACCAATACTGTGGCAGTAGAAATACCTGGAATATAGTTATATATTCCAATGTATGACAATTCTTTTACCAACATAAGTTATCTTTGTTCTATTATTCTTATTTACAGTGTACTTTTGCCACGGAATTTGAATTGGGAGCGCTGCAGTTACAGTGTATCAGTATTCTTACACTGGTGTAGCACAAAAAATAAATTCTGGGAGCTTTAATTAATTCTAAACAATCAGCTAGGAACCTTTCTTCTTCAGCACACAAGCAAATTCCCAATGACAGAACAGTGCAACCAGCATATTTACGTAAGGATTACTTCCTCCCAGAAGATGTAAAATGTGTTTTTGACCAGACAAGAGTGTTATTGTTCTGCAGTATACACAGAATCTTATTAACCTAGCTAAGAAGATAAAAGGAATGGCAATAGCACAGTTAGTGAATTTTAATAGAAAGTCTATATATATACTGACTCTTGTTAAAATGAAGGAAAAGCGAGAGATTTTTCACCATGACGAGACAGAAAACAATTAGAGGAGTCATTCCTAAACAAGATACAATTTTATTAACTGAGTGTCACATTTTGGGCTCTTGATAGGCCTTTACTTCCTCTCAGATTATGCCCTATACACTGTGAATGAGCTTATGACTTATTCAAATGAGACAATAAACATCAGGAACCTCACTACTGCACAGTCATTTTGTCCTCCCTACTGAGACCACAGCCTCCATCCCTATGTCAGCAGATTCCTCAGATCCCATTTAAAAATCCTCTTAGTACAGAGGTGTTTCTTCTTTCTTCTCTATGCTTTTTCTGTTCTTCCTTAAACAGTTTTTGTCTGATCTTGGTTGAACAGGACTATTCTGCTAAAGGTAAGAGAAGTCACGGGCCACATACATTGACATGACTCAGTCTCAGAGTATATACTGAAAACAAAGGGGAACAGCAATTGTTATTAGAGATAATACTTTAAAAAAAACAAACCTATAAGGAGCTCAGTATTAGCATATTACTATTTGGAAGGAGAGGACAAGAAACACCATCTTTCAGGTCATACTTGTGAGAAAGAAGATTCTCTGCTTAGTTCATCAATAACACATGACTCCAAAACAAATTGAATATTGCTTCATTTTCAGCCTCACTTAATATTTTGTCACTTTTTGCTGATGTAAGCGTTCACTTTAGTCCCTTTGCATTTACTTGTAATTAAATGTCCAGTGCTGATTGATGCAAACCTCTCACCTTCTTTTGTCCCTTCAGATTGCACCAAGCTCTTTTTGGTCTTCTCATGCCATACCTTTAAGAATTTATGATTCACAGGATGTTTCTCCTACAACCTTCTAGGCCACTCCTTTTCTATGAAATATTTACACAACCTGACTGAACGTGAGAACAACCACGACAGAACTTTCCCTGACTTCTCTGATTCATTACTGGGGATAATAATCTAATTATACTTCCATTAAAAAACAGATATTACATATAAGCAACTGATTTCAGAAAGCAAAACTTCTAATCTATCTGGTTTAACTTACAGAGAAAAGTATGTACCTGTAGCACAGCATTAATTAAATGAGGATTTAGAGCAATTTAAGTGATGTTTTATAGCATACATTTAATTTGCATTTGTTATAATTCTTAATCAGGTCTAAGAAATAAAAACTTAAACCCAGACTTTTGAGTCTTTGGGTTAATGAGCTTCAACCTGAAGTAAGGAGAATATTTTGATCAGAAAAAGACTTTCCAACAGCACAAAAGCCTGGCCTTGAAAACTATTCATGACACATCAAGAGGAGTTACATCCTCTATATTTATAACATGATATCAAGTTTCTAAAGCAGTAAGAGAGTAGAAATGTTTCAATTGTAGTGAAAGGTTAGGCAGGCCAGGGTAACGGATACTTTAAACTGTACTCTCAAAAAGGGGCTCAAGCACTTCTCACGTTTATTTTTAATTGAACAAGAATATTAAATGAAGTTTCCTGGAGAGTAAACAAAAGTTTACTCAACACAAGAGGATTCCTGTTTATTACTAGTGATAGTAATTACTAGCTCTGTGAACTGAAGCAAGCACTTTTAGTCCTGCAGTGCATGGCCATGCTACAGGTTTTGGGGAAGGGCAGGTTTTGAGCAGGAAGGAGGGCAGGAGAAAATGACTCCATAGTCATAAAAAAACACCCTGAAACAGCAATGTGTGGCCATATCACTCCTACTCTGTTGTCACACAGCACTCACCCAATAATTAAATGAATAACATGTGACAAACAGATTAAATCAGGATTTCCTATTTTCTTGTAATGAGGATCATTTCTTATATCGGGTCACAAAGAAAGAAAATGCAAAGTAAAGCCACATTAGACACCTTCCCTCAAAATCTCTTGAGGAGATGCAGAGAGAGAAAACTGTCATCTGAGGTAGGTGAGACCTAAACCAAGAGAGACCCTTGGAGGGGGGTGTAGAACCACCCACCAAAGATGCTGAGCTTTTCTTCAGAGATGAAAAATGAAAAGACACCCACTCCTGCCTTAGGCCTAGGATTACCATGAGCATCATGATAGTAGAAAGCAGTGACAAAAATGGTAACTTGAAATAGAACAAACAAGGACAGCTAACGCTCTACTGAGGCCTGAGACTGCAGGGTGGTCAGATCTTTGCTGGGAAATGGCTTTCCATGGTCAGGCATTTTTCTCAGCTAGGTGCAAATAGCCTTCAGACATAAAAAAAGTAACACCTTTGGGAAACCTTCATTTTCATCAGAGAGTCAGGAGATGTAAAATTAATGTCAGCAAGCAACAAAAAAAAAAAGGTGGAACTGCACACCTTCTTGAAAAGGGGGGAAGAGATGGTCTGATAATCCCTTTGAGGAGTGTCCTGGGGGCATCATCTCACCAGATTCCCAGAGAAAAGGGAATGTGTTGGGCAGTTCACTCCAAATCCTCACTCTGGGAGGTAGTCACTAGACAACCCTCCCTACAGTTACCACACACCCTAATATCAGAAGGGCACAGTTCAGACCAGCCTCTGGGTCATGGGGAACTTCAATGCCATTCTGTAGCTGTAAGCTGAAGTGTTTGTCAAAGGATTCATTGCATCTGCAGTTTCCATTCATCTGGTCTTTTGGCTAAAGAACACAGAAAAATAGGCCAAAGGACAATTTGTGAATGACACAGATATACCTCAAAATGAAGGAGGCTGATGTCTTGTGCAGTCTAATGACTGCTGCATTGTAAAATCTCCTTTTACACTACATTCTATCTGTACTGGTAGCAGAGGCTCTGAGGGGTTTTCTGTTGATTTTTCTTATTTGCTTGTTTTGGGGAATGGTAAATTGCAATTTCATAGACTGGTAAGTGGTTTTGCTATGTGTCACTACAAGTAAAGGATCTGTACAAAAATGAAATCAACCAAAAAAAATGTTGTTTTTTTTTTTTTTTTTTAAGATACCTTCTTAAAGTAATGAAGTTGAGAAGCTGCTGCAGTTACCAGTTTAAAAATGTGTAATTCTGGAAAAGAATTAATATAGTCAAATAGTTGTACCTTCTGTTCCTTATTACATCTTGTTGTGGACAACACTTCTAGGAATATCTCATTTCCTTTGTCATCCAAGCTGAAGGGGGAAAATGAGCTCTGATTTAAGATCCTATTTCCCAACATCTACTTCACAAGCTAGCTACTATACTTAATCAACAATGAGGCTGTAAATATGCACACCTTGTTATTTCAATGTTTCACTTGATGAAACATAAGAGGCCACTAGTGGACAGCTGAATGAGAATGAAGGATTACTGCAGTAGCTCCTAGATGACCTGATATAATGCAAACTTTATGATAGAGCCAAATCTATCATGGCAGGAGGACAATATTTCACTCCGCCAGTTTTCAGTGACAAAGACCACATCAGGGCCATTATCCATGATGGAAATTTAGATATGTTGCAATTTATTTGGGAAAGACAGGCTGTTTAGTAAAGAAACAAAGATCAGAATTGAAGAAAAAAGATTGAAACAGCAGAGTCCACTGTTTGGTGGGCTATCCCAGAAAAGAATAGCCGATAGATTCTTATGAAAGATGCAGCAGCACTTTTCCTCATCCAGGTGTGATGTATTCCAATCTGAAGGGACATTTTACGCCTGAAATATTACTGAGAGATGTCTGAGAACAGAGACCTGGCTGCACATAGGTGAAAATGTTATGATAAATATGCCACCTATGGGTAAGATAAGAGAAGGATATATTATGATGAGGGAGTATATATATAAAGAGATATACAGGGAGTAGGTTACAAAAGTATTTACAGGTGCCAATCCATTTTCTACAGAAAATAAGGAGAGATTAAGCTTAAGTTAATGTCCAGATCATCTCTTCACCATGTTATGGCATCAACACTCAGCACCGTTGCTATAGCAAAAGAAAGGGTGAAAACAAGATAAAGAGAGACAAAAGGATCAGTGAAAATGATCCGTGTCCTCCCACACATGCCTTTATTACAGAATTTTGCTTCTGAATGAGATTGCCCTTCTGTACATATTCACATGAACTGAGGAGACAGGGTTTCAAGGGACAGAGCAAATAATGAGGCTCTATGAAAATGACTTGCACAGCCTTAAATCTCTGGGATTTCATCTACGGAAAAAACAGCGACTTCTTGGAAAGCTCCACCTCTGACAGGGAAATATCAGGTTCAATGAAGTGTTTTCTCCTCAAATAATACATTCTTTTCTTGTGAACCTAAAGGAAGAGAGAAAAAGATTTCACAGTAGCCAGTTGCACAGGGACATGATTCAGAATAGGGGCTGGAACACAGATCTCTCCGAACACTCCCAAATGTGCTAGCCAGTGAGTTTCTGGCAATGCATTTCTGATCCATGCTGGGAAGAAAATACATTCTGAACTATTACAAAAATTTAGGCTATTTCAAATAACAGGAGCTATCATCTAGTAAACCCTAATCTCCAGTCCCAGGGATACAGTTAAAGGATCAAAGCTATTCCGAATTCCACTGTTGGCTATGTAGCTTCATATCATATACTTGCAACACTTGCACGGACATTCTCTAGAAAATCAGCAGTAACCCCTTTGGAAATTAATTCTTCTCTCTTTGTACCACAAAAGAGCACAACACATTTTAATCCATTTTCAGTGTATGAAAATCTTTCCCTGTTGGGATTTAAAAGAGAAAC
Source organism: Cyanistes caeruleus (assembly GCF_971803275.1). Classification (NCBI taxonomy): domain Eukaryota; kingdom Metazoa; phylum Chordata; class Aves; order Passeriformes; family Paridae; genus Cyanistes; species Cyanistes caeruleus. The sequence goes on along the minus strand of NC_141703.1, from coordinate 13,993,125 downwards.
TAATCCCAAAACAGTGATTCCAGCACGATTCACAGCCCTCCCATAAACTCCTCAGCACTGTTTCAGGACTAATTGACAATGCAGTTACATTGTTGGTGATATAAAAAGAACTCTACTGCAGTATTTCTTCAGTGTCTTATGACTTAAGTGCAGCAGGTATTTTCTGAAGCCAATAAAACTATCCAGTAAATCCTCTGTAACGTTCTGGGATAGGGAAAAGAGAGAATATTTTCAAAAGGCTGCTACTGTAGACTTGTTTTCATGACCCACCTGGGAAAAAACGGCCATAGCTAAACTGAATAAGACAACTTCACTTAGTTTCCCTGCAATAAAGATGAAATCATCACTGGGCAACAACACACTGAATTTTAAACTCAGTGCATGGAAAGGATATTTTGAGGGGCATATATCTTCTTCCTTTCATGCTGATCAATAATCCAAGCAGTCCATCATCAGAGTTCATGATCATAAATGTAAAGTGATTGAAGCCCCAGAATTCACAAGAAGTCACAGGAAATTTTGCTTTCTTACCACTACATTTTTAATAGATTGGCAGTGTGGAAGAGCCTCAGTGCTGAATTGCAAACATCAGATTTAAAAATTCAAGCCAGTGCAGCACAGAACTATGATGCCAAGGAGCTGTGCAGGGGCTGCTTTGCAGTGATCTGGTATCTGGGACAATACCTAGTTCATCTGCAGACTTTTGTGTCTATTAATATTAATAAATATTTAAGAGCTCCACCACCAGCTCCAATGGCAAAGAAGACAGAGATCTGATGTTCTGATCTATTTTCTTATTTAGATAGTCTTGAATAATTCCATGGCAGTTGCAGACAACAGCCCTGATATTCCCAGTCACTGAAATGGCAGATAGTGTTCTCTCTGGTAATCAGTACCAGAATATGTATATCACTGCATTTGTACCCCTACAGAGCAAAAGACTCAAACACTGGGCTGATGGATGCAGTAGTCTTGTCTTCAATGGGATCAGGATATCCTTTCATAACTACTCTTTAAACTTAAACATGAAGAGTCCTGTAAATGTGTGTTGTTCAATTTAAGAAACCTTCATATTTGTTGCACTTCTTTTGGTGTTTAAGACAGAAGCAGAGCCATTTTATCCAATCTCGGTGATACCTAATTCAGTTTTGTTTGCATCCTGCTGAGATCATCCCACACCCTTGCAGGCAGGATGCAGTTAACTATTAGAATCTGCCAGAGTGAATCAGCAGGATCTATACAACTTTTCACTGCAGACTTCCATGTGTTGCAAATCAAGGAAGGCAAGAGAAAAATGCCTGGTTATATCCCTGATTTAGAAAAAGTCCAGGTTACTAAAAAGAAGCTAGATCATTTTTTGGGGGAAAAAAAAAAAGTCAAACAAAAATAACCAACCAACCAAAACAAAATCAAACAGGGTAATTAGCATAAGCCAGAGATGGCACAAGTATACTGCTTCCTTCCTATAAATGACAGAGACACTAACAAAGCCCAGTAACAACAATCATTCCAAAACTGCTACATTGTATATTTGTTTTTTCTCTCAAGTACACAATTACCATTATTAATAATTTTGTTTAATGAGCATGTTATACATAAAATAATTTATTTATAGTTAGGGATAAACATCTTTTCTATAATGCCTTTGGAAGATCAGGATTTTTGTTTGGTTGGTTTGTGTGAATGTGTTTTTACAGTAGAATTTTTATAAGCACAGAACTAAAGATGACTCAGAATTTTTATGAAGAGAATTGGGATAAATATTTGCGATAAGACAGAGGGGACAAGTCTATTGCAGAGTCCCACAGTTTTATAAAAAATACCAAAGCTGGAGCTTGTTGAACTCTGGACGTTGTATTAGCAGGCAGAGGCTGAGAATACTAATCACAGAAAACTTGCTGTAAATCTGAGAGATAAACAACAGGGTCAGGGATTCAAAATTTCTGGCAGATAAACTTTGTGCCAGAAATGTTTTAAAGATGGTAAAAAATACTGCAAAACTGCCATGAAATAATGGAAGAGGGTATCACTTTCTTCCCTGAGAAATCTGTTCTCATTTGGGTGTGAATCACCACATACTTGAATGTGAGACCCTCTTCTCCCAAGCTGTAAACTACACAAGTACAGTACCATTCCCACCAGCAGCAACAGCAGCCAACGAGTCCTTCACGGAATTGCTTCCTATCCTGCTCATACAGTAAAAAAGTGCCAACATGCTGAACGTACATACAACTTTAATCAGTAAAAGGAGAAGCTGTTGCACATACATGAGCTTTTCTCAATTATTTACTTTTAAAATAATATCCCCGCCACCTTGTTGGAATACCAGGGCAGAATGGAAAAGAACTAATGGGAAATTTTTAGTGCATCTGAATGGTTTGAAAATAGAAAGGTGATGTCAATTACACTTACAGTGAAAACCATGGCAATTAAATCACTTTGGTAAACAAAATTATTACAATTTTCTGCACAGAGTCACTGCATTGAAAACAAATGAGAAAAGTTTAGATTTGTAATCAACAGAGAAAAAGAAACTATATAACTGTATTAGCTTTAAATTAATTCTGTTGTTGGACAGATGAGTTATGTGCTAGTACAAGATGCCTGACTAATTAATTTATTGGGTTTTTTTTAAAAAGCATGTAAATTTATCACTAATCGAGAAGAGTGCATGATTTTTTTGCATCATTTCAAGGTAATGGGCAGGAAAATAGGAATTTTAGGCTTTCCTCATACAAACTTAGGGAAGAAAAACCAAATAATATTAGGACAAAAACTGTTGGAGGATTTAATAATTAAAGCTGAAGTTCTAAAGTCTTTACTTTGAAAATGCATGGTTTTTAAAGAACCAATAACTTGTTTCTCTGGTCCTCACTGCTAGAAGCTTGCACTTCAGTCTGCAGTTCCCAAGTTTCAGGTGCCAGTTGTCCATTCCCGGTGTATCTACTTGTCATGGTTTAGCCCCAGCCAACAGCCGTGTCTCACGCAGCCACTGGCTCACTCCCACACCAGCAGGTTTGGGCAGACAGTTGGAAGGCTGACAGTGAGAACACTCATGGGTTGAGATAAAGACAGTTTAATAGGGAAATCAAAAGCCATGCACACAAGCAAATCAAAACCAGGAATTAATTCACTGCTTCCCATTGTTGGGCAGGTGTTCAGCCACATCCAGGAGGGCAGGGCTTCATTGCACATAGCTGTGACTTGGGAAGACAAACACCATCACTCTAAACATTCCCCCTTCTTCTCCTTCCCCTTATACCGAAGAAGATGACACATGGTCTGGAATATGCCTTTGGTCAGTTGGAATCACCTGTCCCAGCTCTGTCTCCCACCAACTTCACAGGCACTCCCAGCCCCGCCGCCAGTGCGGCAGCAGGAAAAGCAGAAAAGGCCTTGGCTTTGTGTAAGCCCATCAGTTACTCATCAGTAAGAAAAACATCTTTGTATTATCAACCCTGTGTTCAGCACAGATCTAGTACACAGCCCCTTACCAGCCACTGTGAAGAAAATTAACTCTACCCCAGCCAAAAGCAGCTCACTCCTAAATTCATCAGATTTCTGCTGTGAGACATCTTCTTGCTACACAGGACTGTGCCTACTTCTAAATAACCTTTGCAGTGAATTGGATTTCTTTTTAATCTTGCAAGAAAGACTATGATGAAGTGTCAGAAAATAGCCTTGTATTTGCCTTCTGAACTCTTCCCAGCTAGCCAATGGACTCGCATGTAAGTATGCAGACAACACTATTGCACTGAGTATTCCAGCACTACTTTCATTAATGCCAAAACATGGCTATATTTTCATGGCTGTATTTTCACTCAGTATGCAGCCCACTGACATTTGCTAGAACCTCCCTTGTCATTTCTGGCACCACCCTGTAATGAGAGCTCAGTTCAGGCTGGCAGTCTGCACCTCCTGGGGCCCCAAGCCATCGCCCCACATCTGCCCAGACAGCCCAGGCAAGCAAGGGCTGCTCACTGCTGGCTGCTCTGCTCTCTGGCTGTCATTCTGGAAAGCCCATCTTCTCCCATGATAACCCTGATACTTCTAAAAGACTCTTCTGCCTTTACTTTACACTTCAATAACCTCTTGTTCTCTGAAACTTCATCAGCAACTGTTTTGTTCAACACTGGTAATATTTTTTTTAAAAGACAATATTTTTAGAGAAGGGTGTGGGCTTTTTCACCCTACCTTCTTGCACTCTTGCTAAGGACAAGCATAGCCATTTCAAACAGACCATCCAAACTTGCTCATTAAAACATCTTAATTATCACATTTTAATTCATTTAATATATGCCATATTTATTTTACTTGGCAGTAATTATTTTTCTAATCAGAATGTTTCTCTGCCAAACGTCAGTTGTTTTACTGAAGTCTGTGACGACAGTGTTGCCTTTATCTCACAGATTTGTAATTTAATTAAAACTGATACCAAAGAAATAAATGAACTGTTTATTATACAACCATGTTGAATAACACTCATTAGAATGAAGGGATTATGGCTTACATTGATTATTATCATTCTTTTCATGATCTGTTGAGAACTGATAAAAGGCTGGCCAATTTAAAGCTACCTAGCATAGCCTGTTAATTTATAAACATACAGACAGAACATTAGTTTTTATTGTGTCCCCTGTATCTTCTGTAACACTCCCAGAGATGCTGAACTGAAGTGGTTTGGAGAACTCCTTAGACAAGACAGTTCTTTCAGCACTCCTGGCTGCATTGCAAGATTGCAGTGTGCAGTGGGAGCAGTGGCTGCACACCAACAATGCTGCTCACATACACCACCACATTTCCAGGCACTTGCTCTTCCCTCTGGGTGCTGACATTTGAATTTGTGCATTTGCTGACTAGGTGAAGGAATGAAACAACAGTACAACACTTCTGCTCTTGTATAGAAACAAAAGGCAACATATTTAAAATTTTTCCAGTGGAACCCAACTCCCAAAATTTGAATCAGTGAACACTGTACTTTTCTTGAAAATACTTGAAGAGTAGTGAGTAGCTCTAAAAAGAGAAAACAAACAACAAACAAAACCAACAAAAATGCAATGAAGAAGCCCAAACCCAAGAGGGCAAACACAAGAGGAGAGAGCAAGCAGCACAGAAGAAGAGAGGTCGGTAACAAAGAGCAGTGGGCAGTTCCCCAGGAAATCCTGTGGTTGAATCACAGCTGCTGACCTCCCAGCCAGGGCTGAAGCACACAGCAAGGCAGGGCATCCTCTGGGAAACAGAAGCCTTTGCTGTGCTGCCAGCCTGAAACCTTTCTGATTGCTCTGTTAGTCCTTTCCACCAGCACTATACAGCTCCATATTTCACCCTCACAGAGGAGTAACACTTGTCTAAAAACTTTCCAAGGATGACAACAAGCACATACTTACTCCTATGAGAACAAAAAATCACACTGAAGAGTAAATGCATTAAATGTGCCTTCTCTAATCTTGGGATTATGGAACCCAGCCAAGAACTGAAGTTCCCATCAGCACTAATGAAAGACATGTATTTTACAGTAGGAGCAGGACATGAGGTGAGTGGACACCATATAAAATATGATATCCACCAGTAAAGGTCAAAGGAACCAAAAGTCTAGTAAGAAATAAGCAAATAAATGACCAGAGTATCTTTACTGAATCAATAGAAACTAGGGCTCGCAGTGTGCTGTCATAGCACACCATTATAAGGAGCTGGACTGATAATTATCTCTCCAAACGGAGAGAGAGTAGTAACTAACACCTGAGAATGCTAACATAACTTTTAGAAGAAGGTTTCAATATACTCCAAAGAAAAAATATAGAGATAATGGTCCAAATCTAAAGTCTAAAACTGAATCATAGTACACAGGCATTACATCCCTGTGACCTAAAGACATATCTTTTCTATAATTCATGTCAAAGTAATACATACACAGACAGAGAGCTAACCATAGCTTTCAATGTACAAACAAAAACACATAGCCTATTTTGCCAGAAGGATGTGGCTAAGTCTGAGGTGTTCCAGAGTAGAAACCAGCAGCCTATGCAGTGTAGGTATCACAAGCCTTCATCTGAGTGCTGCCTTGAAAAGGATAGAACCACACAGCTACAATATCCGGAATATTAACAGACCTTTCTACAGATTAAAACAGAGTACTACATTTGCCAGACCTCAAGGTAGCGAGAAAATAACTATCTATGCCCAAAATACTTAAATGCCAGTATGGATTCTGTCAGGTGACTTATTACTGATCACCCCACTTCTTCCAAGGTCTAGGAGCACAAACATGTTCCTCGTGTCCCATGGGTTTTGAGTCACTCCCACAGCCATATGGTAAAAAATAAGCGCTCTTAGCTGAGGAGCTGATCCCAGTTCCTACCAAATAATGACCAGACTGCTGTGATAACACAAGAGAAAGAGAACTCCCTCTTGAGTCCAGAGAAGGACCACCAAGATGACTGGAGGAATTGAGCATCTCTGCTGTGAGGAAGGACTGAGAGAATTGGGATTGGTCAACCTGGAGAGGAGAAGGCTTTGGTGTGACTTTGTTGCAGCCTTCCAGTACCTGAAGAGAGCCTACAAGAAAGACAGAGAAGGCCTTTTCACAAGGGCAAGTAGTCACAGGACAAGGGGGAATGGCTTTAAACTGAAGGACAGGTTTAGATTGGATACTAGGAAAAAATCCTTTACTGTAAGGGTGGTGCAGCACTGGCACAGGTTGTCCAAAGAAGATGTGGATGCTCCATTTCTGGAGGTGTTCAAGGCCAGGTTGGATGGAGCTGTGAGCAACTTGGTCTAGAAAAAGGTCTCCCTGTCCATGGCACCATGGTTGGAATCAGATAACACCCTACAACCCAAGGCATTCTATGATTCTGTGATCCTCTTCATGTCCTCACAAATACAGTGGTGTTTCAAAACTTCACGTGTCATGCACACAACAGGACCTTTACCATTGTCAGCATGTGGCTTCACCTACATGCTACCCACCATCAAAACAGAGCAGTGAGGCTAAAGCTGTAGAAAAGAACACTGGGGAATGAGTCTATTGAGAAAGAACTGAAGACAAAAAATGTCTCCCTGTACTGCTAAGAACCTAATTCTGCCATCTGATCAGTGCTCCTCTCAGTGTTCCCTGAAAACAAACAGGCTTCACTTGATTTCCAGATCACCTAAACGGCCTTTGTATTCCAAAATAAGAGCTATTGTCTCTGCTGGAAATAGAAAAAGGCTGACTAACACACCACTTTTTACCCAGTTCAAGGTTCCAAAGGAATTTTGCATGGCAACCTGCATGAGCACCCAGGGGAGTCCTCTGCTTGTCTCATCAGCCATGAAATCCTGAGCTGAACAAAGCAAGGTCAAACATGTCCTGTACAGATACCGATGTCACCTTTTCAGAAGAATCAGTCTTGACACATTTTTTTCTGTTGTTATCCTTTACAATGATGCTGTACTTCAACTGTTACAAGGAAAAAGAATAGCATGAAGGCCAGAACAGAGCTACAATGGAATAACAACCTGACACACTGCAGATATGTGTGCATATACTAAAACAGGCCCTTCTCCTCCTGGTCAGCTGGCACTCAGGAGAGCAGCGTTCCCAAGAATGAAGTCCTGTTTTACATCACATATAACCTCTGCATCCAAAACCAAGGTAGGGGTGGTTCAAGAGCTTGTAGGGGTGGTTTGGATCAGTCCCATGCCAAAATCAACAGCAGCATGGCAAGAAGGTGACTGAAAAGACGCAACTGTAAATCTGAAGTCAAGACCAGGAGGGATAGGCAAGATTCTAGTTAGCTATTCTGCCTTGTGGATAACTGCATCTGCAAATGAAAGAGATGATGAAAATCTTTTGAATTTCAGTAAAGGTACCATTATAAAAGAGGACTAACAGGAAACTAGTCCTAGCTCACATTCCTCAATATCATCCTTACAGTTTTCATTCTAGACAGAGATGTTTCATTCTTTTTCTTCCCAACACCTTAACACTGAACCTAATGAACTTGCAGATGTGTACAGACTAGTTCCTATATGATTAATCCAGATTTGAACCTGCAATTATCATCATTAGTGCTTGTTCTGAGTAGTGTGGATGTTTTTCTCACAAAGTGTTCCCTTTGCATCTTCCACGCAATCAAGTACTATAAAAACAGCTTGAAAAACTACATTTTATTATTCCAATAAATACTCCTGTCAATATTGATTAATACTGAATAGTTAATACAGCATAATCTTAAGAATTATTGTGGAAATCACATAGCATAGAGAAAAAAACAACTTGTCACTGTTTCTGATTGCAGATGTAATTGGCTCATTGGAGGACTACAAAAACAACTTGTAGTTGCATGTGTATTTTCTTACTCTACAAAACATTGACTAAATTGTCCATTGCATTAAACCAAAGATATTGTCTCCAGAATATTCAGACAGAGCTTGTTTCCCTGTTGTACAGACATTATTATGTTAAAACCTTTGTGAATTAATTTCATGGTAAAACATAAAAACAGGGGGAAAAGGTATAATCTGTTTATTTGTAAGGTAACTGTCTGCAGATAGACAGTTGGTTTGTAGCAGACCATACTTTTCCTTTTAATCCACAGGTCAGATTTCAGGTCCAATATTCTGCTCCCTTCTGAAAAAACCCACAGATTATCCAGGGTGCAGTGCATATCCAGGGGCTCTACAGAAGGGCATCCAGTGAAATATTGCTGGGTCAGGGAGAGATCCAGGAGGGCAGCATAAGTAAGCAAAACCCAGTCTTCCTCCTAAAGCTATATGCAGATCAGAACAGCATTTTTGCTGTGATTTTCTTCCAGTTCCATCTACACTAGAGTGAAAAGGAACTATTCCTTTTGTGGAAAAACCATACAAGAGGAAATAATCTTATATCTATTCATACTCTATTTTCATACTTCCATGTTTACTAAGACAATTCTTTGTGTTTTGTAAGCCTACCACCAAACCATGATTTTTTATTGCACTTAAGTTTCATGATAAATATAGCACCTAGCATACCTAATTACTACAGCCTATGCTCATTACCACAGGAAGCTACATTCCAAAGTTGTAGACAACTCCCCCAGTCCCAGGTTCTTCCTCATTAAGCCACAATTAGTGTGATAAATGGGGATGGTTATTTGGTTACAGGCAATAATGGCACTGCTTGCTCATCAAAAAATGGGGAGAAATAATTAAATATCACAAGAAATGGCTTAATAATTAATAATAGTACCTCAGTCACCTGCAAACAAAGCAGAGCTCCATCCAGGTGTTCATTACAGGCTGCAGTTCAAAGTCAACATGGCCTTAACCTCAAAATAGCTATCTGCATTAATGGGGTAGGCAGAAGGATGAAATCGTGCTTGTCCTTGACAGGAGTGCTGCAAGGTGCTTGAGATGGAGTGTGCAGAGTCAAGCTGAAGCTGGAGTCGGTAATCATTCTGGCTAAAGCAGCTGCAGCCTGAGGAGCCTGTGAGTGCATCCTTGGTGGCTCCCTAATTTGTAAGCACCATCTAGGCCAGCATTTCCCTGTCCACAAAGTGACCTAAAGGGCACTTGAGGATCCAATTTTTTAATATACTTTGAATTAAGGAAGACTGTTCTGAGGCATGTGGTCAGTACTAGGTTAAATGAAAAAGGATTCACATTTTTGTCACTTAGTTACAAATACAGCATTATATAATCTCACTTAATTGCACTCTTCACCTCTTTAACATCCTCAGCCTTCTGTCTCAACACATCTCTCCTCAGGAAACCCTTCCTGCTGACTGAAACTGCCTTTCTATAATTAAGCTCAGTATCCTCTTTTCTCCCAGGGGAACACAAGACCATGTCCATGTCATAGAAATCAAATGCAACAGGGCTCAGCAGCACCTCAAGAGGGTCACCTAATTCGCCTTTCGTCCCAAAGGCAGGATCAACTTCTTCCAAATTGTTCTTGACAGAAGTTCATTTAATCTGCTCTTAAATCCTCCAGTGACTCTGCAGCCTCCCTCAGCAATCCAGGCTGTGATCAGCCTCCTTTACCATTAGAAAACTCCAAATGCTCAAGGTACCTTTCCCTTACTGTAATTTAGCCCATCACTTCTTGTACCAGTCTGTCAAAGTTACAACTGCATCAAGTCAGAGAAATTGACTTGACTTAATTTACTGCCAACCAACGCAAATACACAATCACAGCTTCACAGTGAGGGGGAAAAAAACCAAACAGGAATCACTGCAAAAACCTGCCTAAATTTCTGTCCTTCCTCTTCCTGCTCTCAAGTACTCTTTTGCTTTTTTATAATCCCAGTGCACCAAAACTCCTCCAGTGAGGCACAGTTGCATGGGAGGCTGAAGCAGTGCAACTCATTCTAACCCTTGATGGTTTGCTGTCATGTTCCTTAGTTTCCTTTCCCGATGTGGGCTGCCCATGAACCCCAGTCCCTCAGCAATGCCCCATGATGGGTCAGCGATGGCCACAGTGCCCCTATTGTGTCCTTTCCCCAGGAATGTTCAATCATGCAGGTTTGTTGACTTCTCCAGCAAACTGGTGCCCACAGCTCTGCCTGTGAGTCATGGGCAGTTCAGGGAGGAGGGGTTGGCAGCAGTGCTGTGGTGGGCAGCTTCCTGCAGCCTGAGGGCCCTCATCTCTTAAGACCGCTGGTGGTCAATACCTGCAGGCAGGTCCCTGGGTTTGGCCTTTTGTTTTTCATTTTTTTTGTCTTTCATTCCTTCTGTTCCCAGTGCTGCTTCTCAAACAAGAAGAGTGTGGTGCTGGTCTCAGGCTGCACAGGCAGTATGTGACTTCTGCACAGGTATCCCTGGGGGTGGCTTATCCAGCTTATCTCCATCCCTGATGGAGCCCTGATCTGCTCTGCTGCTCAGAACTGCTCTTATTATCAGTCCTGTTACTCCTAAAGTCAGGCTTTCTTACTTCATATTTCAGTTTCCTTGCTCCAATGCTGAACGTGCTTAAGTACTTTCCTTTGCTTAATCAAAGCCTGTGTACTTGTATGCAAACATACTAATTGCAGGCAAAATTGCTCTTATGTAAGCCACTACCTGATGTTTTTCACAGAGTTGGAAATGCACAACAAAGACCTTTGCGCCCATTAGACATTTTAGGAAAAGCTTTTAACATGAGGAAATGTGTCATGGGGAATTTGAGTGCATTATCATCAATATTATCAGAAGAGAAGAATAATTTATTCCTGACAGTTGTCTTTTACAGCATGTCATTAGAATGATCCCTTTATAGCACCCATTCATATACATGACATCTTAAGTCATACCAATCCATCTTGCTCAGCAGATAAAAGACTATCATATTTCTAATATCTCATTTTTTTCATTTGAAAGCCTGAGTAAAAAATCACTGCACAAGCATTAACAAGTCCAGCCTACCAGTTTCCTGGAATCCTCAGACAGTTTCTAGAGCCATCTCTTCTTCCTTCCTTATAGCCCCCACCCTGATCTTGTAAAAGAAAGTTAAGTACAGGAATGCAAGACACATCAAGATACATCCCAAATGGAGGACTAAGTGAAACAGAGCATTTTTACCAACCCAGATTACTGATAAGCATATGATTCTGTGATCAAGAAGCCTGCCTGACCAGATGGAATATACACCTCAACTGTTTGGTTTTCAAAGCCACCTCCCACAAAAATAATCTGAGTTAGAGAAGACTCACAGCATATATGAGGACAGCTGTCTCTGAGATGCTTGGAACTGACATCAAACCAGTTGGGATTTGGTCACCAGCCTAGCAAAGGCTCTTTGCTCTGGTGCTATGTAAAATTCTCATAATAGTTAACATCTGACCTTGAGTTCTCCTCAGTTCTATCTTATATCCCTTCAGTTCATTTGCTCATATCTCTCACTGGAAATAAATATCTCTCACTAGAGAGACAAATGCATACACCCCACATCATGCTTTCCTCACTTAAAGCAGCCAGGGAAACTGAGGTAACTTCCACACATCTCCATAACATGAAGATGTATTTACATCTTCATAACATGGAACCATCATCCTGCAGCTGATCAGCTTGTTCTAAGTTAAACTTCTTTTACATTTTTGGGGTAAATCTGTCAAAAAATATGCTTCCTCTCCTCTGCAAGTAAATGTTTTTTCCATACTTGGGTTCTTGACACAGCTCTCACTGGTTCATCATGTCACACCTGCCTTCTTTAAGGACTGTAACAGTGCAACTTTCCATTCCATGCACTGCATTTAGATGGGTAAGGTGCAATCTAACATCTGCTCATAATAATGGTGTGATATTAAATCAGACTCACAGGATGTGTTCCCTTCATACATAGACTGTTTCACAGGATAACTGTATTCAGCCTGTGGAAAGGCTTCATGTACTGACTCACAAAGTGCTTCTTTATATATCCTAAGGCTTAGTTGCCCCGTCTCATATTAATTGTTTGCATTGCTGACGCTTGATGTCAGCATGCTGTCGCTGAAGAAACATGGTATTGTGATAGGGCTTTTAGCACAAAGATTACTTATCAATGGAAGACCAAAAAAAAAGCAAGAGTACCATTCAAGACCTTGTAATATAATTAGCACAGCATAATAGATAAGAGTTTTAATGCAGAAATCACTTCCTCAAAAACAGTTTTCACTTCTGCTGCAATATTAAAGAACTGAAATGTATTCGTCATGCAGCTGAAGGTATCTCTTCATAGCAGTCAGTACAACCCAGAAAAAGAGACAAAATGTAAAACCTGTTCACCTCTGTAAAGGCAAACCATCAGATTGGTAGCTTGTTCAGTGACAGATAATGAAATGCACATTTCTCACTACCTCCCTCTCCAATAGGAAAATGGTAGTGCAAGCCACAATCCTCTCAGTCAGAACACACAAACAATAAAAGAAATATATGCAGAACTCACCTCACTCTATCTTGTACATGGCATTGTATCTGAACTTTCAGTCATCCCAAAAGCAATCCTCTCTCTGAATTCACAGGGAAGTCTTCTCCCTGTATTTTGTGCATACAGAAGTCAGATTTAGTAGTAGGCCATCATATATAGTTCTGAAGTCTATGGTCTAGAGAGTTCAATTTTATTTAATATTAGGTAGAATTCTTTGGAGTTATATGGAACAGAAGATATTTTCTCCTAATTTTTAATGCTTGCGTGTAATACTGCTGCATACTTGGAAATGTCCATTTTCTGTGCTGGATACATGTAAGGGAGTAAGTCTAATAAACAGAACCAGGAGGTACAGGATTCTGGATAACTGGAAATTCCTCAACAAGTAAGAATTATGGATTTCTATCAAAATACATATTGAGAGTTCATCACAAGAAGAGACATTTTCACTCGTTGCTTACATCAGTAGAAAGTAAATCCATCTGTAGGATCAAATCTTTGTCCAAGTAACGTACAGAGTATAGTTTGCTGCTAAAGTTGTTGTCTGAAAAGGTAAAAATACAGTCCTTTGACTACTCAAAGACTCTGGGTATTTATATATTTTTACAAGATCCTTCCCATTACCCTTCCAATTTTAGCCAAATTTCACTCTGAGTAGATGCATTTTCCGATCTGCATGCTCTCTAGGTTTAATGAGATGCTTTGATTGGGACTCAGCTAATAACTGAAACACAGGACTGGGTGTGGCAGGGCCCTCTGCTCCTGCTGGGCTCAGTGACCACTCCAGAGGGACTCAGCTCACTGGCCCATGGGCTTCTGCTCTGCAGAGGCCTGAATCACTCCTGGCCTACCAATCCACCCTGTTGCCTTTATGCTGGCCATGCCAATCAGAATTTAAGTATTTTCCTTCATAATGTGAAAACCAAATCTCGCTATACATGGCCAAGAAAATTCTCTGCCTTCCTTTCTAAAACCCAGAAAACAATGATGCTGACATTCCACTTCCACACACACTCCCACACATTTCTAAATTTCAGTTAGAAGTGAAACAGAAACAAATTTAAAAGCCTTTTTTTCTTTTCTCAATGTTACAAAACCACAGAATCACAGAATTGCTGAGGTAGGAAGGGACCTCTTGGGGTTATCTTGGCCAATCTTCTCTGCTCAAGCAGGGCCACCCAGGGCTGGATGCCAAGGAACTTGTCCAGATGACTTTAGATTATCTGCAAGGATGGAGACTCAACAACCTTCCTAAGCAATCTTGTGCCAGTGTTTGGTCACACTCGTGGTGAAAAAATTATTTCCTCTGGTTCCATGTGCTGTCTGAAGTAGGGTACTTTTAATGGGAACTTTTATTGACAAGAAGATTCCTTGAATGTGAATTGGTGAGCAGAACACTGCCATTTGTGGACGAAGATTAAGAACTACTGATCGGTACTGCACCGCTACTCTTGCCCCTTGTGACTTGAAGAATAAAGCTGACTGTACTCATCAATATCCCCACACTGTGAAGAATTTATCTCCATATATCTTTATAAATCTATTAAGAGAATTGAGCAAACCACAGGAAAGACTAATGTCTGTAGCATAAAAGCACAAGTGGCTTATGCAACCAGCTTCATGTGTATTTTGGTACTATTTCTTTTAAGCATAGCAGCCAATAGATTAAGTCTGAACTTGAAAGGTCATTTAACAAAAGTAGAAAAGAAATGCTATCTTCTAATGCTCATATTTTTGCATAGAAAAAAGATTTAATTTTTCAAGATCAAGCTGCTTTCTCTAGCTTCTTGCCTATGGTAGAGGAGCACAGCTATATTCACTTCAGTAAGACTGACAGGATGGTAATAGTGTAAAATAATCTGTGTTTTTAAGCTGTATATATATATATATATAACATTTACATATAAATATATACATACTTTTTAATTCTGATACATGCTAATATTGAAGATCATTAATTTAAAGAAAAAAAAATCAAAAAACAACCTACAAACATTCAGGGGACTGATAGAGTGCCTTTAATAGCCTTAAAATGCCTGCTAAGGAAACTTAGATATTCAAACAGCAATACCTGCTCCTGGTGCGTAGCATGTACAACAACTACTATTCTGGTCAGCCTCAGTTATTTACATTTTGATTGTTGAAGGCTTTTGACTTTTTCCAACCTACGTTGATTAGCTTGCAGGGAGAGGGACAGCACAGGCAACATGACATCCATGTGATGTACAGTTTCACAAAACCCTTACATTAGTCAATGAAAAACATGACAGAAAAGGAGATCCTGCAATAAATGCTGTACTACATAGCAAAGAAAATCTTCTAACTTTCTACAGGAAAGATGCTGTATGTCATGCAAATGTACATACAAAGATGCATGTACATTTATCTCTCTGGCGAAAAAAGATTTATCTCTAATAAAAGAAGGATACACTTGAAAGCGGGAATCATATTTCTCAGCCAAAACATTAGGGTACATCTCCAACAGTTTTCATGCTCTTATGTTGTTATTATTAAGCAACTGCCTATGGCCTTATCACATACACCAAGAAAACAAGATGTTTTGCCAGCATATTTCTAATTTGATGGATCATGATTTTTATCTCCCAGCAAAGGATTCAATCTTTGCATGTCCTTTTTTTATGGCTACTATTTAAGGCACCGAGCCATGGCAGGATCTCCCATGAATCATTTCTAGAATACAAAAAATAATTTAAAAATGCGAGAAAGGGTACCAGCCATTTTAGCAGTAACTGGGGAGTGTGGCTGAGTGGGTGCATGACCACGATGACTGACCCAAGACACACACTTAGAACACACTTCACTAGTGCTTGATTCTCAGTTTCCTTTTGGCAGTCATGGTACTTCAGTGCCACGCTTGAAATGGAGCTGTTCCTGCCAGAGTGTCATCTTCGTATACTTTTGTAAATGTATGTATGTAAAGCCACCTTTACTTTCTGATCCCCCATATTCTCCAGCCCCTCTTCACACACCACATGGAGGAAAGGAATGAACACACAGAGCTCTTGTGACCAGAAGTTTCAGGTTTCCTGGGAGGGTGAAGTGGGCCATACAATCTTCCAAATTTTGTGTGGACAAGTAGGTACCAACTTTTTACATAGTGCCTGCATACCTAAAGCAGCAAGTAACTTCTGCTAAGTACATACCCACCTAATGCCCTGCTGTTCCCCACAAGAACTTGTCAGACTCTGCTTACTTCTTGCAAAAATTCAATGAGAAAAGAGCCAGCAGCGTTTCTGTGTTGGTCTCAGCAATTAAGTATTTAAGTGGAATCAAATCAGTAAAGAGAGAAACAAAGCCAGAAGTCTTGCAAAGGCAGCAGCTCCTGTGCCCTGTGTGTCAGTGCCATCCAAATTCACAAGTGGAAGACTATTATTCTGCCACCCCAGAATATTACTCACATCAAAGAATAGTGCATGATAATGGCATTAGGACAGATTAATTCAGTGAGATCAAAGCTTAGAAGTCTGTTTCTAACATTGGATGGCTCATGATGAATGGTCCATGATGACTGAGGAGTCAAAGTGTTTAAGCCACACAAGTGCAGAATTATCCTTCCCTCCTCTACCATGATTTTCTGGGGTGGGCCTATGGCTACTTCTTTTATTTTTTTAATGTTTTTAAGCTACTTAGATTTTTGGTTTACAGAACATCCTGACAAAGACTTCCAAATTCAGTTTTGAAAAGTCACTGATGGATCACCTACTAATGGAAACCATCAAGCAAAAATCAAGTCATGCCTGAGCAAGCCACAAGTAGATTTTTCTTTGGTCTTTAAAAAGCTTTTCAGAGGGCAGGGTCTCTGATTTTCTTCCTCTACTCTTCAGACTTGAAAATAGCATTATCAATGAGCTGCCCTCAGAGGATGCAAATTGTTGTACCTGTCAGCCTCACAGGATTTGGAGGGAAGTGCTGCCATAATTGCATCTTATCTGGATGTAGTATAATGCTCTCTGGTCCTACTATGTCAGGAAGGAGCGAGAGGAAGCTGCAAACCAAGCATGGTGACAAAGCTGGCAAGGGCAATGGTAGCAGCAGCAAGAGCTCAGTCTCACCACACTGTGTGAAGTAAGATCCCAGAACAGACAAGTCCATAATCAAAGAATCATATAATACTTTGAGTTGGAATGGATCTTTTAAAAATCAAGTCCAACACACCTGCAAACTGATCATGAATATTTCCATTGATGGAGAATCTCTGAGCAATCTGTTTGAATGTTTATCACTCTCATTATAAAAAACTTCTTCCTTATATCTAATCTAAATCGACCATCCTTCATTTTAAAACCATTAACTCTTGTCCTATCAGCATGTGCCCATGTACAACATTCCTCTCCCTCTTTTTATAAGCTCCCTGTTGCTATAAGGTCTCCTGTATCCTCCAGGCTGAACAATCTTAAATAAGTAATAAGGCATCAGGACTGAGGTCAGGAAATCAGTTCACAAGTCCATACCAGGATCTAGTGTGGGGACAGGCACAAGCAATAGGCTGCAACACCCATTACAAAATGTCCCAAGCAGGAGCCAGTCTCATTCCCAAGCAGCTGTGGGAAGCCTCTGCTGTGGGAAGCCTTATTCCAGCTTTTGGACAAAGAAGCCCCAAGGCAAAAAAGGCTTTTCAAATATCTGTTTCTGACTAGAGATGTGGCCTTGAGTACAGAGGGACAAACTCCTGGGAGGGGTGTAGAATCGTGTTCACTGACATTCCAGAGGCAAGGGGGTCTTTCCCTGCTGTCTGCATTGCTCCATACATTGCAGTGGAAAATGCTTTACAGGCTGGATAACTGACATGACTTCCTTGTTTAAGTCTCTCCTCTCTGATGTGGCCCTTTATTGACTCTTTTAATAAGCCATTGAGCAAATTTCAATTTATATTATTTGAAATAACAAGATTTTAAAAGCAGATCAGGTAGAGGAAATCACTGTTGGAAAGCCATAGCTAAACCACCAATTTCATCTTCAAAATGGATTTCTATCCCATCCTCTCAAAACTCCTATTAAAAAAAAAGCTTCAACCCACAAGAGCTGACATCAGGTCAACAGTATAACGTCTTCTTAAGCCTCACTCACCTCATTGATGGTGTAAGTGTGTTTTCAGTGACATTTTAACCAATGAAAAACTCCCCTGTTCAAGTGTTGCTATAATTCAAAACTTAACTGAAAGTTACACAAAGACCTCAACGCTTTTCATCACTTAGAACAGTACTTTGTGATTTAAGGGCAGGTAATTTCAAGAAAAAAGATGTGCATCAAAGCTACCTTAAGGAACTGGTACATGCAATAATGACCTCAAAATGACTACTCACAGGATTAAATACTGTATACAAGAGCCAGAAATTTTAACCTTATTAACTGCAGAGTAACCTCAGTTCACTAACTCAATTACTTAAATAATTTGCACAATTCCTTAATTACTAGCACAACTTTAATAGCAAAGGTGTAAAACTGTGGAGACATCATTAAAAAATAAAGTTGCTAGCGAATATTTACTAGGTTCCCCTCCAGTGCTTTAAATTAATTCTGCCTGAAAATGGAGCTTGGGAGAACACTGACTGTTAAAGCTATGGTCCTTCCAAATTTGTCTGTTCTTTGGAAGAATTTGAGATGTAATTTGTGAAAATGTAGAGAGATTTAACAGACTCTGGCTCTGATAAAGGGAGGTCAGCTTCATAATAGTTTTTTTGTTGGCAGTCTTGCATAAAAATTTAAGAGGGATGGGAACAGGCTCTGGATCAGTTTTTCACCTTGATTTATGAGGGTGCTATGGTGGTGGTGGTGTTTGATCATTTAAGAAAGCAGTAGAAAGGTTTTGTATACAAACAAGTGAACTGTCTTGAACTTGACACCCATTGAAAGAATCACAGGTGGCAGAAAATATTATCCTGGAAATAAGAAGATAAGACAGCAACAGACACCTGCAAGTTGTCAGGGTAAGGATCACAGTTGAGCTACCATATTAGTTCACTGTGCATGGAAAAACAAAGGGATAGAGGAGGAAGTTCCAGGAAAACTAGCAGGGAATGGAAGTGGAGAGGGAAGGAAAAAGGATTTCTCTGAGGGGTGCACTGAAGAAGCAATTAATCACAGAGTAAAGAAGAGAAGCAGTACCACAGTCACAGCTGAAAGCAGCAGAGGAGTCAAGCAGATGCTTTCTTTCCTGATAGTGCTGATGGAAACTGCTCTGTCATGTAATTGGAAGTCAGATGCCGATTTTGAGCTTAGGTACATAAGGAGGCCTTGGAATGTTTTTAATAGAACAGACTGTGACACAAAACTTGCTTCAGTTTTAGTGCAAAAACAAAGTTTGCATAAATTGGTTCATTATAATACTTTCATATGTTGTTTTTTTCCCTGCTCTCTACAGCTGTATGATAGTAAGAAAACTGTCCCCATTAGATCTATTCATTCCACAACAATAATGCATACAGTACAACAACAGAATATGAATGAGCCACAAAATAATGAACTTGTAAAATCTATGGAGGCAAAAAGTCCATTTTTTTTTAACCTGCTGAGAAATAGACTACAGAAGAATTTAACCAATTATCTGCATACTCTGCCCTTTTCTCAGCATATCTGGAAGCACGGGCTCTCTTCCCTGACACCTCAGGAGAGAAGTTGCCAAGCATGGCTCTGCCTCCGCTGCTGCAACTACACCCACTCCTGTACTCTGTGGCAGCATCAGGGAGCAGCAGTCTCCTTTTTCTTCCTGTGAATGTGACTGAATGTCCACCAGCCCTAGAACTGAGAATCCAGACACATTGCTGCCAGTGACTAACCCAGCCTCCATCACCCTGAAATCTGGAGGGAACACAGTTAATTCCTCCACAAGGCAGATCCACCTTTGTTGATTGCCACAGTTGTGGAGTCTCTCCTTAACACAATGCACTTCAGAAACTGTCATTGTTGTTTCACACCAGGTATGTGCGAATATATGCAATTTTTTTGAACCACCTTCCTTTCTATGGATGAAAGTTATCTGCCTCTGGTGTCTTTCTCTCTTGGATTTTGGAACCTTAGTGATGTACCCATACAGGAGCTCTGTTTATCTCCCTGTAAGTGGCAGTCTGGATTGATTTCCTTTCCTCAGCAAATTCCAGTCACTCCCTCCAGAATTATTTCCAAACCTTCCTGTGATCTCTCCATTGGCTGCAGTCCAAGTCCTTCTGGAACCTGACATTGCACTAAGGTCACTTTCTTAAGTGTAGGTTTGTGACTAAGTTATGGCAAAAGGGGAAATCATTTTCCTTTCTGTTTTCCCCCTCTACTTAACAACATGCTGTATATATAGATTCCTGTCTCTACCAGCTCCTGAAATGTTTTAGTGCTCTTTCACATTTAGCAGTAATATAAAATAGCAGCAGTGCAGTTCAGTGCTTTAGCAGTATTTCTATTATTTCCAGTGCCTGATCCAGCTATTCCAAAGTTAGTTTGTGGATCTCAATATTGTGTTTTTGCCTGCCTTTAGAACATGGGCATCTCAGTGCCTGCTGTGTTTGTACAGTTCTGACCAAAGCTCCTCCCTCACCCACCACAACTGTTCTGAGACCCACAGTAACATCTACAATAAAACTAAATGTGGGGTTTTTCCTGTGTCACACAGAGTGTGTCAGGTTTAGAAATGTTTGTTATGCTGTCCTAGGAGAGAAATTTAATGTGTCTAACTACTCTTAAGTTTTGTGGGGTCAGTTTCCAAATCCAGGGAGGCATATGCCTAACACAGCCGCTCAAACAGACGCAACAACCACTGCTCCAAATTTTGGCTTCACTTCATCTCATTACAAAAAGCAGCTCATGTCCTGCTGTGGAGGAGGTGCAGGATTATGCAGGAGGTCAGACTCCATCATTCTGCTGATCACTTCCGTCCTTTACTGTCTAAAAATAATTTTTCAAAGCCCTTCTTATGTCTAATAGAGGCTTCATAAGAAATCCTTGAACTGAGATCCATTTCTGGATTCATGAAAATAGCTGAATGGGTCCATTTACAAGTAAAGGCTCTGATCCAGCAGATGGATCCATTCTTATTCCCTTTACTAACAGTTTTCAAAATTCTAAATGTTGATGCTTCATTCTGTACTTTCTGCAATTTCTTTTAAGTGACTTTCACAAAGGACACTTAGCAATATTCAGTACTCAGCTTTGTACGGAAGCTGGTGGTCATAAAAGTGCAAAGCAACATTCCAGCAAATTCCCTTGTCCTCCTGCATTTCAGTGGGGCTGTTTGCCATTACTCGTGAACATTTGATTTGCAGCAGCAGCACAGGTGATATTACCAGCTTCCTCTTATATCCTCAAGCTAATAATTCATTTCATGATAGGAAACCAGTATAAGAAGATTGAAAACAGAAAAAAAAAAAGTTTTGAGAAATATCTAATTCCTGAAATGATAGAGGTTGTATCAATTTTTCCTTTTTTTCCTAACCAAAAATCACAAATTACTATTTTCACATTATTTTTATAGCAGCTGCTGAATATGCTTATGGAAATTTCCACTTAAAAGAATAACCATGATTTTTGAATACTTGCCCTGTATTAAAATGTTTGGGGCTAGATTTATCTGGTATCTGAGCAATACAATATTACATAAAATTCTTGTATTTTAATAAAATTTCTGGATACGGATCAGTTAATAAACTTTGTTTCACCAACCACCTAACAGATACCCAGCTATGACTGCTTAATGAATGTTTCCCTGAAATGAAATCTGGAACATTTCAAACTACCAGACTGACAGAAAAAAAAATTCTCTGTAAGAAAAACCCTGTTGCAGATTCAGTTCTACATAACTGAAGCTCACTTTCTTTCAACTGGCAGCATTTTCACCTTTGAAAATCTTCTCATATAGCATTGTGGCAGTCTTTTATGTTCACAGTGATTATTTACTGAACAATATACTAAACTAGGGTGATGGGAGTGCAAGACCAACTGTTCCCACACAGTCCAGCTTCCATAAGTGCTGTATCCCTTCCAGACCTGTAGGTTCTGCAGGGAAAGGCAGGCACCGAGCCCTTCCTAGGGGCAGGCTTGAGATGCTTGAATATTACATTAGGACTAAAAGCTTGCAGACTTTGAAAGGGTGTTACACTAACACAAGTGGCCCAACTGCAAATGCTTAGCCCTCTCCCTGTGCTGGGGCACAAAGTACAGAGCTGCAGCTGGGGATGGATGGGAGCTGCAGCTGGGGATGGATGGGAGATGCAGCTGGGGATGGATGGGAGCTGCAGCTGGGGATGGATGGGAGCTGCAGCTGGGGATGGATGGGAGCTGCAGCTGGGGATGGATAGGAGCTGCAGCTAGGGATGGATGGGAGCTGCAGCTGGGGATGGATGGGAGCTGCAGCTGGGGATGGATGGGAGCTGCAGCTGGGGATGGATGGGAGCTGCAGCTGGGGATGGGAGCCACACAGCCCATGCCAGCTGCCTCCTGCTGGCCTCAGCTGCAGGTGCCAGGCACGTGAGGCCACCAGCCAGGATCACCCATGCACTGTCTGGAAGGTGCGCCACGTGCCCTGGAGGAGACTGTGACACGTTGGGCTGCCACACTTGATCTTTCTTTCCATGAGAAGACTAGAGACTGGGAACAAGCCCCAGAGCTTGAGCTTACACTACAAACCTGACACAGGGAGATGCCAGCCAGCCCCAGTAGGAATCCAAGGCTTGCTTTGTAGTCCTGTTGTACAACCCTGAGCTCAAGGCAATAAATCAGCTTCCTCCTTCCCATCTTAACACTTTTATAGCCCCTGCTACAGACACTGCCTCATAATATTACCACAAAAAAAATAATTTGTGATGATGGTAGAGTAGAATCAGCAGTGAGTGCAACTTAGGCACTAGGCTGATGATGAACAGTGCATCACTGACTGTGGAGAAGCAGCCACAGCTAAAGTAATGAAACATTGGGGACTGTGGTTCCTGCGATAAACAATATGCCACTTCCTTCTGCTTCCACCAAGGCATTGTATAAGAGACTACAGATCATGTAGGTGACATAGCAGTTGCCAAATTGCTAATTTATTGGTGTTTGTCAAGCAAATAGCAACAGTGGCTCGGAAGACCTACTAGCAAATGTGAAAATGGATTTTGCTTCATAATTGTCAGGACATTACAATACATTGATAATTGTCACAGTCACAGCTCGCTGTGACTCTGAGTCCGGTCTGGCCAGGTGAGTGTGGCAAAACAGAGGGACAGGAACGATGGAATTGCCTGAAATACTTTTTTGATGGTAAAATAACAAACTGCAGATACCACACGTTCTGGGGCAAGCTCCAAAGACCAAGGGCCATGGTGAACTTAACAATAGATAGGGGTACCTGAGGACAGGGGTCCAATGGCAAACACAGACCAGCGACGTGACCTTATATGTGACAGGTCCTGAACCAACTGAGAGCCAGAACCAGAAACATGGCTTGTTATGGAATGATCCCAGTAACATCCTAGTTCCCATCCTTCAGGATCCCTCCTCCCATGCTCTCAGGTTTATGCCTTCTGTACAAGTCACCTGAGCTAAGCCACTATCCACCCCAGCCAGTTTCCATAGGTAATGAGACAATTTTAGGCAGTTCCACCTTTTTTTCCGAAATCATTAATTAGAACACTTCAGTTAAGCCACTGGTGTATATTTCTCTTGAGTTCATTAACTGGCTTTTGACAAAAAAAAACACACAAGCAGGAAAAACAGAAAAAAACCCACGAAGGTAGAGCTAAGACATCCTAGTTAGGGACTGGCTTTATTTTTATGGCATAAGTGAAAAGATACCAAAAACGACCTTTTCACTAAACAAATACCTTTCAATCTTGTCAGCTCAATATGAGTGCAGATATTTCAGTGGCTAGACTGAACTACAAAATGTCACAAACACCAACTGCAGGTGAATCCTTACTGGTACCGACACAGGGGTTGCAGCATCGTTTTTGCAAAAGTAACAAAATAAAACAGAGCTTACTATACCCGCCGAGGAAGGAAGGCAGCACAAGAGAACATCTGCTCCAAGGACAGAGATTTCACAACCTCTCTGGGCAATGTGTGCCGATGTTTGATCAGCCTTTGAGAAAATGTTTAAGTTGAACTTCCTGTGTTTCAAATTGTGACAACTACCTCTTGTCTTGTCACTGGGCACTAGAGTCTGGTTCTGTCATCTTTACTTTGCTCATCCCAACCCAGTCAGGTATTTATGCCAGTGGGTAAGATCCCCTGACTCTTCTCTTCTCCAGCCTGTACAGTCCCAGCTCTTTTAGGCCCACCTTATATGACAAATGCTCCAGTCTTTTAACCTTTGTGGCCTTTCACTGGACCTGCTCCAGTACATTCATGTCTCTCTTGTGCTGGGGAGCCCAGCACTAAACCCAGAACCCCAGATGTGTCCCACAAGTGCTGAGTGGAGGGGAAGGCTCACCAGCTTCACAGGGACACCCTGCCTGCTGCAGTACATGGGCACCGCCAATCAGGTGCCAAAAGACAATACAAAACTGGTCACAGAATCATAGAACTATTTAGATTGGAAAAGATTTGCCAGATGATTGAGTCCAACTGTTAATTTTGCACTGCCAAGTCCTACTGTTAATTTTGCACAAAACCCTGTCCCCAGGTGCCACATCTACACATATTGTACATAGCTCCAGGGATGGTGACTCTGCATCACACCCCTGGGAACCTTATTCCAATGTTTGACAACTTCTTCTGTGAAGAAATCTTTCCTAGTCAAACCTAAACTTTCCCTTGTGCAGCTTGAGGTCATCGTCACTTGTCCTCTGTTTGTTTTTCTTCTGTACAGTGTGCAGGAAAAAGAGAAAGTTTTTTTTCTCCTTAATGTCCAAGCATTTGTAGAAGTTGCAAACTACTCGGCCAACCAGCTAGGAATGTGAAGGCAACATCAGAAATCTGGTTGGGGGAGAACTTTTTCAAATATTCTAGGATATTTTTCTGAGGGATTTCTTTTACTCCTCTATCTAATCTACCTAATCTGCCATTTTCAGGTAACACTAGCAAACTTTTACATTAAAAAATTACTTAACTACAACTGTCAAACATTTACACTTCTTTTTGGCCTGTTTAAGAGACAATCAATTTATAGAACAATTTCAAAAACCTATGTAGTTTATCCTCACAAGTCTTTTAAGTCTAGCTTTTGGATTGAAACACTTCAAGCACTTCAAACAAGTATCACATGGCTTTCTGAAACCTGTTACAGAAATCATAATAAAAGGCCTATTGTAGAAGAAGCGTAACTAAACACACAAGGAAGACATAATTCATTGGGACTGGGACAGTTCAATGTCTTCTGTAGACAAGTTTTTACTTCTCCCTGATTCACCATTACCTGAAGTATTTCTCTAAGCAGCAGCAAAGTGTCAAAGGCAGGAAGAATTTTAACAGCTCAGCATATGAATAGCAGACTTATGCTGAGACACAGCCAGCTGAAGCTGTCATAAGGAAGATGAGATAGACAGGTTTGCTCAGGGATTGAACACTATAAGCAACTCAGTAGTGCTGGCTGCAGATGTGCCCTGTGCACACACACATGAAAGAAAGACAATGAAAGCCCATAGAAATGGAAGTAAGATGAAAACTTTTACAGATATAGTGTAGCCTGGAAAGGGGTGTGAGATTATGACCAAAACTACACTCCTACTCTATTCAAAGAAATGGAATTTTGTAGGTGTTTGAAATAACAGATTTGTAGTGAAAAAAAAAAAAAATGCAGGCTCTGTATCAATTCCTTTTTTGAATGAAAAAACTTGTAAGACCCTGACTAATGCTTAAATCCTCAGGTCAAAGGTACACCTAACTGGACAGGAGAGAAATTGAAATGCTATTCTTGCTGAGCCAAGGTGGAAAGAAGATATTCATTGAGCTCCATCAAAAAGTTAACTGAAAGCATTTAAACAAACCTGGCAGGGGAGCTAGAGGCTTTACTGCAGGAGTCTGGGAAGTCTGAGAATGTCTCCAAAGGGCTCAACACCAACAGCTGCAATTTTTGCTGTGGAAAAGCAGCCAAAATAAGGTTGAAACCTGGCTTCTGAATTGCTTGTGGTGGTTTTAAGAGGTTTGATCATATGTTTGCTATTTATAAGAAAGTAGCCAGAGTCAACACATTTCTGGACTCAAATCTCTGCAACTATAAAAAGCCAAGACAAATCATTTCTAAATATGCATTTCAAGTATCAAGTAGATACTTGATAGTAGATACTGAAACAAGAAAGGAATTCAACTATAAATTTACACAACAAATTTTTGTTCCCGGCCAAAGGACAAAATATTTGTTATTTTGCACCAAATAACTCTCAGAGAATATGAACTAGCTTCATTTTTCTTTGGAAGTCTTTCAATGCCTGATATTTCATGGGTGATGGATAGCTGTCTATATTTCACAGGAAGAGCTGCCATGCAGGAAGGCACCTTTCAGACAAGAATCACAGAATAGCTGTTTGTGATAATGGTTTATCATTATTGCAATATGCAATATGCAATGATATCATTACAGCACATATGAAAACCCTTGAGAACAAAAGATGACTTTCATAAAACAGACAAAACCAGAGCTGAATTCCCAGGACAATCAGGCAGTAGTTCCATGTGATTGTGGAAGAGTCATAAATCAAGCAAAGATCTGCCCAGCAGTGTAACCCACTTGCCAGGAGAGTTATCTGAAACATTCAAGTCTCTGGCAGCAATTTTAACTAAAGAATCCACTGTAATTAACTCATTAGCAGTTGTTCCAATGAGTTTAGCACTGTAAGCCTCTGAGGCTCCAGCAAGCTAGATATTTCAGAGGCTGTAAATTTTGCTAGAATGTGGCAGATGTTTGTACAAGGCTTTACTCAGTAAACAGAAGTGAGTTCAACCATCTTCCACTTCTTGGGAAAACGTAACCTTTTTGGCAACCCTTCCTGGCAGAACACATCCTATAGTGCTTTTCTGTGGCTACTCAGGCTACATAGCAAGGCCAGCAATAAACACACATCCTTTTATGCTCAACAGTCAGGTCTTTCTACTTTTGGGGCTAAAACAAAACCTCCTACAGCTACAACCTCATTAGGGACTACAGCAGCTGGCAGTACTGTATGCAGCAAAGAACAATAGATGTAAAACACACAAAGGTCATCACTGTGACGGAGTGGGACCTGCTCTAACAAGTTATGAATATGCAACAGAAAATGGAGTTTGACAGGTGTTTTCTGTTCTCCAGGCTGAAGTCCTGCACAATGCGGAAAACTCTTCCCTTTACTGGGTCTTGCAAAAGATGCTGAAACCCACTACAGCATCACACCAAGCCCCATATCAGTTGATGCTGCTCCTTGACCAGGCGTGCATGACCCAAAGGCTTCCCTTGCAAAGTGTCCCAAGCAAGAGCACCTCATCCAAGTCCACGTTGCATGGCTTCAGGCACTGAACCAGCACAGGTCACTGGGGGGTCAACTGTGCAGCCACCAGCTGCAGCCTCACTTAGATCTCACCCAGATTCTCTGTATGTGCCATGGACAAGCCCAGAATGCTGGCTAGACAACAGTAATTGCAGTGTGCAGGTGGGACCAGAGGGTCTTTCCAACCTAGGCAGACCTCAGCATCCTCTGTCCCTTTTCATCAGGGACACAGCCTTCCAGTAAAAACATATTGCAGGAAAAGAGAAAACTACTCCACACCAGGACAGATATGCTTCCCACACTTATCTGTTCAGGATCCATTCTTGCCAGTACGCCCCAAGGACAACACATGCAATTCTTGGCCTTCGCTAGCCTGGACTCCTTGAAGATCCCTGTTCCATGGGGGTAGTTCTGCTCCAAGTCTTTCTGGTATGTGTGTTTTACCACCCTCCCTGTTAACTCTGCTTCTACCAGTTATGTCACAGTCCTCCCACTGGAGAAACAGGAGTCACAGAGACACTGTGCCATGTTTTCCTATGAGATTGGCTCTGACATGCACAACAGAGCTAGAAAAGCCTAGCCTGCCCTCGGTTCATATGCCTAGTACAATCTTTTATACTCTAAGGCAGAGGATCCAGACAGACTTGTGGCTTTGAGAATAAAAACACATCTTTCAGCACTTAAGTTGTTTCTTGTATCACATGCTCAATGAAGAATCATCAGCATTTTATTTTTAAATATTGAGAGAAACATTTTATGAACTGTCATCATCTAGTTTGGCAGATAACATATGTAGCTGGGTCATGGTTTCTAGAGTTTCATCACAGTTTGGTAATAGTTAAGCACTTTCTAACGAAAGCTAGAATTTGTAGACACTGACAGCATACCAGAACTGCAGGGGGTAGAAAAACACAAAACCAGATAATTGTGAAAGGCTTCAGTGAGATCACAAGAATTTGCAGTCCAGCCAATGCATGCCCAAATCTGGGTACAGCTAAAAACAAGCTCCTCTATTTCTTTTAGATCTGGACCCTGCTGACACTAGAAGAGAACTGGGGGAGGAAAGGACAGCTCTGTTACAGAGGCTGGGTGGAACAGGACAGCCCAGACAGGACACACTCAGGGTGCTGGTCTGACTTTGTTTAGCTCTGCCTGCAGGCTTGCTGTAGTGATTATACATCCCCGAGTGCACCAGAAACATGGTTCCTCAAAAGCCATGAGCAGAAGTAAGATCTGATGGGCCAAACACCTCCCAGACAGTGTTCAGGACAGCTGACAGCTCAGCCACAGACCAAACACACTTAGAAGAGCCACCAAATCTCCCCTGGCCTGCTGGAAGAGCAGGAGCCCTGTGTTGGTGGGCTTGAGCCCTTCAGGAAGATAACCTTCCAGCACTCCTGTGCTGGTGGCACTAGGTGACAGTACGTGTCAGGGCAGACAGGACAGATGACCCCAGAACAAAGTAAAAAGCAGCAGCAAGTGCCAAGCAAGACAGTGCCTCAATTCAGCTCCATCAGTGGGCCAGACAGTTGAGGATACAGCCCCTGAAGCAGCAATCCCAAACCTATGGTGTAACTGATAGCTGAGGTAGCTGTCCTCACATCTTTAGCTAATTTTCATCTGCAAATAGGGTCTCATCTTGCATGTTTGATGAATAACCTTTACTACTGCTACTCTTCAGCACAGATAGACTGTGCACTTGCCACAATCAACTGTTACAAACCTAGTCTTTCTCGGTCTGCTGCTTTCCAGTTTTTGGAGGAGGAAAAACTAAATTTAAAGCTTAATTATTTAAAATAAATTAGTTTCCCCACTTAAGAGTTAGAGATGTGATTTAACAAGTTGGGGACTGACATTTAAAAGTTTAGTGGTGAGTCAGACTGTGCCAAAAGGGTGCAATTGAGAACACAGTGAAAAGTGAATGTAAACTCTCCAGAGCTTTAATCTTGATTGCAATATTTCTGACAAAACTCAGCCCAGAACTGACCCAGATTCATCTTGCCTAGCTTTTTAAACATAGATGTGACACCCCATTTAGAAACTGTTGTCCTACACACCATCTGTAGTTTATGGAGAAAAATCAAGACCTCTGGGGGAAATCAGCCTGATCTGAAATCCAGATTTCAACAGCCTGTTAGAAATAAAAAATTCCCTTCCCCTTTAAAAGAAGTCTCCTGATTGCATCACCCCTTGCATCTGTGAGCTGTAGGAGTCAGATGTAGTTCATAAAAATGTGCTTCAGACACCAGAACATCTAGAACTTACCCTCTCTGCTCAACTTTCCTAGGTTGCTGTCTTGCCTGCTCCGTCACTCTCCAGCAATGACCACTGAGGATTCCTGTGGTTTAGGGCCACACCCCAGCAGGTGCCGTTCTGCACACACAGCAGGTTTTGCTCACCCCCACACTGCTGCATTAAAGCACAGTTTACACAGCCATCTGGAACACATCTCCAGTTCATTTGGAGCACCCACAGGCACAAGACTTCAGCTGAAGCCTCATGAGCCTTTAACAGCTGCCGGTGTGTGGTGGCCCCCATGGCCACCAGGGACACTGCTCTGCTGTCCAGCAGGACCCACACTCCTCTTCCAAAAGGCTGCCCCAGCCTACACTGGTATTTGGGAATATCCTGCCTCAGCTGTTGGTCATTTTGGCCAGACTGCTGGGATTCTTCTGAATAGTAGCCCTGTTCTCCCACCTATCAACCTGGCATCATACAGTGAGGGCTCTGGTTCCCTTTACCATCCTCCAGTACATTCTTCCAGGCATTTCAAAAGGTAAATTCATCCCACCTTTGTTCTATTTTTCCTCTTTCTGAATCTCCCCATCCAGGGGGATCATCACAAAGCAAAATAAGAAACTATGAGTGACAGAGACAGATTACATGAGACTGCATTAAGAAAGCTCAGGAAAAGAAATTAAATGGGAAAACTTTCACTATTCTTGTGTTTTAAGTGCACACCGCCAATGCAAGATTCCTATTTGCCTTAAAGGTACATAAATTTTTACTGGCTTTATTTGCTGGAAAGAAAGCATAATGTTCAGTATCACAGCACAGTGATAGGGGTCTGTAAGTTGTATAGTCACTGGCTAGATCAATAAAATCAAAATGCAGTTTCAAATCGACCAAATATAAAATAACTCCTCTGAAGGCAAAGAACCAGAACAGTCTACAAGGTTGATGAGCCATTGAAGAAAAAGATTCAAGGGTTCTTTCAGTAAAGTTCTTTAATAAGTCAAGGTGTAATGAACTGGTATTTTAAAACATACATTATACTATGCTTAGCCTGGAAATCAAGAGACTGTACCACTAATAAAACTAATTAAATAAATAAACTGACTGTACTATCAAAACACTGTCATCATTTTGCATTTTCTTCAACAGGAAAAAAATATAATTTCCTGCAGTGAACTCAAGGTGAAGAAGGATTAAAGTGATAACATTCAAAAGAAGTGCATTTTTTTATATCATCTAAAATAAGTGGACAATAATGATACAGAAGAAAATATCAAGATGACAATGCAAGCTATGGAAGATTTTAAGATGCCCTTTCATGATGAAAATCAATGCTAAAATAGCACTTTCTACTTCCATATATCTATGTTTTCCCTAATTTTTATCCAAGATTCTCCACATTTGTAAGTGGTTAGTGTTTCAAAGTGATCAGACTTGCAACACATCTTATTTTATAATTGGGATACTGCCCAGTTTCAGAATTCCAATGGGAAATTAAGATTCTGCAATCACAGTTTGTATTTAGAGATAAGAAAACATAAGTTGTTCCTATCCTATTAACCAGTTCCTCAGTTAAGGAAAACTGAGACCCTAAGAAGATCTTTCTGTTTCTGACTTTTCCCCAGAAAAAAATGATAGGCTAGTCTTCAAAGCACACCTTCATTACATATAGAAAATCTAATTCCAGGTGTTTGATTGGTATTGATCACAGCAGGGATTCGAGCACAGGTGTCACAGGGCAGTGTCCTAAATGGAATCCTACAGTGCTATTAGGGGCATTTTGCCAATGGCCCATGAGCTGGGAACACAGGAGCACACCCACATATTGCACAGATGCCTCAGGAGTTCGCAGGGTGAGAAGCACAGCAGGGCTGGGAAGAGGACACTGGGGTCAGGCACCAGATTTTGAGGATTGAACTCCATAAGAAGAGACTGCTTTCCTTAGAGTAAAGAGAAGAAAGTCACAAGGATACTGGCTGGAAGACACCTACAGTGGTCACCCAGAGCAGCCTCCTGCCCAAAGCAGGAGTGCTCCCAGCACCAGCTCAGCTTTGCCATGTTTTTGTCTTGCTCAGTCTTGAGTACTCCGACAGGCAAAGAGGGCACCACCCACCCAGAGATAAGGCTTCCTCTCACATCTAATCTGAGCCCTGCTTCAGTGCACCCATTTATCTCTTGCCATGTTTTGAGTCCACCAGGAAGACTGGCTCTGTCATCTCTATCCCTGTTCTTTAAATAGCTATACACTGTTCTATACTGCACCTGCCCTTCGAGTTCTTCACTGATTCCCTCCGTCTCTCACAGTAGTCTCTGTTGACCCACTGAACCCTCTTCTGTATGTAAAGAACTGCTACTGCTCCTCTGAGGGATCTCCAAGCAAATCAGGAAACACAACATTAGGTCACTTCAAGGTTTTTCTCCTTTCCTTTCCCTTCCCTGAACTTCTTTGGCAAAACTAGCACATTACCACAAATAGCTGCAATGATACAAATTAACCTTATCTGATAAAAATTAACATGACCCAAAAGCTGTTCCATTGACCCATGACAAAATATGGGGTTATCTTCTTTACTTGAGGTGCTAAAAAACACAAAGAAAGAAACAATGAAAGATTTAAGCCTAGGCTATTCTTTTTTTTCCCTAGCCAATAATTGAAAAGAGCACCTGAAAAGAGCAATTAATCTTCCTTATCTGAGCTGACTTATCATAAGAGGCATTGCCGTCTGGAGTTGTCTGTTCACTTCATTGCCTATAAATGGAGGGTGATAGACTTAGGCTCAGACATCAAGATTAGTGTAGATGACTCCCATGTTACTAGAAATGTTTGCAAATAATATGCAAGCTAAATAGACAAGCTAAGATCCTCTCCTAAAATCAAGCTGGTTTGATAAAGCAAGCAGGAGTGAAAATGAGGTTATGCTTTGATAGAACAAGAAGCAGTTACAAATCTAAAAGCAAAGATGGCATTAATGGTGCAATTTTTATCACTCTGCAAAGCTAATGTGCAACCACTACACTTTCTTTTAGTACAGTAAAATATATAAATATATATGTATTATAAATATATTTTATTATACATGTATTATATGTATACTATTACTATTATATATAATAAAATATAATAGAATATATTATATTATATATCACACATATGACATATTGAATATATTTGTAATATAATATAATATAATTAATAATATAATATAATATAATATAATATAATATAATATAATATAATATGTTATTACATATTATTATAAGTATATTTAATATTCTATATATTAAATATAAATATATTTTTTATTTTCATATATATATATATATATATATACAGTATATATTTAATTCAAGAGTTTGCAGACTCTGGGAAGCTTCACTGCTTTCTTACCACAGTGGACACCTTAACTCTGTTCTCTTACTTCATTCATCTTCTCTATGAAATTTTTATACATTATTATAAAAGGAACACATGACATCTCCTAATTTTATTCTCAGTTGCACAATGTTATTTTATATGATTTGTCAGTATTACACTCATGAAGTGTAGAAACATAAGCCCTTCTTTACTAAAAAAACACTCCAAAATCTAAATTATTCATACCCCCACAACATCATGGCAGATTTAATTTATCAGCACCACTGTCTGTTTCAAAGCTGACACCAAGGAGTAAGTGTGAGGGATTCATCACATTTCACCAATGTTTTGGCTGGGAGAGGTAGGTCAAAAGCCATTCTGGCAAGGAAAAAGAGGACCCCTAGGAACAGAAGTGTAGGAAAAGTACCATATTTAGGAAATTCTCCGCCTCGTCACTCTGGAGTAGAAGCAGTGAGGAACTGAAACCCTGGCTTGGCCTCCAGCAGCCAGGAGGTGAGATGGGCTGGACTAGACCAAGACAACCAGGAACACACCAAGCAAGTGAGCTAGGAAGGAAAGATGAAGAGTTTTCCCTTCACTCCCATGCAGAAGCAGCCCCTCCAGAAGACATGATGCAGTGTCATCTGAAAGTCACTATGCAAAAGGTCTGATTTCTAGATGAGGTTTTTTCAAAGCCCTTTAATTGTGCAGGTCAGTGTTGGATGACTGATATTGCCATTCTGCCAAAGAGAAATTGTTGGGACTAGTGAAAAAACCTAAATCTTAAGTACTACAGGTTTTTTTCTTCTATAAAATCTTATTTTAAATGCATTTATATATGGGAACACCTCTGAAACAAAGTAGACATTATAGAATTGTAATTCTGAGATTTTTAACAGAAACACTGCAGTTCTGCCAAAGGCAAAGTTATTCAAAGGAGAAACATATTTAACTGATGGAATGAGAAATTCAGTGTGGCAAAGATCTTATTCAGCCTTGATAAGGTCTGAGCAAGAAAGAGAATGAGAGACAAATTCACATAAGCAGTGGCACTGAAGATACAGAGCTAGGGGGAAGGGCCAGGGAGAGATGGACATTAAATACCACAGTTTTGGCAAAGCCTCATATCCTATCATTTTAGCTATCAACAGAGCATCCTCCAGAGAATGGTGCAAAGCACAAATTCAAATTCCTCCCAGTCTGAAAAGCAAAGACAAACTAGATTGCTAACACAAGGATTTGTATTTGTTGACTGGAGTTAAAGAGAAGTATTAATTTTCTTCTGTCAAAATTTAATAGATTTATATTTGGCTTACTAAAGGTTTTCTGGTCCATAATGGTGCAAAAAAACAAAAAAAAACAAAAAAAAACCAAAAAACCAAAACAAAAAAAACCAACCCAGTAGAGAATTGGTAGCAAACTACCTCAGAGTTAAGCCCTGTGCCATACCTTGCAGTCACGACCTTCAGCTCCAGCAGATTCTGCTTCTCCAGCTCCCTTATCTACTTTTCTATATAACATGTCCAGCTCACAGAAAGTGAGTTCACTGAGCACATTTTCAGATCAAAAACCTTATTAAAGGAACATAATGTGAGGAAGATAGAACCAAGTGATTGACAGTAATTGTATTGGAGATGGGAAAGGCTGCATAGCCCTTTTTGAAATGCAGATTTTGCAAGACTGAGGTTGAGATCCAGTGCTGCATTGGGCCCATTAAATAGCTTTTTAGGCCAGAAGGGATATCTTTAGAGTCTCACTTCACAGACCACAACATTTCACTGTTTAATTCCTTCATTAAAGCAGTAAGAGTTCATTGTGCTGTATCATATCTAGATTTAAAAGGATTTTTCAAGGAAAAGAATAATCTATAAAACTTCTAGATAAAGTTATTCTAGCAGTTACTTAGCCTTGCTGTAAAAAG
The DNA here is from genome assembly GCF_971803275.1 of Cyanistes caeruleus. Lineage (NCBI taxonomy): Eukaryota > Metazoa > Chordata > Aves > Passeriformes > Paridae > Cyanistes > Cyanistes caeruleus. Next base: position 13,958,389 of record NC_141703.1, on the reverse strand, counting down.
TTCTCTTTTTTGTCACCTGAAATAATCTGGTTTTAGAGATTGAGTAGCATCATGCTTTCATTCACTAGATTAAATTGTCATCCTGTATCAAAAATGTCACTGTGTAGCAACTCTTAAACCACGATAAAATAGCGTGGCAACCTTCTCTTTGTCAAAATAAAAAGATTGTGCTTCTTCACTTCTCACAGGCAGCATGTCCAGACCTCTGGCTGTGCTGGAAGGATTTCAGAGGCAGTTCAAGCATGAGCACACAACTGGACTCAGACCCCAGCAGCAGTTTCACCAGGACAGAAATGACATCATACTTTAACTCCTACAGGATATCTCTTCACCAGATATATTCAGGTATCCCTGGTTTCCTTAGTGCCACATGTACATGGGGTGGTCCAGAGTTCCCTGACAGTACAATAGCTCTGTACAACCAGTCAGAGGTGGCAGCTGTGGAAAACAAGAGCCTGAGACACCTGAGTGAATGCGGTCTTACAGAAGGCTCCATTGTAGTGATGCCTAAAGACTTCTAGCTTTTTCATCTATTTATAGCTTTGTAGATTTTTAATATATAGTTGTACAGTTTCTAGTACTTTTCCTGCCCTTTCTCACATTTTAGAATAATAAGCCTTTCCTTTCTAATACATTCTTGAAATTCTGTTTAGTCTTATTCTCAAGAAGAGAATTTCTGGCAAGGACATCTTGTTTTCACCAGAATTTGAGAGACATAACAAGATATAGGGCAAAGAAACCCCTGGACCAGCTAAAGGGCAGACACAAGGGTGGGTTTCTGGGGCAACTGATCTTTTGTTGGATACACTTGCTAGATAAAGTAATTAAAACATTTTAAAACTGCAGAAATCCTGCATCACATGTGCACATAGCCATATTTGTGCACCTGAAAACTTCCATTAAAGAGCTGCTTTTTATCTTACCCCTTTTAATATTGTTTGCAAAGTTTTTGTCTCTTGATTCTAGGCAACAGTGGAGTCAGAAATACCTGAGCTAGCTTTTAGAAACTTCTCTGTGACAGCACAGAGCTCTATACAGCTAAATTTATCTTGTTTCTTGGCAGTCTACAGCATAGGCATACTGGGTAAGATTCATCTGGCCAAGTGTAGACACATCTGAGCCAGACACCCTTGGCTCCTATATGGACATCTTCTCTGAGAGTAGGTGTTTGAAATAGATTACATGAGTCACCCCTTAAAAGTGCCTACTTTTCTCCACAGATCACACAGGGAACCTAGAATAGCTCAGAGGTAGGCACCTCCAGGCTGTAGTAAAGTTTGCCAAATTGAATCCCACCCCCTCCAAGGAGAGAGGATAGACTCTTGAAAAAACACATCAGAAAATTTCAGAAGTCCTGGTTTTGCCTTTTTCTTCTTCCTCTTTCCATCAGGCTTGGTATGAAACCACAGAGTGTTTGAGGGAAAATTGAAAAGGGTTTTGTCAAACTTCTTCATTCAAAATGAATCTTTCCAAGTATTGTATGATACTATTAGAACTGCTTCACTTCAGACTTACATGTATTAAGAATTTCAAATTTTATGTAAAGAATCTCTAGTGGAAAGTTAAACTTTTTCATATAACTTTCTGCCTTGTTTAAAACTAGCAGCCTTTCATAATTTCAAAATTTCAGTAGGTTCTTTCCTTTTTTCTGTAAGATTTCAGATAGATCTGGAAAAAGGTGCATGAACACTTCGGTGTTTGCATTATGACACTAATGTATATCAGGGTACTGCACCATTGCAGCTTGGGTTTTTTGGAGACTTTCCTGTTTCCCATTAGATTTTGGCATGCAACAATAGTTATGTGCAATGTGTTGCTTAGGAACTACATACTAGATACTGCATGAACTCAATAATTACTGCAGCTGACCTTCATTTCTCTGTAGACATTAATAATTAGAGTACATATTGTCATTAGGATTTGAAAAAAAAACCCAACTTAAAACACACAAATCCAGATAACAAACTTTCTTTCTGCTTACAACTGTCCAGTCTGATACTGATCAAATGGGAATAGTGTGTAAGTGGGGCTCACAATTTGAGATTCCAAAGGGTTCATGCACCTTCTTAATTTCTTTATTTTATATTGTGATAACAAAGTGATTGGGCAGGTTAAGCCCATGGTGCTAGAGGTAAGGTGCTTCAAGATTTAGTTCAAGAGATTTTAAATGAGATCCTCTGCTACACATTGCTTCAGTAAAAATAAATTCTTTTCGGCTAAAAAAAAAATCTCATTTTCATTTTTTCTTCCTTTAGATAGCAAAAGTTAGTATTTTATATTAAAAATGGTTATTTTAACCCCTCTTCTGTGCTGTTCTCATGAGATGCAATAGTTTAAGAGAATCAGGAAGAAGTGGTCACAGAAACACCATTCAGTTGCCAGTATCAGTTACCCAATGTGCCACTGACCTTAAAAGTTGAGCTAGGTGGATGAGCTGGAGGAGACTGACAGTGTTGCTGTTGTCCTCTCTTTGGTTATTCCAACATATTCATCTTCCATTTGCAAAGTTTTCTCTTACTGGACTATCAAGCATGTACATTTGAAAGAAGTTATACTTTTTCCTGTACCACAACATTATTTCTTTTTTTCCTTGTTTGAAGAAGACAACCATAGATTTTCCTATTTTAAATGATGATTGAAAATACAAGAAATTTTCAATATTGCTCTAAAGCAAGTTAAATTAAAGTCTTGCCTTTGAACTGGAATGGAACATTATAAGTCAAATTTTCATTTACTCTGGGGTATATTTAAACTTGAATTTTTAGGTGTTCTTTTGGTCTTTCTCAGCAGCTTTTTAAAGTTTCAGCAATGAAAAAGGTTACCATGCAAAAGCTAAAAGTGTAGTATTTCTGAGTACACTAAATGAAAATCACCTTTTACATCATGCCATAAAATTAATTATGCCAGAGAGAAAGCAAACTTGTCTTACACAAACTCTCAAAAATTATCCATGAAAAGAATTCAGACCAACAATCAACACAGACATTTGAAACTGCATTGTTACAAAGGTTTTCTCCTCAGAATTAATGATTAATGTAAATTTGAATTCCACACTGCAAGAAAATGCTGAATATCCAAAAGATACATTATGGCAAGGAAGGTTTCAAATAGAAGAAACTATGAAGTATTTAAGAAATAAGATTACATAAACAGTGCCACATTATAAGCATCCAGCTTGTGAGGGAGTAGAGTCCATTTTTATTTAATAACATGACACAGGATCATTTACAGATTAAAGAGCAAGAGCCCCATTTTTAGACAGAAACCAAATAGTTCTTTGAATGAGACATGTATCCTCATGTATTTACAGGAGTTAAAAATTACATAAAGTCTTATCTAAAGAAACGATTATTTGACTATGAAGCACCACTTATATCTTTTACTTGCCAAGCTGTCAAACTTTCTGAGTGATACCTGAGTTGGTATACAAACATAGAGCAGTATATAACTTTTTGACCATGTAACTACACTTGTTAGCTGACTTACTTCTGTTGTGGATAGGACAAATTACATTGCACAGGGCTTTGTTGTGGTACAAGGTTTGTGTCACTCCTTCTCATTATTTACCTCTTTTTTTTTTTTTTTTTTCATAGACTCACACTGTAGCTACATTGATTATAATGAAAATTACTAATTATAGTAGTAATACCCATTATGTTGTGCATATATAAACAGCACAAGCAGCACTTGATTCCTGGTGTACAGCACACTGGAAATTCAGTTTGAATTTTGTGGCTTTTACTACATCCCAAAACTGCTCTTGCCCCCAGACAGACAAGCTTGTGTTACAGCACAAGTTTGTTTCAGAATTGGCATTAACTTGTGCATTCATTTTATATACTTTGAAACTTAAGCACTTTCTCTTCACTTTCAGATTTCCTTCCCCTTGACACCAGTCTGCTCTTCAAAGCACCACTCGACAAGGAGACAGAACAACAGCCTGAACAGAGGCATCACGCTGGGAAACAGCAGCACCCCCCCGACACACATCTGCCACGAGTTTCTTCTAGCCCATCATTAAGACCAGTAGTCATAGACCACGGTTTTTTTAAAAGTCTAATTTGATTTCACACAACAATATTCCACCTATTCTATTCATTCAACAAGCCTAGTGCCACGATTTAGGAGTGCGCTTTTATGAACATTTTCCCAGGGTGTTGATTCATGGATCAACATAGAGAAGCCAAAGAAAAAAAAAAAAATCCAGGATTTTTTGTTTCCACCTTGGGAAAATTTTGTGTTTCTATCCTGGAAAAATACCAAACAGTTGAATATTTGTACCTTCTTGAAAGATTTTTCCCACAAGATCAAGTTTGAGAGCTTGTTCTGGTGATGCCCAAAAATGCCTGTCTCTCACCAGGCATGGCTCTGCAGCTTCCACAAGGAAGGTCAGGGAGACAACTGGAGAACAGGAGTTGCTGCAAAGAAAGACAATCCAGTAGGACAAGACATCAAGATGAGCAGAGGAGAGCTTATGTAATGGTCTCTACTCCTCAAAAATATTTCTTTGTAAAGTCCTAGCTTCCCCAAACTACCAATAGCTTTCTTTGTAAGAAAAACAAACAAAAAACAACTTTAAACTAATCAAACAATCAAAACAAAGCAAATTGTAGATGTGGAGTCCTGGACACTCAGTAGCAGCTTTAAATGGACTGAATAAATCCCCTAAACAATAAATCAATGACCATAGCATGAGCACAGATCTGCCTCTCATGCTTTACCTGGTATATATTAATATATTTCCATTAAATAATTCATAAGGATTCACTTCTGCCTCAGTAAGAGGGAAGAGATGATGGTTTAATGCAAGAAGTCAAGGATGACTGTCTAAAGCAGTTCTGTTATTTACCTGGCTCTCAAGCACACCCAAAGCATACAGCTTCTGTACACACTAGGTAAGGGGAGCTTTGCAGGGTGCTTACTGCTCTAGGGCTGTCCAAGACCTTCACTTAGCTGCAGCATTTGGCACAGTGGTTGCAGCAATCCTGCACGATGCCTGTGCGCTTCTCAAAGCCCTTTTCCAAGTCTCTGCATGATTTAACTGAGAGCCAATATTCTATTTCCACAATATTTTAAGTTAACGGCAAAAAAATTCTGGACAGATCATATTACTCTGCTCATTTTTCCCCCAGGGCCTTTCTGCTGCCTCTGACAGCTTTCTGATTGCAGCCTTCCCTCACCCAGCAATGCCTCAAGTTTCATCATCCAAATTACTGTACTTTAAGTCCCCTGCAGTAACTGTGTTTATTTCCAATATCCCAACAGGAAGACCCCCATCAAGATGAGTCATTCCTGTTTCCAAGGGTGTTGTGCTGAGGCGCTCAGAAGAAGATGCAGCAGCAGCTGCTTTGTATTAGCCTAGTGGGGGGAAAAAAGCACAAGGCCCTGCTTTCAGCTAAATTTCTTTCCAGCAATACAGACATTTCTTCCAGAAATGATGAAAATTACAAACGCTTACTCTAACAAAAACTCTGTTGGAAGTACCAGAGTCCTAAAAACTTCTGGAATTGTGCCATGATGTGTGGAAAAGGGAAGCGGCTATTTTAAACTTGCTGTCGTCTGGACAGAAAGCGATGCTTTGCTGTGAACTGCTGGGCTCTGAACTGTTCATTCATGCGTTATTTTCTGGCAGCCTTCACCATTTCCACAGGATCACTGGCAGCAGCTTCACTAGAGAGCAGGTAATTCTGACCATGCAACTTCTTTACCACTATTAATCACAAACAGGTTTTTAGCTGCCTCATAGCAATGACTATTCAGAGCTGTTTTAGGATGGTGCAATGCTGCCATGAAATCTCACACATACAGATTCTCTGAAGATTCAGTATAATCCTTGCTTTCCATTCAAAGAGCACATGAAAAAACCTTTCAGCATGTTACTGCTGTAGCACAGACAGAGCCAGCTCACGCAGACCTTCAAACAATGGAGCTAGAATTGGGCCAAGATGTAGCAGAAGTCTGAAAAGTTTTGATTCTAAATCAAAGATGGATTTGCAGCTCTAATTCTGCTATTTTTGAAAAGAACCCTTGCATATTATACACAGGTAGCACAGCCTAGTCACTGGAATACTATTCTATTTACTCTTGGGCTCCAGAGGGGTAGTTAAATGCCTGTGTGTATCACCAGCATAAGAACCCCACATTTCCAGAACTTCGAACATCAATGGAAAATTTATCACTGTATGCATGCATTGCTTATGCACATTATGATGTGGCTTTCTGGAGCCTCTGCAATTAGTGACACAGAAAATGAGGAGTCATGGTCAGTGCACAGAAAACACAATCAAGGCCACCCAATATATGTAGCTGAATTTTCAAAGTGTGGCTGAAACTCTGGTGCGGGTGGTTCTATGAACAGTGGGACAGCCCGAGGTCAGAGACACAGGACACCATTTCAGAGATGTGGTGGGGAAACATCTCTTAGAGTCCATCTCACATATGTAACTTTGAAAGCTGTCATTTTAATTGCAGATTAATTTTAATTTGTTACATTTGTTCTTCCTAGCTACTCTTCCCAAGTGGAATGGAAGTGGTGCCTGACAGGCTGTTTGGAAGATTAGGGATTTCTTTGTTTTTCGCTCTTAATGTTCTTGCTGAATTTATTTATAGCTTGGCTGGTTATTAGAACTTGTTCCATATGGTAATCTGGCAATGCCAAGCAAAGGATTTAAAATTTAAAAATAGATTATTTCATCAAGAATATATATTTTTTGTGATTTGGAAATTCACTCAAAAGTACTGGCCCACAATTTAACCCAGCTTTTCAGGGGAGAAGTGGGGGAGGAAAGTAGCCAGAGGGTAAATAGGAGATTATATGAAAGCAGAAATTTTCTTTCATGTTGTTGGAAAGTGGCCCAAAAGCTCATTGTGCTGATGCCTACTTCAACAAGAAAAAAGAAGACAGCTTTTCTGGATTAGAGGGCTTTCCAGTCTTCTGCTTCTGTAGGAAATGCAGCTATGCACCCCTGGGAAGAAAGCAAAAAGAGAACAACCCAGGAAGCAACCAATTTGGACCCAAACTAAGACAAATTAGATATACGCCTGCATAACTAGAACAGAAAATACTAATAAACTACTTATTTTGGGGTTTAAGCATATAGAGAAAAGGCTGTTCTGTAATGCCAAGGGGACAATAAGAAATAAGAAATTACCTACATCTAGGTTACCTTGAAAATTATAAATTATGCTTTAATGTTTCAAATGGCATAGTAATACCACAATTCAGGTTTTTGACCCCTGTTTCAAAGACTCTTGACTAGAGTTGACCAAAAATCTCAGACACACATTTGATGAGGGGGCTTTGACTAGAAAAGAGAATTTCCTCCTTTGTAACCAGTTAGAATAGAGATTTGGTTTGCAGCCTACCTTCAGCATATATTTATTAAGAAAGGGAACACACAAGAAAAACATAACGAAACAGAAAATGGGTTTCCAAATCCCACATGCTTTTGAACAAGTATGTCACAATTTCCCCAGAGGATTCAGACCGGGATGGCAGAAGCACGGAAAAATATATTGCACAGACAGCATCAGTAAGTGAAAATTGCATTTTTATTACCAATAAAGTAAAAACTCTGAACTCACAGAAAAAATACTTATCTCACAGACAAATGATTAAAAAAAAATTCATTTAAAGTGAAGACAACATTCTCTACTCTTCCAATTGCAACAATGGAGACCTATAGATAGAACAGAAAAGACTGATCAGTACAATCTTTGCCAAATTTTGACCAAAACTTTACAGGACTCAATATTATCACTAACAGTAAGGTCAATGTGACATTCAAGCAAGACTGATTGCAGCTGTTAGCTTTGCTTTTTTGATTGCATAGTCTTTTGTAAACACAAGTAAAAATACATAGAAATCAGGTGTGCTGCTGATTTTGTTTCTATCTTGGCCAATGTGCAAAACACAGTAGCCAGTAGCATCAGTCAAAAAATACAGGTATGAGTGTACTGATAAGTAAATCAAACTTTGGGTTTCATTTCCTCACCTTGCATTTAAGGAACAAAGGACTTTGTTACAAAACAAGTCCTAAGAGGAGTGCTGACGCATACTGCTCTCAGTTTCAAGAATTTTAAAAGACATTCAGTTATTGTGTTAGATGGAGTTTTGAGCAAAGGCCAAGATTTGTGATCTTTTACAGAAGTCTGTGAGAGCTGATTAGCTTATGGGGTTCAGGAAGAAAAATAATTGTTCCAGGGAAGGGGGCCTGACACACAGAGATGGAACACCATCTGACTTGATGATTGTGTTGCTGCTATCAAGAAGACCCAACCGAGGGTCCCCAGGCCCACCAGAGAGGTGGGGATCTGTCCCAGTCCCTGGGGATCCCCTCTGAGCCAAGCAGCAAGAGGGTGCTGGTGTTCCCTGCACAGCTCACAGAGGAAGTGTCACAACACACTGAGGGACAGCATTATGGTGGGTTCCAGTGAACCCAAGAGATGAGTGAGTGCAGGGAGGGACAGAAGCGTTACTCAGTTGTTGGACAGCAAGAAACCCTGCTGTAGGAAATGTCACAGTCTCAAGTGGTAGTTTAAGCCAGCTCCAGACACCTGATGAGAAAGCAGGCAATACATCAGTAAAAGCACACGACATTAGCAGTGCTCAGGTAGATTCTGTACTCCATACATGTGGGGAGAAGTCCTGTGCTCTTCCCCTACTCCAACAAAATCCATGTGATTTTCATGCCATACTATCTTGTTCAATAGTTTGCTCTTCAGCATGTCTCAACTGTCATTAAGGTTACACTGATTACGAGGAAAAGCCCTTGCTTGCATAAAAATGTTTCTTTATATTTACAACTGTTTGCACTTTAAGACTGCCTGGCAAACCAAGGCACAATGAGTTTAACAATTAGAGGTTTGTTTCTTGCAATGATTGAAGGTAAATGATCCTTTTCTGTTCCAGTCTTCCATACTAAGGCCAAACTGGGAAGTGTTCTAGGCAGGTGGGACCACACACTCCCAGACAAAATTCCTCTTTGACCTTATCAATGGAAGGTCAGGGTCAAAGCTACTGCAACACAGAAGGGGCAGCCAACTAAATTCTAATATTTCTTTTTTTTCCCCACATGAAATTTCTTCTGGAGACATACTCTCACACATATGTTTTATAAAACTGTAAAGGTAAAAGACATATTAAGGTCATAACAGGGAATAATAGCACATCTATGAAAATTCAATTTCTGTGTAAGTATATGCTGCATTTTCTAGTTTCTTACCTGACCCTGCAGAAGTCAGTCTCTAGTGAGTGCCATCTCTTGTATGCACCAGTTTACCAGTTGCCACATCCTTTTTTAGTGAATGCAGTACTAATAATGTTCTCATCCTTTCCAATAGAGCGCATTGCAGCAGTAAGAATACTTCAGGCAAAATAGGATTATCATAGCTTACATCCACAGCACAGGACATGTAAGGTCAAAAGTTTCCCTTGATTATGGATATCCCAGTTGAGATACCACCCACCTCATTTTCTGAGACTACTTAGAATTCTCTCTGCTATTGCGCTGACAGCAAAAACTTTATGAACTGCAGTTATGGCCATGAGCACTCTGTATTTTCTAAAATAAGATCCCAAGAATATTTAGTCTAACAAAAAATTAATGACAAGCTTTGAGTTGATGAGAGTGTGGTTAGTGGGTGTACTGGCATTATAAGAGAACTCAGAAGCACCAGCAGAGAGATTGCCAAGATCTCCTTAAATGTGCTCACCTCTCCCCAGAAGGAAACCACTTGTCCCCTCTTCATCCAGTCTCCTGTATCATTCAGACTACCCAGACACCAAAAAAGATACACTTTGGTGTCAGGACCACACTTCCAACTAACCATTCCTTGACACAATTCACAAATAAGAAGTTTCCCTGCAGAGAGAGTACCATGGTGCTTAGCCATGCATTTCTGCAGATGGATTTACATTATTTCCCGTTCACACCACTGAACAGGCAGGTCTCCTGCCAGAGGATGACACAATACCAGGGTGAGATCTATAGGGTGGATTGTGGACCCTGCTCAAGAGCCTGCATGATTCTCCCAAGTAGGAGCACAGATCTTTTTCCTGCCAGCTGACAAAGGATGATAAAGTGGGAATGAGAGCAGCTCCTTCCAGTTCCTTTGCACACAGCCTATCAGAGTCATGAGCAAGTAAGTCCATGGGACAGCAGTGCTTTCCTTCCTGCCACAGAAAAATAGGCAGGACTTTGAACTTCATGGAGGATCACTGAAGGAAAAGGGAAGAGGATCAGGTATAATCCAGTCCACAAAGCAATTGCTACCCATAGCTGTGTGCTGTCTGGGTAAAAAGACCAAGAGGAATCAGTTTTGTTACCCCATGACTTATGTGAGCCAGGGGAAATCCAGGGACACTTCTGACATGGATCATTATCAGTGAAACTGCGTAGCTCCTACCATAGCATGTTCATACCACATTCCTGAGAGACATATCTCTGCCTCTCAACGGCCAGCATATCAATGAATTACAGTAAAAATTATATGCTGCTTAGTCTTGTTCTACTCCACAGGTATGAAATCCTTGCTGCCTGGCCTGGAAAGAGAGATGAAGTTTAGCATTCCTCTCTGGGAAAAACCTTGGCAGTGAGGTATCCAGCATACCATGAAGTCCAGAGGAAACACTTTCAAAAATACCAGCAGAAAACATCTAGAATCCAGTTACAACCTGTTGCTTGCTGCTTTCATCATGTCTTCTCTGCCCCAGAACAGCTCAGCCTTCCTACTCTGAAGAAAAGGGGTGGTGAGGTAAGAGGATATAAAGTGGTAAATGAGTGGACAAGATGAACCACTCAACTGGCAAGAACCACTCTAAGCTGTAGCTTCCATATGCTAACACAGGAAAAGAAAATGAGAAAGCTGTCAAGGTAGTATCAGCATGTAATCCTGATGACAGAGCATTACCCATTAACCCAATTCCTTCCAAGAAGAGAAATAAGGGTTACAGGAGTAGGAATTCCCTGCTGCAGGACTGCAGAAAAACCTCAGAGTATTTCTTTATTCATGGCAGGGTTTAAAAGACAGTGCCTATTGGCTCTGGCACAGCTAGTATATGTGCACACACACAAGCACAGGCAACAGACAGCCCTTCTGTGCTGTAGTATCAAAACACTGTTTGCATAAGCCTAGAAAACCCTAGGCTCTTATCCCACAGAGGACACTCAGACAAACCATAAAAGTGTGTCTGAATGTATTTCTGGCTTCCTACATTTCTGTGCTGCTCAGCATTCTTCTTGAGTCTATCCCAGACCTGCGAGTCCATACATACACTCTCTGGAGGCCTGCAAAACACTCTCTGAGCAAGCATTAAAACACATGGTTTTAATCTTCTGAAATTATTACAACTTGAAATGTTGGAGCAAAACAAATGAAAAGGGTCCACTGTCTGGATAGCCTGAAACCCATTCATGCAAAGGTTCCAGCAACAGAAGGGGGCTCTCCAGTGCAAAATGAAATTCAGCCCTCACCTCATCTTTAACTTCATTCAAAATCTTTGCTGCTTGATGATCAGTGAAGTTTCAAAAAGCTGCTCTGTCTGTGAGCCATGGTGGCTGTTCAGATATACATATATGTGTGTGGGACGCACAATGCAGCATGGGACACTGCAATCACAGAGAAAACAAATAGCATGCACAGGCATCACAGAGCTGCAGCATTAAACAATTCAGCAGCAACCTTGCAGCCCTCAGTAATACCTAAAGAGCTGCTGTTTTCTCCAGCAAGCACTACTTGGAGAAGTCTGAAGCCAATTACTGTCTTCAAGAAGGAAAACCTCCTCCATATCATGTCTTGACTCCAGTGAAAACACTACTATAGCATCATTAGCCTGAAGGATCTGAAAAGAATTCCTGTAGTATGAAATATTTTAGGTTTATAAGATAGGTGTGGCCAGGTTTATGTATTGACAAATTTATTCCTCCTGGTTCCCAGAAGATGCCCAAGCTCTCTGGCACTAATCACAGCTGTGCTGGGCACCATGTTAAGAAGTGAAGAAAATACATGGTCATGGTGAAGTGTACACTTTTTGGTCAGCTCAGAGAGATCACATGAATGATAGATAGATTGCAACCACTGCCCGTGACACCAATCAATGCCAACAGCCCAGCCAGGTAACAGATGACGCTTTGGAGGTGTCCTGGGGCAGCTCTCAAGTCTCCATTTTCCATCCATCAAGGCTCAACCCAGAACCCTCCCAGCACTGTTGTCACACTTTCTCTCTCCGCACAGATGAAGCTGCTGCTCCCCTGATGAGTCTGTACAAGCATTCTTTACCAAAATATAGGCTAACACACTGCCATCACCCACATTTAACCACTGTCAGTGGAAAAGAACGTAGAGACAGTCGCTTTACAACATAAAAGAAGTCAGAGGTGCAGGAGCTATGAACTATTTAAAAATTGACTGCTTATCTCTCAGACTGGGAGAACCAGTAGATGAGGCACTTGCCATTACAGAGTCCCCAGAAAGGAAAGTTGAGTTTGATGCCAAGCCTTGTGTGCCTGGTCCTTTGCTGCAGACGATCCCACAGGACCCCTGCCATTCCCTACAATGCCTTGGGGCATTCTTGTACTCTGCTCTGCAATGGAAAGTGGCAGCTGCTCCTCCCCAGGACAGCCTGGTCTTGAATCCTCTTAGCTGCAACTTCATGTTCTTATAATCAGGCACTGTGTCAAAACAATGTCTTTTGGTTTATTTTGTTGTTTTATTTATAAAAATAAACACCTCATGGGAAAGACAGGCTGGCAAAATACAAATCTACATCCTTTCTCCATTTATTAAGAATTGTGAAAAGCAAATAAATATTTTGCTGAGAAAAGTAAATGTTCCAGCAGTCATATATGATCTCATTCTGGTACTATGTTCATATGCTAGTTGAATCTCACAATGCAGTTTCAGACACCTGCATGCTGTGTGCATCTGTATTTCTCTCCCATTTTTATGCATAACATATTTAAGATAAGTACAATGTTGTCAGAAGAGAGAGCAGAAACTGCTCTTATAAACACATCAGTAGTCATGGAATTTCAGAGTCTAAAGAGAGAGTTGATCATTTCAATACCACAAACCAGCACATTCCCCAGTGGCAATATATATCTATCATCACTAGCAACTACATGGTCTTCCCACAGTTATTTTCTTCTGCATCTGTAACACCTTGTTTTTGGTAGTCATTTCTTCGTGAATGGAGAGGAGTCAGGTAACAGTTGTAGCTGGAGAGGGAAACAATCCTTGAAAACCTTGTGTCACTCTCTGATCTTGTTGCTGCAGCTTCAGGAATGGAGGTGGCCAGTTTGCATTATAACCTGCAGTAAAGGGACTACAGCCATGAGCTACAGCCTGCTAGATTTTCTACAACATTCCAAGACCAGAAAGAAATTAATAACACAATGAAATACATAGACTATTTTCTTCATTATAGATAGGAAGTGTGCTGAGGACGATTAGCTGGTCAGTAATCAATAACCTAAAGAACTGGCTGACTAAGACACTTATTTGAAAAATTCACAGAAGTGCCAGGATTTTTTAGAGAGCGGTGCAGTGGAGAGTTTGATCAGCTCCAGAGTTAGTGGAAAATGCCACTCATGTTTGTATAAATGTATGACCAGAAAGCCCACTCAAGATGCTGTAATATCTGGTGCAGTTCTGATACTGTACTCTAGGTATATGATAATAACACTGCTTCAAAGTGATTACCAGGAGTTATCCATACAGCTAAAGAGGGAAAATTTCTATTGTGTGTCTTCAGAGAACAGTTACAACAATCTGATTCAAATATAAGTGGTTTTGTTTCTCTCCCTTTACAGGACCACCCTCCATAGCAGTCCATCTTTTCCCTTATTATTTTCCAGTGAAAAATGGCCCTAAGGCCTCTTTTGTTTGTTCCAATACTTGCAGAAACATCTTTCTTTTGATCTTAGGGCTGCCTCTTTGTGAACTATTCTAACTGAACATCCCATTAAACCAGTCCATTAGTCCTTCTTGAAGCACATCACCCTGCACACACAACTTTGTCATAGCTGCACAGAGCCTACAGCCTCAGCCCAGCAGCTGAGGGACTGGCTGACCTCCTCACCATAAGTATGTGTTGTAACACCACTGAATTGTTCACACCATCAATAACATACAAGGTATTAAGGGATTCTCAGCATAATTTCTCAGTGTGACTTCTCACAGTAACATGCTGTCTCTTGAAGATGACTACTACTGCACTATTTACTTTCTGGATAGGAAACAAAACTACTGAGTCACAAGAAGAAAGGATTTAACTAAACCTACGAAAATTATTTTTCTTTAAGTAATACCAATTGTGTGAGGTGAGGTTTTTTTTTGCATGCACACAATCCACTACACACACACCTATTGAAGCTGTAGTAAGTTAAAGAAAAAAACGTCACTGCTGAAGAAACTGCAGTCCTAAAAAGTCCTAAAAAGTGCAGAGTCCTACTGGGTTTTTTCTCTTCTTTTTTCAGTCATAGGCCCTATACTACCAATTTTGTCCCTACTTCCAGTTGCTATAGATGGTGGGTGATTAAGATTTCATTCGCAGCCATTTATCCTAGCATGTCTTGAGACAAATCTGTAAAGGTAACTTGTGTGCATTTGCACACTCAGACATCAAAGAAACTAAGATGAACCTTAAGCAGATTGCTTTTCAAAAACTAATTTTAAAGCAAGTTTCATGTTTTTGATCATTCTGAGCTGGAGGTAACTCAAATCATTTTCTCTCCATCTAACCTTCAGCATTGCTCACTGTTCTTCCCATGAGCTGAATGAGAAAGGAGATCAGCAGATCAATTACTTAAAGCCTGTTGTAAAATGGCTGCATGCATTTTATAAGATTCATATTTGCTGTGGAAGATGATCGCTACAGATATTTATCGTGTAGTAAGGATGTAGCAGAAAGATTAATTCTTGGAAGCAATTCAGCCTGACAAATAAGGTACTATGCAGATACTGTCCATATATCAAACCATATCCTACCCAGTAAGATCGACAAGGCTGTTCACACACTGCAGCAATACCTAGGCCTGACCTAGCTGCAAGAGGGAAGGCACTGCAGCCAAATAATGCTGTAATTCCTGTTGTCAGTCCCACCTTTCTTTAAAGAGAGAAGCAAAGTACAGTTCAAAGACTATCTGAGGTCTGAACAGGGCTTTTGCCCCTTCCAGCAAAATTGTTGCCAGTTTCACTTTGTCAAAGTCTCTCATCAAAATTTGCTCTTCTGAACTGATATAGTTCCTGTGCCACAAGGAAAATTTGAGAATCCTTTCAAATTCAGAAATGCCACAATACAGAAGTCACCGAAACCAATTTTTTTAAGCCCTTTTATTTTTTTAAAATTTAGGATGCTTAATGTCTTTGCTGTCTCAACAGACAGGTAGTTAAAAGGAAGGCAAACTGATTAAAGAGAAAAAGGGGGATATTTGGAAACCATACAACAAAGTAACTACAAATGGGGCACTGCTGTAGAACTCCATTCTTGAGACACATGAGCAAGGGAATAAATCAAATAACTCAGACTGTCCAAGGCAATATGATGGAGCGTGGAATTTTTGGCACATAACAGTCTCATGATTAATGAAAACACAAATAAAAATCAATGGCTGAGTTGTTCAAAGAACAAATTCTCCCTAGCAGTAAAAAGACTTGAATACTGGCTGCCAGCCTAATTTCATTAGGAAATGCATTCCAATTAATGGAAGCTCTGCAAACAAGAGATAATTACTAAGGCGAGACAGAGGAAAGGCCTTACAGCCTTTCAGCTTCTCTTCTTTGGCTGCAGCTTGCCCTTCTCTCCATCCAATTCATTTAAGATGGAGTTCATTGGAATTCTGTATGTGTCTTTTCCAACCTCCTCACCATTCCTGCTGCGCAGGAGTCTCCTTGCCTGCTTCTGTCATTGGCCTCATCCCCCATACACACTATGTACTGTGAAGTTTCCCATGCTGGGGAGGGATGTGTTTGTTCTCACATCTCAGTGTCTGAATGCCAGTTGTGCCATTATTTCTGTGCTACTTGTTCATATTCATTTTGATGCTACATTTCCTGTGCCAAATTAAATACTGGCACAGACAGGTGCCTGAAATCAAAGTTGTGCCTGCTTATGCTCTGGCGAATTTAGTTTTTTCACTTCCATGATTTCATTCCCAGGAAAACAGCAATTATGTAACCTTGGTAGAAACAGACGCCAACAATATTAAGCTCACAACTGCACGCCTTTCACCCCAAGGGCTTCTTTCAATGGGAGGATGGAAAGTTTCTTAAAACCAAACAAGCAACCCAGACCTTTTGTTTTAACAAACGTACTTCCCTATTCTATCTGCACGTAGGCAGACACTCGAAGCAATTTACCTCCCTCACATCGTCCCCTTGAATGCTGTGCTCTTACGAAGTGTCTCTGCCACATCTCTCTCACAGTCAGTACTGGCCTTGACCCAGAGGATATTGGACAGTCCATCATGAAGGTGTGCAAAGTAATGCCTTCTGCAGAGCTCAGCAGTGAGGAGGAACCATCCTTGAAGTCCCTCCGTGGCACACCAGAAGATGCTGCTGCCAGGGACAAGGATGCTTGGCAGGAGCTGCATCTTGCTGGGGTTTTTTCACCCTGTGGCTCTGCAGAAAAAGTTCAGCTACATCCATCTATACAGCAAATAATGCCTAGTACCTGCAACTCCATTCTCTTGCTCTCTCTTTGATGTCCAGCACAAGCTGAGTTTCCATGGACCCAGGGACCGCTATGCTAGCTCACATGAGCCACCATGGCACACCAGGGCCCAGCACTAAGTTCTGTGCGCTCAGGGTGCTGCCATTCTCTCAGCTGCTGCCAGCTAGCCTGGGCATGGAAACACATGGACCAAGTCCACAAAAACCAAGCATGAGCATAGAGGCAACCCTACTGCTTCTGGGAGACCCAAACCTCAGTAGGACACCCACTTTAGCATCTGTTTACATTTAACTTACCTGAAAACTCAAGTGTCTGTCCACAGCCACCACGCGGCATTACCTACTTCCATTATCTTGCCTAACAGGCCTGAGGCCCTAAAGGGTACACAAAGAAAAAGCACTGGGTTTCACAGAATCACAGAATTGTTACG
The DNA here is from genome assembly GCF_971803275.1 of Cyanistes caeruleus. NCBI lineage: Eukaryota > Metazoa > Chordata > Aves > Passeriformes > Paridae > Cyanistes > Cyanistes caeruleus. The sequence continues at coordinate 13,941,287 of NC_141703.1, read as the reverse complement.
ATTGGGAAAGACCTTTATGATCAATTCCAAGCATCAATCTAGCACCACCACAATCTTCACCATTAGGCCATGTCCTCATGTGACATATCCTTATGTTATTTAAACACTTCCAGGGATGGTGACTCACCCACCTCCCTGCACTGTCTTTTCCAATATTTTACAAGCCTGTCTGAAAAAACTTTTCCTAATATCTGATCAAAACCACCCCTAGTGCAACTTAAGGCCACTCTCTCATCCCGTCTGTCACTTGTTACTAGAAGAGACCAAGCCCCACCTGCCTACATCCTCCTTCTGCAATAAGGTCTCCCCTGAGCCTCCTTTTCTCCAGACCAAACAAGCTCAGCTCACCCTGCAGCTACTCACACAAGACTTGCTCTCTTGCCTCCTCACCAGCTTTGTTGCTCTTCTCTGGACTCACTTCAGGGTTTGTGGCATGGGATACAGGCCTAATTCACCAATTCTAATAACGTGAGTCACTAATTAAAAAAAAAAAAAAAAAAAAAAAAAAAAAGAACAAAATAGAACAAAACAAAAGTCAGACCAGAAAAATCAACCTATATCATAGAAAGCATATGTAGCATAGTAGCACTATGCTAACTACTGTGATGCCATACAATGCCATTTCCAGAGGCTGAACAGCTCACCACATGCATTTTAGGCATGGCTCTGCAGCTCTGAAGTGTTGGGTCAGATGTGTAATATATCTTTCTCTCCCACTGTGGCGATACAAGATCATCATTTTAAAGGTCTTCCCTGGCATGGCTGCCAGGCTGTTTGTCTGAGCTGCAGTGGTATTTTTGGAGACAAAGACTTGGACACAGTGCAGGACAGGTGGCCTGGCAGCAGTGGTAGGAAGCTATCAAACCGCGCAGCGTACATTTCAAAACACAAACCAGAGGGAGAGGAGATAAATCATTTACTGTATTTAACTTAGCATATTGCTACTTTTTGTGACTCATATAGTCTTGCGGAAGACTCCCCAGACAGGTTAAGCCAAGTTTGAAAAAAAGACAATGTAAAGCTTACAGACTGCTAGGCATTTGTGAAGTTAGTATACATAAATGCATGGAGGCAGCAGTGAAAATAACAAAATTGAAAATGGGGAGGAATCTGTTATCTGCCTATTTTCCTTCACTCTCCCTGGGTTTCAAGGACCTTTCTATGCCTCATTGGTCAAAAATAAACCTGAACCATCCTCTGAAGCCGGTGCAAAGAGGCATCAGCCAGAAAAAACATCAGTACCTTGCACTCCACCTGAAGAGGCTGTCCACAGCACTGCTGTTGATTGTACCAGGCCAAGCAAACCCCCACCTCCTTCCAGTGGCTGGGCTGGACACCTGCCATCATGTCACCATGTCACCTGGCCAGAGCTGGTGTGCACCCACAGCACAGTCAAGCTACAAGTGGCCTGCAGCCAAGGCACACACAGGAACCACCTGGAACCACATCCACAGCAGGACCAAGAGAGTGGCAAACCTGGGGCTCAGTGGAAAATGTCTCACACAGCCCCTCGTATGTTGTGCCCAAGCCTTGAGACACTTGTGCATCCCACACCTTGTTACCTTCTCACTGAAGGTCTTCTCAGCAGCAAGCAGCAAACAGAAAAAAGACTTCTGACTGAACTGAAAAGGCATGCTTCTCTTCCTGGGGTTCTTAGAGCCTCCAACTCAGCAAGTCACTTGAGATGTACTTGCAGTGCACAGGGGGCTGTCAGGCACATCTGACTGGACTACACATGATGTGAGATTTGCAAACCCAGGCACAGTATGTTTTTCCCTCTCAGCCCAATCCAAATCAAAAAATTTCAAACTAGGGGCCTCCTTGGGAAGACTGCATTGCATAGCAATTCTTTTGAAGGTAGGTAGTTTTAATCCAGTTACCAAGAGCTACGCTAATTCTGTGTACTTCATTTTAAGCTGAATTCATTGAAAAACAAGATTTTCTGCACAATGGCACTTTTGTCCCAATGCTTTTAAATGTGCAGGCTGTTCTCAACTAAATACGACAAAGGAGAGGCATCACCAACCTACTCAAATCCAACAAGATTCATGACAGATGCAGCCAAACAAGGGAAGCCCAAACTGGAATCCCTGCACAAGAAAAAATAATCCCATTAAAACAACCACAATGCCAGATAGTAGAGTGCTCACGGCGTGGAGAGATTTTATTGCAGCTCAGCAGTGCGTAAACCTTCAAGCAGACCTCACTGCTAGTTAGTCACAGGGTAATGCAAATACAAGACACAACACTATGAAAACAATCTTGTGCAGAGCTGCCCCCATCTCACAGAACAATTTAAGGAAAAAATTAGGATGTCACACAATGCTGCATGCCCTACAGCATGTGAAATTATCTTTACCGGACAAACTTATAAGAAAAGTCATCAGCTATACTTGGCTAGACATTTTCTCTGTATCCTTCAATAATTTATATCGCATTCATAAATTTACTGACTGTGCTCTCTCTCATTCTCCCTGACCCATCTCAGCCTGGCCCAGAATGGACACCAGAATAGCCTGCTATCATTTCCAGGGTCATCTCAACAAGTAAAACAATCTCTCATTCTTTTATTGCAAATGCACACTATTCCCATGCCTGGTTCTTTCTGCCATCTGAGCCAGGAGAATGAATCATCAAAAATGCTATTGTCAAATGCTTTCTATGAATTATGTTCTGCACTGCAGTGGCTTGCTCTGCTCAGGATTCTCTAGTTTATTGGTATTTCTCTGTGGGATTGCTTTTTGGAATCGCTGAACCAAAGTCTGATTATCCTCAAAAGGGGGCAGCCCATTTTAAGCCATTTTTAATGGGCATGAAATTGAAAGCACAAACCAGTTTGTTACACGACTGATGACAAAAAGTAGCATCACCACAGGGGTCCAGAAGATATTATTAAAAAAAAAAAAAATGGCAGATGTATTATATATAGATATTATATAACTCAGCAACATTTGATTAGCGGGATAGCAGTAAGCTCCAGGAGCACACGTACCAACACACAATACCTACTGCTGTATTTCTCAGTCTCACTTTGTTTCAAGGGCATTTGCTCACATCAGGTATCTGGGGTACAGAATAGAAGGATGTGTTGCTGATCTTTTGTGCACAAGTTTATCCTATTAATATTCTTTAGCAAGTGCAAACAATTAAGAATTCTGTGTGGGTTTTGATCCCTCAGACCCTGACTGGGGTAGGAACTGAAGGTGCTGAATGACCTAAGTGAACCAAAATCTGCACCTCCTATAAGCCACACATACACCAAAATTAGACATCCTTAATCATTATTTTGATGTTGAATAAATAATATAAAATACAAAAATATTGAAAAAGAGTATAGATGTTGCATACAGAAATTAAAACTAGATGGTTTTAGTCTAGAAATAAGGCATATGGTTTGACCAATGAGAGCTTATGAAATGAGAAGTCCAGTACAGCAGAAGCCAAATGACATCTCTGTATTAATTCCTCTTTGAAGTTATTACCACTTCTCAAAATTTTAAATTTTTAAGGTTTTTTTTTTTAAGGTTGCATGCCAGTGACAGGTAATTCATGTCACAAATAGAAAGTTATTTCACTTATTTTCAATTTCATTGCTTTTCACACGAATAAGTAGTCTTCCAAAATTGCTCTGCAAAAGCTTGTATTAGATCCTCCATCATTTGGCCCGGTAGATCAAAGCTAGATGACTTTGTAGCAATAGAGAGTCAGATGCAAGAATCCCCAAATCTCTTTCCTGCTGGAAGTCAGGCTAGAGAAATACAGCTCTTTTCCTCCTTAGTGTCTACAACAGGAAAGTCCTGATCACCACTTTTTCTTATGTTTAACCAGGTTCTTAAGCTAGGTCCTAATGAAAATATCATCCTAAGACAATTAATTATTTCTTTAAACAATAACATATTTGGAGTGTCAGGAAATAATACAATTTCTTTGCAAACCCTACCTATGCTATTTTATATATATATATATATATATATATATATATATATATATACACATAAACACAGAAACAGAATATATTATGAGAAAATAATTACATCAGGCCTAAGGAATGTAAAAATTGAAAAAAACAAAAGTGATAACATTTCCAGTGCAATGACTGTAAGGAGACCAGAAAATGGCGTAAAGTATATCCATTTTCATGACAAAGGCTGTAATGAGAAAAAGAAAAGTGAAAAACTAATCTACTTCAGAAGTCTGTATGATCTGATCCACCATCAATTATCTATTCCAATCATGTAGAAAAGAGTTTCTGTCTACAGAGCAAATCCACTCTGGTAGTTAATCCTGTTGTCTTGTAGTTCTCCCTGGAGATCTGAGGATACAAAGTCTTATGTCCCTGGGTAGCACTGTTCAGATACAGTTTAACAATTCCACTCATCAAATCCTTGCCGTGTTTATCTCTGTGAAGAACACACGACGACAATCCCATCTCAGCCACACACTGATTTCATTCCAGGCTGATGAGCAGGAGCTCAACTTCCAGGTTTGTCTTACTCCTCTGCAGCTGCTTCTACCAACACCCTCCCTGCACAGCAGGAGTTTGAAACCACAGCTTGGGCTCTTCCTTACACTATCAGCTGCCTAGGTCATGAACATTTGCAAATTAAACATCACAGTGGGATCTCTGAATTACCAGATAATCAGATTAAATCTCTTGTTCTGAAAATTACATACCTCAACTGATACAGAAATTAAAATGCAATAAATAGGATACAACCTTTCCCACCTGTGCAATGCTGTTGAACTATGAAATTCCCTTCACTGTTTAAAGTACCTGGTTTCTAAAGGCCGTAACTCTTCATCACATTTTGGTTTTACTTGTAGCCTGGCAAAGGCTTCTTTTTTTTCCTTGCAAACATACCACTTTTGTGATCTCATTTTTTCTTCTGCCTGCCTTTTATCACACAGACCTTTTGAGTGTGACAGTGGTTGTAATTCCTTTCCATTTTTTGGTAGTTTTTTCTTTGAAATTAGCATTCTAGGTTGTAGAAATAAAAATTACCCCATATACCAACTTCAGCATGTCATTTATTTAAGCTTGTGCATTTTATTCCTTTCCTATTAGGCATCTTGTTCATTTGGGTGTTCAATTACACAGAATTTCATCTCAGCAGAACTTTTTATTACATGGTGCTCAGATCAAACAGTAAGCCACAGAAGATCTTTATAGACAGAGTACACTGCATTTAATATATGTGGGATCTGAAAGATTTTGTATATAAACAGCTTTTCAGCCCTAAATAATATATTTTCAGTAATGGTTCTTTTTACTGAACCAGTATCTTCTCAATTATCTACAGATCAACACAGTATTTCCTTAAATTATATGTATGTAATTTAATACCATAATAACCTTCAAATGTAAAGCCTTCTCAATGTAACTATTTAGCTTCTCATGTCTTATATTTATCAGAGGACATGATTCCAAAACTGATTTCAGACTACAGTATTCCTTTGTGCAGAATGTATCTTCATATACTCACAGAAATACCAATTAAAGAATTTAGGAGACATTAGGAAACATTTTCCGCCCAGAGGCAATTGCATTTTAAAAAAATAAGCAAAATGTTTTACTGATTTTGACTCAGTTACATGGAACCACAAAACAGCAGTAGATTTTTAATTACAGACGGAAAAGGTTCTTTGTCATATCATTATTCCCTTTATCAGCCTATCCTCAAATACCACCATCAACCTCACCATTGCACTTTTTTATGTTCTTCTTCCTCTCTGTATCTTCCCTTCATATTTTGAGAAATAAGGTTTTGGCATCAGGAAAATTCTTTTTAATTCTTGGACTTTGTAAGCTTTTCTGCCCTTGGCCACAGAAGACCTTCAGTCCTAGACAACCTCTCCAGGAATTATGTTTTCCCTACGGAAAATTATATTCATGCTAATACAATATTTAGCTATAAACATATACATGAATATATGTATATGTTATATATACGCTTATATACAGACCCATCTGTATTTGCCTCTCTGTAAACCAGCCTTGAGCTGGCAACATGTGCCTCCCCAAACTGAGAGAGTGGGTTGGGGTTAAAGCTATGACAACATGGTGTCAGATGTGAATTTGCATCAAGGGAAGACACAGTTCAGCCTCCTAAAAAAAAAAAAATAACCACACCAAATGCACTTTATTTGATACATTTCTTCAAATAAAGTGCTTGATCAGCTGAGGAACAGCTGGGACTGAAGCTCAAACATGCTGCCATGTGCCCCAGCTCCCAGGGCTCTGCCTGGTGTATTGTACCTGGCGCACAAGACTTGCCCAGCACAGATACACTGACGGTGGCTGGGGCCCACCCGTGTCCCATGGCATGCACAGACCTATTGTTCTCAGTCAGCTGCTTACAATCACTCATAAGTCTGTCAAGATTCATGAGCACTTCTTAAATACAATTGTGGGAACAGAAGTTCAACTTCCATGCCATTTTGTTCCATGACAAATAGTGCTGATCTTTAAAGCCTGGAAAAAAATGAATATTTTTATGACCTCATTGCAGTTCTTTCTAACTGTGACCCTGATGTTTGTGGAAAGGGCAAAGAATCACATACTGTACATCTTGCTAATCCTTTCAGTTCTTGTGTTTAGGAATCATCCATAAATAGCTACTGGTCATAGAAAACACTCATGCACCTAAGGCTGGATGCTAGATTGCAACCAGAAAGTTCCTAATCAGTACTGCTCTTGGCACGTATGCCTATGACACTGGTATTTATTTCTTTTCCATTAGAGTTGGTCAGAATATTTCATACAGACGATTTAATAATCAAAATGTTCTGAACAGAGGTATCAGACAGGTGAACAGAAGTTCTCTCAGGCAAGTTTGCCCTGCAAATGGACAGGTTACTGGAATAGAGATGTACAGCAGCAGCGCTCTTGTCTGCTCAGGAAAGACACTGATAGTGCTGGCTGCACATGAGACAGCCACAGCCAAGTTCATTCTTCTGGCAAGATAGAGAAGACAGAAATAAGGACAGTAAGTTGTAGACTGTAACACTAAAAGACAAGACTAAGAGAACATCACACCAAGCTCCAGTTGAACAACCCAGTCCTTTATCAGAGACACATTCAATCCAGCTGTAGAACAGGAGGGCACAGATCAGCACAAATTGGGGGGAGCAAAAGAAAGCAACTGGATCTTCTTTTTAAGCCTGATGGGAAGTTATCATAAGTGCTCATAAGAAGTTCAATTTGTGGCAAAAATTGCAGAGAAAAGATAATTTTAAGGCATTACTTCATAGAGAGAGTTCCACCAACGTTACCAACAGCTCCAACATGCCAGTGCTGCTGCAACTGCTGGGGAATATAGATTGTGCATGTTGTAGGCTGCTACCACTGGCAAACTGAAATAGGAACTGAACATAAACACAGAGTAGGCTTTCAATGCAGTAATTGGAACAGGGATAGGGTGGAGAAGGAAGTATTTTTATGGTCACAGGGAAAAAAATGTCAATTTGTTCTTGAGAATAAACATGGAGGGACACATTTTCTCTTTATATTTTTATAAATTAAAACCAAAAAAAACTATTTGAAAAAGAATTTATCATCACAGTTTAAAAAAGATTCTCACTAAATTCCTAGAGCAAGACCTGAAATTTGGTTATGAATTTGCTCTTGGGTACTTATGAAATTTTGTGTTTAGTGGTGTCATCAGCATGGTCCAGTGGATAAAAGAGCAGCTTGAGACTCATTGATACTACTCCTGGCTCTGCTTCTAGGTGATCTGGGTAATTTCAATGTCCTCAGCAAAGCAAGCCAGCTTCATTATTTTCAATTTTAGTAGGATGGAAGGATAAATTGTTCCAGTGGGCAAAAGTGGGAGTGAAATAGCACGTACAATTACTAACTGTACTAATTGTGTATGAAATACCTGGATTCAACAGAGGAGCATTTTTCATTGCTTTAGCAAAAACGTGAAAAACATGCAGTATTCTAGATGCAAAACATCTTCATGTGTTGGTCTCAGAGCCCTGCCAGTAGTAAACAGCATTAACAAAAACTGAACAGATACTCACAGCTGTACTTAAATGTGATGGATTTTCTAAAGATCAAACTTCTAAACTGTGATTCTTGAGAATGTGGAGCAGAACCTCATTAAGATCCCTTGGGCTCATAATGATATCTAAGCTGTAACTCTGAAATTGTTTTTTCTTTCTGTCACCCAACATTTCAACATTAAGAAATTTCAATATAATCTTAAACAATCACAGCTCTGAAGAGAGCCACAGAATTCTTTCATATATAAGAAATATAAACACAGTCACAGGAAAAATCTCTTACCATGGTGTTCATACAACCTCTGTCAAGTGCAGTGCAGGATCTCATCTAGCCCAACATAAAAATTTCATCTTTGTCCCTTACTTCATTTAGCCAATTCAGAAACCTTGCCTGAGTTGGGCACTACATTCATCTGCTCTGGTTACAGGCCAAAAACAGCTGCATCAGAGAACAGATGGAATAATAAGTCAAATTCCTGGTCTCTTTGTCCTGGTTATTTAGGAAGGTTCAAGGAACATCATAAGAGAGCAACAGGAGAAGGGAGTACAGGCATCTCTCAAGTTCTAAAGCATACACATTACTTTCCCTGCTTTCATTCCTTCCAGTAAAAACTTTAACATAAAACAATTCTTTGCTATAATATATGAGTAGAGCAAGAGACTACATTAAGTTTCATCAATATTCAGAGGCCTGAATAAAGCTGCAAAGTTCTCTAAACAAATAGAGAACCACAGTCCTCTTGGAAATGGCCACAAATTGCATAAACAACCACCCTAAACTGAAGTAATATTTTTTTATATGACAGGAATCTCTAAGAGTTCAGTTTTGAAAAATACAAGTCTTTGAAAATCACAGTCCTTTTTAACTAGAATGTATTTTTACATAATGTTTGTACTGTTATTAATATTCCAATGGTGAGTTTACCTCACTGTTACAAAGGCAAATCTCGGTTCCTCAGTTTCACCTTCTAGACAGTGTATTTTATTAGGCTGGTGTTGGCTACACTGAAGAATTCCTTCCCCTTTGATGAACTAGAAGAGGTACCTAACAAGAGTTAGTGAAACTGGGCCACCCCTCTTTGGTGAATCAAGAAGATAGTGACCTTGGGGGTCCATTTTTCCAAATCCTTTGCTGTCAAGACATTTACAACCCCTTTTCTCCCTCTAAATAGCAATACAATGTACATGTACAAAGTACTTCTCTACCCTTACTCAGTACTGTCATTACATGTCTAAGAGCCACAGCACCTCACTAAAACCTCACTCATGGCACACTACAGCTTGCACCCCCTTAACTAAAATTGGCAGATCCCTTTGCATCAGATAGCTTTCCTCTTTCTTAAATTTACTGTGGAAAACTGTTATTATTATGAATAAAGTGCTAAATAGTCACTGCTAATAACCAGTTCTTATAGGATTCAACGGAAAGGTACACACTCAGTGAGGATTCCCCATTTACAGTCATGTTTCATAGCCTGTCTTCTAGCTTTTAGTCCATTTAAGAAGCATCAAATTGATTTCATTTCAGTCTAGTCACTTGATCAAAAAATCATGCCTCACAGAAGCATATAATATATTACTTCAATGCAATGGCATTGATCAAACTGTATTTGTTATCTCTCAAAAAAGAGAATAAAGAAAGGAATAAAAAGGCAGGTTGATAAAATCTATTTTCCAAAAATCACGGGTGACTAGACTTAAAGAATGATAGGAAGCTTAAATGTAGTCCAGTTAGAGAATTTCTTTCATTTTTTCCAGGACCAGAGCCAAACTGATAGGCTTCCAATTACCCAGAAGATTCCTTTTGAAAGCATTGGTGACAAATTTCCAAGTTCACTGTAATTCTCCATGTTTCAAAGCATATTGAAAAATTCAAGCTTCATAACCCAAAGAAATCTACAGTGAATTCTGTAAAAACTTCTGGGTATTAGTTGTCAGGTCCAGATGTTTAAATAAGCCAAACAGTAGCACAACAGCAGCTCACACAGCAGAGGTAGAGGAGGCTGTTATGTGCTTCACCATCACCACCAGCCAAGATACATTCTTGGTACTTTATCCTTTACTGACACCTGAAGAAGAGAAGTAATTCAGTGAATACTTTTCTCTAAGTCTAATAGACATTTTTCAACCAACAACAGCCCACTCTTTTGTTCTGACTCCTTTTGTTCTTACTAGCTTTCTTTAAAATAATAAAAAAAAAAGACAAGAAAAAGGTATTTCATCCATTATTCCATTCACCATTGAGATTTTTGTGTGCCTTTATCAATTTCCTAAAGTACTTAACTTTTATTTTATAAAAATTTCATACTCCTACCCTCTCACTTGGGGATTACTGTAGCAATAATTTTTCTCTGTCAGGTTTCCTTTGTCTTTTAAGTCATCAATTCTAACATTCTTAGAAAAAAAAAACAACCTGTTTTGGCATTTTTATTTGTCTTGAAACTTGTTTTCTGTACTATGATATTGGTCATTTTCATAAACCAGTGAGAACAGGGACTTGAATATATTTATTACAGGAAAACAGAATAAAGTCATGATCACTTATGCCTAATTAACTACTCATTAGTGATTTGCATGCCACATAGAGAAGCACTGTTGGAGAGGAAAAGCTGTGGTATTGCCGACCACAGCTACCGTGACACTCAGTACAGAACCTCTGTGTCACAGAAAATCCTTACGTGCATTCCCTGGAGTTCTGTTCTCTGCTGTGGAAAAAATCACCCAAGAGAAGCTGCTGGTCAAAGGCTCATGGCACAGATGGGGGCTCATTACTGGCCACAACACTCAGCTCCTCCAGGGCAGCAGCACAGATGGCTCCTGGCTCACCCTGCAGCACCCCTGCACCACAGGTTTCCTCAGATCTGGCTTTATAATGTCCCTCTGATATACAGAAGAACAATTCTGCCTGCAGCCCCCTGTCCAGGGAAAGTTACAACATCCCCATTGGATTTAGGGATATCCACTTGGCCCTGGCTAGCTGAGATACAAACTAGATAGCAATTTGAATGGCATTTTCAAAATAAGATAAAACACAAATTCAAGAACAGGACACAAAATTCAATGAATAGCAGATCAAGTGAGGAAAAGAGATTCTTAACCAGTGCGTGTAAGACTCTACAGTGGAAAGACTACATTTATTAATGGTAGTTTATTATTTATACTATGTCCCAGGACTATTCTTTCTGCTGAGCAAAAATCAAAAAAAGCCTTTTTACTTTAGCAAGAAAAGAGTAATTTGCTAGATGTCAATGGACTGTGTTTTCTGTTCTTCTGCAATAGCTATTCTCTGAAGGCTTAAACGGATTGTTTTTAACCATAATGTTGTTAAAGAAATGCCAGGAAGTTTATTCATGGTTTATTAATACTGCAGAGGGCCCAATGCAGCAAGATGTCCAGACTTCCAAAAAACAGGCTTGCCAACCATCCCCTTGGCCAGTTTCCAATCAAAGGAAGAACATGATAGCCAAGCTGCAGCTACAGTGACTTCAGAATCTGTTGAAAAAATAAAAAGTAGAATGATCCAAGACACAGAGCCCTACTCCAATTTTATACACACACAAAAGAAAAAAAAAAGTCCCAAAATGCCACTCACATTTTATTTACACCATCACATAAAGTCCAGACAGCGTCTGTAAGAATATTTTTTCCCCAAATGATTTTTCAGAGTTCAGGTTAGTGTTCTGACACCAAAAGGCAAAGCCCATAACCAACTGCAGTACATTTCTTCATCCTACCATATGCTTTCTTTCCCTGCAGAATATTGATAATTCTGTCATCTGGGTTCCTCTTATCTTTTGGATAAATGAGGCTATTGCCTTCCTAACTTATTAAGGCATTTAGCCTCTCCTTTATATTTGAAACACATATCTGATATACAAAATAATTATGGAGAATGTAATTCACCAATTATATTTTGGTGAACACCAGCTATACTTAGGTTTGCAGTTTCTGAGACCTTTTAAGCTTTGTCTCTAACAAGATCACCTGCATTTCCTCCATCAGGGCCAAAGATGTTCCCTTTTCAAGGTTAGTGCTTGCAGATTTTTGCTTACCTCTGGAATGTTACAGGATGAAAAAGGGGTTTTAAAGTGATAATTTTCCCATGAAAAGTAGCTTAGCTTCTTCTGAAGGCACATTCTACTATTGATCAGTCACTTTGCTCTCTATGAAAATGAATGACCATACAACACATAGACGTATGTTGTTGTATTCCTTAATAGATAGAGGTTCCCAGCACAAAGTCCAGGCACAGGCTCCAAAGGCTGTCCCTCACCATGGTTTAGGGAGGCAGAGGGCAGGGCATGGTACCTTCATCAGAACAGAATAGATTCCACTACAACCATTCCCAAGCATCCAGCTCCCGCCACCAGGCAATGCCTCCTCACTTCTTACTCCTCCAAATTCCAAAGATGAAAGCACAGACATTTCAGATGTGATTGCCTGTCCCGGTTGTTTCAACCCTTCATAAAGGAAAGAAATTCCTTTATTATAAAAGTTGCCCACAAAAGGGTGGCTGTTCAGTATTTCTGCCAGATGGAAACATCTGTCATTATATGATATTCAGGGAGCCTTTTTTCTTTTTCATAATATATGCAATGTTAGGAATAATGAGTTTTACCAGGGCTCCAAGTCTTGTAAACAGTGTTGATTTTTTTTACAGCATTCTCAAATGTGGAACTACTTAAATAATACTATTTAAATCCAAGGATTATGTATCAATGTTTCTTCTGTAATCTTTTTTCTTCAAAGAGAGAAAAATTTACTTTATCAAACTGCATAACCACAAGCAAAAATCTCGGAGTCTGACAGACAGAAGCCACTCACATTTCATGGTGCACTGTTCCTCAGTGCCAAAACATTTCTGCAGACCTGTCACAGGGGAACTTGAGGTAAAATCCCTAAAATTTTTATTAAGCAAGAGTTTTGGTATCAGGTGACAGTTATTCTGAAATCCTCCTAATGAGGTCATGAAGAATTCTGTTTTCAAACACAGTATTTCTGACTCCAAAACTTATTTTTAAAGAATGTGATGGATTTTAGACTTCATTTTAAAATGTATTTCTAGATGTTTTAAATGTTCTTTTAAGGTGGCAACTACCTTTGAATATGTACCCAGCTCTCCTGGCATGCAAGATGAGACAATTGTTCAAATCTTGTTAAAAATTCTTGTCATTTAGCTCATTGGAATTGGGATTTCACTGCAGGTTTTGACTTAACAAAACCAGGGAAAGCATTCCAAGAGTGGATCTACCACTTAGAAAGAGGACAAAAATCTGAAGAACTATGATCAAAAAAAACCCATGGGAAGCAGTTTGAGGGAGGGGATTCTGCCCCTCTACTTTGCTCTCATGTGACCCCACCTGGAGCACTGCATCCAGCCCAGGAAGAATAGGGATGTGTTGGAGCAAGTCCAGAGGAAGGCCACAAAGAGGCCTGGAACACCTCTCCTACAAGGACAGGTTGAGAGAGTTTGGGTTCTAGTATCTAAAGGGGCTACAAGAGAGCTGGAGAGGGATTTTTACAAGGGCTTGTAGTGATAGAGCAAGCAGGAATGACTTTATTAAACCACACTTTTGTGTTCAAAGAGGGCAGGTTTAGATCAGTTCTTAGGAAGAAATTCTTCATTGTGAGGTTGGTGAAGCACTGGCACAAGGTTGCTCAGAGAATCTTTGGATGACCCAGCCCCAGAACTGTTCAAGGCCTGGTTCAATGGGGCTCTGAGCAACCTGGTCTAATGGAAGGTTTTCTGCTTGACAGGGGTTTGAAATGAGATGATCTTTAAGGTCCCTTCCAACCCAAACCATTCTATGATTCTATAACTTTACAATATGTTTTATTTATTCAGTGATACCAAGGAGACAGTCTTAACAGGTTTTGCATGTTTCTCCTTCAAGGCACTTTGTTTGGGATTTTTTTTTAAACTACAAGTAAATAGCAGTCCTAAACAATGCAATATTACATCATACTGTTAAATACCAGTTCAGGCACTATGTGTTTTGTTTTCTCCATTCTACTCTAGGCTGTTATGAAAATGTAAACAAACTTAAAACATTTGTTGCTATTTGTGCTATGTATAGCTCTACTCAGCCCAAAGTCCTCTTCTCTTGTTCATTATTTCTATCTGTAACTGGGAAACTTTTCTTGAAGCAGTATTGTTTTTCATTTGAGAAAAAAAAAAAAAAAGCAAGAGAAAATGATTTAAAAGTCTCGCATCTTACAGAGTACATACACCCAGTTATAAATATGCTACAATCAGCACACTACACATTTTTTGTAGAAAGAAACAGATGATGGTGGAATTCAGTTCGTGCTAAGAAAGCAGGAACAGGGCTTATAAGAATGCTAACATCTGTCCTTAATTTGCTTGCACATAAACCCACAGTAATCTGCTTTATTGCCAAAGTCATATAAAGAAATTGGGCACCAAGCAGCATAGGTAATCTTGAACTGGAGGCCCTCCAGCCTAATTAGACACAAACACCCAGAAGGCCAGAGACTGAAATATGGCATGTAGATTTTGAAATATATGAAGAGACAGAACAGTCTCATTAGCAGCCATCCGGGTGTATGCTTAAGCCTCTGAAGTTCCTTTTTTGACTGAGGGAAGGAGTAAGCCGTGTCTGTGCCCAAGGCTAAGCACAAGGAAAAGCATCCTGCTCCTTCTGGAAAGGGCCCCAGTCTCCCAACCCCCACCCCAGCACGTTCCTCCTGGGCTTTGTGCAACTCTTGGCCACTCTCTTCCTAAAGACATACCCACAGTCAGCCAGCTGATTTAGTATCAATAATGCTGGAAAGCCAAAACATTATAAGTCATTGAAAAATAAGACAAAGAAGCAATTCTGTGGATAGTTTATAGAGGTATTGGTTCATTACTCACTATTTAGTAGATACATTTCTTAAGAAAGTTAGTCATGGAGTTTTGCCAGAAGTCATTTTAAAAGTGATAACTTTCCTTATTTCAAACCATTGAACGTTTTTTATTTTTATTGCATCAAATAGCTATTGTTGGCTACTTTTTGACTACAAGCTTGTCTCTCTTTGATTTCATGTATGCATCTACTTTATAGAACAACGAAAAACTATGAGTTAATTAAAGAAATAGAGGAGAAGACCATGACAATTTTAAGGCGGAATGACCATGGCAGAAAAGGCTGTGTGCAGAACTCACCTCCATGTTGCAGATTTCAGGCACTTTCAGGGACTATCTATTTTTGGAACCATAATAGCAGCACTTAACTAACCAGAGGTTGTGATAGAAATGTTTTTATCAAGTTATCTGCCTCTCAGTTATTTGGAGGAACAATGCAAGGCAGCACATTATTTCCTTTTTCAATTGAATTTTACATTATCAGGAAATATCACACTGGCCACAAAACTATAAACAACTTTTGGCTTTAGTAAAGTAAAAGGAGCTTTGTGCTTCTTTTCTTTTTCTGCAAACGCAACACAAAGGAAACACAGGGACACAGAAGAGTCCAGAAATCTCATGTGCAATTAAAAATTGTGGATAAAACCTTCTGTTAATTGACATTCAAGATCAATTTGTACCTTCAATTGGGATACTGTTGTTGTACCAGTGCCTAAAATCACCAATCGGACCCATTTTCTTGATAAATTTTATGGGAAGACAATATTTGACATCTAACCTTAGCAGCAAGGACCGCTGAAGCATTACTATTACAAAACAAATAGGCAAATGGTAAGTGGGGTTAATTTTTTAAGGAACTTTTCCTAAAGATTATTTTTAATGTTTTTTGCATTTGTAAAAGTCTTGTTTGGGATCTTTTTTTAAGAATATGTACCAGGATATGCACAGTTCTCTTTTGCCCTTCACTGTGCCTTAGGTTTGAGTTCCAAGGCAAGAAAACAAAGCAGTAGGAAAGGAGTTACTTGGCCACAACGTGGCAAGCCTTACAGTACTGCCCACGGCCGTGCGACCTCAGCCAGCAGTGAAAATCGGGGCATGCCCCACGGGTAGGGGACCCGCAACCCGCCGAGGGAGCAGAGCCTTGGCCCGCGGGCCTGTCTGCCTCCGGGGGCAGCCTCAGACAGACATGAGCTCACCGCCCCCGCAGCAGCCAGCTCTGCTCGGGAGCCACACAGCCTCAGCAGAGAAACCCGTGCCCAGCCCGATGCTCCGTGCCCAGCACAGGGAGCCGAGATCAGGCGGCCGCATCCCCCGCGACGTGCCCGGGACCCCGCGCGGAGCGCCGGGCAGGGCAGGAGGGAGCGCACGGAGCAGGCACCGCCACTGCCCCGCTGACGCTGGGACACAAGGCACCGGCGAGGCCGGTGACCGGCCAGCCTTCGCTAAGGACAAATGTAAACAGGAGGAAATAAAGGGGGAAGCGGGCAAGCCTTGGCTGCTTGAAGCATGAAAGGGCAGATGCCAGCTCTGTGGGCGCAGGCCCACGCTAGAGCACAGCGGCCCCGAGGGCACTCGCAGTGCGGTGTCTGGGACGGGCTCGGAAGTGGGCACGGAAAAACCCGCCCAGCCACGAGGAGGCCGTCGGCGAAGCCAAGCGCGGTGGCCGAGGCTGGGAAGGGAGATGCCCCGGGCGGCCAAAGCAGGGTGGCGGAGGCGGAGGGCACTGAGGGGGAAACCTGCGGCCCCGGCCCCAGGGGAACAGGGCTCAGCTCTGTGCTGAGGAGCTGCACCCTCCCCGAGGCAGGTGCGCCGCGCAGTGCCCGGGGCGAGCCCCGGTGCCTGACCCCGAGAGCTGCCCCGGGCCCCCGGCATCGCCCCGACCCCACGGTGGGCAGGACCCCCCCTTACCTTCCGCTGCGGGCGGGGCCGCCGCTCGCCCGGCCCCCGGCTGCTCCTGCCAGGGGCGGCGGGGCCGGCCCGGGGCTCCCCGCGGGGCAGGGCCCGGCCCAGCCCAGCCCGGCGGCGAGGCGTTCCCGGGGCCGCCGGCGGCGCGGAGCCGAGCGGGGAAACCCGGGCTCTCCCGGCTCCCCCGGCTCCCCCGGCCGGCGCGGCACCTGTTGCCAGGGAAACCCAGGTGTCTCCTCAGCCGCGGCCATCCCCGGCGCAGCGGAGGGGGCGAGGGGCGCGGGGGCGGCGGCGCTTGCGGCGCCGTGGAGGCGGCGGAAATTTAACAAGCAGTTTTTTCTACGAGGGGCTGGGAGCGTGTCTTTGGGCAGGTTTCTCTCGGTTTTGGGCACAATAAACCCGCTGGTCTGTTAAGCTAGGGCCTGTTTTAGAAAAAGTAATTGTGATTTGGGCAGGAACCACCAGCCCCTGCGTGCCCGGAGAGGCTCCTGTGTCCTGGCCTTGCTATGCAGGACTCTGGAACAGGTGGAGAAATCATGAGCGGATTTCCTTTGGCTTTCTGACAGTGGAGAGCGATGTCATTGCATTGACTGGTTCAGCGGCAGTTCTATGTGTAGCATAAGGGCATGCCAGTGTGGAGGGAAAGATCACAGAAATTACACCACTCAAAAACTGCCTCCGTTCCCTTTTGCTGACTATTTTCCTTGCAGTTAACAACTAATCAGTTCCAGGAATTTGAGGGAGGCTGTGTATTAAGGTAACCGCAGATAGCTGGGCTTGCCAGCACCCACTCACCCTTAAGGCTGACCCTTTGTGCCGCTCCTGGCCCTCTCTGGCTGAAGACTTCTCCTTTGCATCCTTCTTTTGTGGCAGAAAGGGTGGGTCTCTCAATTTGGATCCTTGTAATATTCCTTTATTTCCGAAGTCCTCTAGTACTCTGCCTGTAAATTAAAATAATGTCTTGCAATAAAAGTAAAAATTAATTTGACAATTTCTGATCGTATATTCGTTACAATTAATTTTCTTACAAGCACTTGAAATTCTCCTATCCAATGAGAAGTTTGCAGTTGTTTTATATATTTCCTGCTTCAAAAAACAAAAAATAGGTATGACTGTATATGTTTTGGATATGTTAATAAGCAAAAAATGTGTATGATTTTACTCAATTTATCAAGACCTGACAGACAGATTGATAGCCTCTGCATAGGCCATGTCCTGGCTCTGGAGGCCCAGAAGTAGATGTTACAATCCCATATTCTCCTGACAGTAGTACTGGGGAGACCCCAACACCCTGGTCAATAGTGGTTTCTGCCCCATAGACCTTTTAATACCATAAAAAGTCACCAAACAGTGGCTGGCGCTCCCTTATCTCAGGAAAATCACATCTGGTTTCAGCATGTGTGCCCTCTCTCCCCCATGGCTGGCTGGAATCTCTTCTGAAACTCCAAACCAATTCTATCCTAACAAAAACTGCTTATAGAGGCACTGCTGCTGCTGTCTTGGAAGGGAAGAAATGCAGTCAAATTAGAGAGATAAGGATATTTTGTTTCCAGATATATCCTCCTGCAGCAGTTGCTATGGTTTTGCACATTCTGAAGTTGTTTTGCCACATCAGCACTAAAAACTGTCATAAAACATCAAAGGCATCAGCTGAACAAGAGGCAGCCCAGCACCTGTGCTGTGGGCTCCTTTCAGTTTCTGTGTCAAGATATGCCACAGGTAGTAGTTTTCAGTCTATCAGATCTTCAGACCCCCTGCACACTGACCCACAAGACAGTGTAACCCACAAGACAAGGTCCTGTACTTTTCCCTTGTTTGAGCAAGACTAAAAGCTCTTTTGTGAATTAGGACACATGCTATATGTAGCATGTGCACTAATAAATGATTAGTATTTCCTTCTTCCTCTCTTCTTTGTATAATTATTTCACTTTTCTCACATACAGTGCGAGAGATGAACCTTCAGTTTAATAAATACCCACTGAAGTGCCTTTCAGTGAGCTTGGGGGCAGTTAAAATCCATCCTCTTCAAGCATTCAAGTTACTGAGCCAAAAAAGAGGAGCCTTATATACAACTGTGGCAATTATCTTTCCAGAATATAAGATTGCCTCTCTTCTCTCTGTTGTTATTTCTTGACAGGCTTTAAAAAAAAGCACATAGAGGGTGGGAAAAAACCCGAAGTCTTCTCTCAGTTCAGTGAAACTGCAATGGGTACTGTTCAGAAATACCTGACATAGCTTAATTCTGAAGAATACAGAAAACAAGGTAACTCTAGAGATTTTTTTTCTAATGCTTTTTGTCCATGACTAATGTAAAGTTCATGAAATTTGTGTATGTGTAACACCAGAGAAATGGTGCCTTTTTAAGGTCCCAGCTTGTCACCTTGCATGAACTCACAGTTCATGACATGAATCAGGCCACAAGTAAAATGAAGATTAAAAGGGGTATGAAAAGAACTTATGGTAGTTTTTTTAATATGCTGATTCTTTGTGGCTGGCATTCAGATGAGAGCTGACCTTATGAAATCTACCAGTAATGAGCACTTTTAACTGCCATTTTGTCTCACATACAACAACAGCACCGAGTCTGAAGTATTTTTAAACAGGGTACCTGCAGAACATCACAAGATTTAGATATTCTGGTCTTTTGCCACATGCACTCTTTCATTTTTCTTGTACAAGAAGGATTCCATTAACTGAGTCACAGCAAAGAAACCATGCAGAATTTTATCAGAAGGGTTATATGCAAAAACTACGTGATACTTCACTGGAAAGCAGTGGCACCAGTCCAGTAACTAACATATGCTATGGCGATGGTGACACCACATGGGAGTGATGGGCTGGGCTGCAGGGTGAAAGGAAGTGGTAAGCAGAGTGCACGGTAGATGGAGGGAGCTATTCCAGGTTTATCTTCCCAGTGCTATTTTTAAGTTTTTAGATTAAATCTGATCTCAATAGAGTCCTTCTTTCCACACATTTGGGAGTCAGCGCAGCGCACGCACATGGAAAATACTTTCCAGTTACAGCATGAACAAGCTGAGCAGGAAGGACTCACTGCAAGATTACCATCCAAATCGCCATCTGCCCAAGGGAAGGGACAGCATATAGTTGCACTATTCCTGGAGCAAAGAAAGGACCAGGTAGTTACCAAGTCTTCCTTGCTCTCTGCAGAAAGTTGGTACAGCCCACCTCAAGATGTTTGTTCCTGCACTGGCTTGTTCATGCTGCCAATGGCTTTTGACACAGGCAAACTTCTCCTTTTGTCACTGCCTCAAAGATTCTTTATTCCAGGTACACCCATCTTGGGGTGTGGAGAAGAGAAACAACAACAAAAACAGGGCTAAAAATGTGGTACTCTGAAATAGGAGAAAGAAGGTGGGATGAGAATATATTTCTCCTTTTACACCTATGGCTTTGTCCTAGCCTACGTCTTCTGAGGATGTTCACAGGCCAGCCCTATTTTTTGCTGTTTACCATGACACAGTTCCTTCAAGTAACAGAATACTTAGGATAAATGTCAGACCTGAATTATGGAAAAAGTAGTCTGAACATCTATTCTTTAAATAAACAAGAACTTTTGTAAAAATTATTTGGCCACTTAACAGTGGAATTGGACCATCAAAGAAGAGTAAACTCTTGCAGCCTATTTTTTGAAATGAATGCTCTGCCTACAAAGAGTTCACAGAGCAAATCCCTAAGACTGTGAAAGGGAAAGGCTATTTAGTAACTCAGTGTTATCTCTACCATAAGCTATCTTATCCCACAGGTGTAAAATAACATCATCTGATCTGAAACCAGTGAACTGCTAAGTAAACATATAAAAACCTAAAACTGTAACTAAAACTGCTGCCAATTGTTAGCTGTTGCCAGTGGAAATAAAGGTGTAGGAAAAGTCAAGAAAAGGTAATTTGATTCCTCACTTTGCCTTCTGGCTCTCAGCTGCTTTTACTCCAGGAGCTGTTCAGTTTCTTACCATGTTAAGAAGGTGGCCTAAAAGGCATAGACAGATAGCTTATTCCAGAGAAGCCCCTTCCGCTCCAACATATCCATGACACTCCCTAGCTTTCATGGGGGCGTAGAGGATTGCTCATGCAGACCCACCCAGATCAGCAGGATTCCACTTTTCCACGGCGCATAAACTGGGGAGCAGCCAGTTACAGCAGAAACGCTCTCGTTCCCTGCACTCAGAGAAGCACAAAGAGCTCATAGGGAAGCTGAGCACTGAGTCTGACATTTACAAACTAAGAGCATGGCTAGCTGCAATGTCTACAAGCATAGAACTTTCATTCACAGTTTTCAAATGTTCTGCTTCACAGAAGTCAAAAGCTCCCACTGGTCCCTCAGGAGCCTACCTGGGGTCAGAAAATAATTTTATCTAGCACAGAAGACAGCTGGATGTTGCCGTGATCGGGTTTGGCATGTTCCCTGAGGTTGGTAGCTCATTGGATAGTATCACCATTATGTTGGATTTGCTTCTCAGCTACATGGATGCATAATTTAAGACAGTAAGATGAAGCAGCACACAGAATTCTGTTGCTATCCAGCTCCCTGCTGGGACCCCTCTGTCCCACCCCCTGTGGTGCCTGCTCGTCTCTGGGCTCAGGCGGCGGAGGGGGTCCTGGAGTGGATACAACACGGACTCAAAGTATCTAGACACAGGAGGCTCAAACTTGCTGGAATAATCCCGGGTTTATTGTCTGTCGTCCATCCGGGGCAAGAGAGAGAGCGAAATGCTCTGGGTCTTATCTCTTATACCAGGGGGCAGGGGTGATCAGGGGATGCAGGGAGGTCACAGCCAATGGGAAGGGGGGGGGAGGGAAAGAAGGTTTTCAGGTAGGAACTAACATTACACAAACCAAAGGTGAGTTTTACCCTTGGGAGGTACCAAGATTTCTAGATGCACTACAACACCTCACCCTTTTCTGTTATACAAAAATGAGAAACATGGATTTGAATAAGAGGTAGGTTATTTCAAAAAAGGAGGAAACAGAAATTTTTTAAAACATATTCGCAGCCAAAGTATGCAGGTCAGAGGCTAGAGAGGTTTCTTCTTGCTCTCTTCAGCGGCGTCTTCTCTTGGAAGCGACAGCCACTTGCTTCTCTTCTCTTCTTGCTGGTGCTGGATTCTTTGGAATAAAAGGTTTTACCCATTTCTGAGGGATCCATCGGGGGCCTGAAGGGGTGGATACACACACGTAGCCACGCCCCCAGGTGACAAGTTCATAGGGACCCTTGGTTTGCCAAGTTTCAGGGTCCCTGATTAACACCGGTGGATGCTGTGACAATTTAAACTGATCACCACTGTTAAAATGCCGAGTTACAGGAGGATTCATGTTTTCAAATGAGCAGTTTAGGAAATTAATAGTAAACAGAGCTTTACAGAGTTTCTGTTGTGGAGACATCCACACTGCTTCGCTACCTTGCCTGGCTAGGACTTGTTTGAGCGTCTGGTGCGTACGCTCGATTACAGCCTGACCTGTGGGGGAGTGGGGGATGCCAGTTTTATGTTCCACTCCCCACTGCTGGACAAATTCCAGGAACTCCTTGGATTTATACGCTGGGCTATTATCTGTTTTAATTTCTTTAGGGATTCCCAATACAGAAAAGGCCTGTACTAAGTGTTGTTTAGCATGTACAGACTTTTCTCCTGCATGAGCAGAGGCATACACCGCTCCTGAGTATGTATCGATACTCACATGTACATACTTCAGGCGACCAAAACTGGGAATGTGAGTGATATCTGTTTGCCACACTTCACAGCTCTTAAGGCCTCTGGGATTAACTCCGATGCCTAATGATGGCACTGCTTGGAGCTGACAATTGGGACAGGTAGCCACGATGGCTTTAGCCTGATTCCGTGTCAGCTGGAACTGACGAATCAGTCCTGGCACATTTTGATGATATTGCTGGTGACTTATTTTTGCCTGCTGAAACACATCAGGGAGACATACCTTTTCGGCTGGGGCAGCAAGGGAATCAGCCTTCCGGTTCCCCTCAGCGATTTCACCTGGCAATGGGGTGTGCGATCTTATGTGCATCACATAGAAAGGTTGTTCTCTATTCGAGACCAAGTAAATCAGTTTTGAAAGCAATCTAAAGAGATGCTCGTTCTCAATGTCCTTGAGAACTGCCTGTTCCGCTCTGGACACCACTCCTGCTACGTAGGCTGAGTCAGTAACTAAATTAATTGGTTCTGAAAATTTTTCAAAGGCTCTCACGACCGCAGCTAGTTCAGCTATCTGGGGTGACCCCTCTACAAACTCAACATCAGCTTCCCAAAGCTGAGTCTGTGGATTTCTCCAAGTCATCACCGACTTGTTGGATGTACCAGATGCATCAGTGAACACCGTGAGAGCTTTGAGTGGCCTCCGGCTCCTTTTCTCACGAGGAATGAGATGGAATTCCTCATGAAACAATTTGTGTGATGGTGCATGAACTGAAATTTGCCCACTGTAGCTGTCCAGAGCTAACTGGAGGTTAGCATTGCTCTGCAGCAGATGCTCAAACATCTCTTTGGTCAGTCTCTCAGGGGAGTTCTTCCCTTCCCCAGAGAGCCTGACTGGGAGGTGAATACACATAAAGTCACAACCTGCCAGTTCCCGCAGCCTTACCCTGGCCTTTTGAATCAGCTGAGCCATCAGCTCTTGTGGCTTGGTGATAGTCTTGGGTCTTTGACGGGAGAGGAAGACCCATTCTATTATTAAGAGTGGGTCTCTCTGCCCTTCAGCCCATTGGAATATTAACCCATGTAGGTGTGGCAATTTTCCCAGGACAATAAATTTGAAAGGCAGCTCAGGTTTGAAGCGGTGTGCCTGTCTTTCTGTCAAGGCGTTTTGTGCCTTTTCAATTACAGTTTTTGCTTCTGGAGTTAGCACTCTGGGAGACAGTAATTCTCTCTCCCCTTTTAATAAATTGAGTAGGGGGCCCAGGTCTTCATTGGTGAGACCTAGCCAGGGTCTGACCCAGTTTAGTGACCCGCATAGAGAATGAAGATCTGCTAGAGTTTTAGGATTACCAATAATTTCCAATTTTTGTGGAACAACAGTCCGTGCTGTAATTTGCAGGCCCAGATATTTCCAAGGTGGCATCCTTTGAACTTTGTCTTCCTGCAATTGGAATCCAGCAGAGGTTAAAACTTTAACCACTAGGTCAAGGGTATCTTTCAGTATGTTGTTATTGGGACAGCATATTAAAATATCGTCCATATAATGCAAAATGATAGCCTCTCTCTTTTCAGCACGCACTGAGGACAGCAATGACCCCACATACCACTGGCAGATGAAGGGGCTGGCTTTCATCCCCTGAGGTAATACTGTCCAGTGGTACCGTTTCATTGGGGCTTCCCTGTTAATGGTAGGAATGGAAAAGGCAAACCTTGGTGCATCCTCTGGATGCAGGGGAATTTGAAAAAAGCAATCTTTAATATCCAGTACTGCTAGTAGCCAATCTTGTGGTAGCATGGTTGGGGAGGGCATTCCTGGTTGGAGAGATCCCATGTCTTGTATTTTTTTGTTTATTTCTCTTAAATCTTGAAGGAGACGCCATTTATCTTTCCCTGGCTTTTTTATTACAAACACCGGGGAATTCCAAGGGCTGGTTGTTTCTACTATGTGTCCCTTAGCCAATTCTTCTTCCACTAATTTTTCTAGCGCCCCAAGTTTTTGTTTGCTGAGAGGCCACTGGTTTACCCAAATTGGATCATTATCTAGCCAAGATAATTTTTGGACAGGACGCTCTACAGTGGCCTCTATCAAAAATCCTGAGGTGTCTCAGGAATAGTGAGTTTTACCCCCCACTGCAACATGGTATCTCTCCCCCACAGGGGGCACTTGTAGTCAATTACAAAAGGTCGGACACTAGCTATCCTACCGTCCGGACCTTCGATCTGGACGATATCTCTAGCAATTTTTGCCAGTTTCATCCCTCTAACACCTTGTATTTTTCCTGCCACTGGTTGTAGTTCCCAGTGTGAGGGCCACACCTTTTCCGGTATGATGGTCACATCTGCCCCAGTGTCAATTAATCCTTCTACATGGAGATGTTCTGATTTATGTGTTAAATTGCATCCCATAATTGGCTTGTTTTCACCCACTACTTCTGCCCAGTAAACTCCCGGTGCTTTGTCATCTACTGGGACTTCTGTTGGAACAGGGATTACCTGGGCTATTACCTGCCCTTTGTCTATATAGAATGGTGGTTGGGGGCACCTAGCTAAGAGAGTGAGGTGTGTTAGGCCTCCTGTGATTGTCATGGGAGCCACCTCAATCTCTATTGGTGTGTGTGCTGTGTCTCCAATAACAAAATACCTACTATCCAGTCCAGCCAGGTCTTGTGAATTATCCTGCAAATCTACTCCCACGACAGTCCAGCGGTCAGATCTGAAACAAAAAGCTTTAGAAGTTACAAGTCTGAATCGCTTTTGCGGTTGCCAGACCTTATTAGGCAAACGTTTTTCACAATTATAGTTTTGCAGTTTTTCACTCCCCTTCCCCCTTTTTATTAAAGGACAGAGATTCGTTTCCACTTCATTTATGTCTGCACGCTGAGTGGATAAGCGCTGTGATGTAAGTTTTTTGGCAAGCTGGTATCCATGTGTTTCTGTTGTTTTAAAGGACAGTTTTTAGCAAAGTGTCCTGGTTTTCTGCAATAAAAACAAATTCGCTGTTGCTGGTCAGGCGTCATCTGTTCATTCCTTGTCTCAGATGAAACTGCAGCAACAGGTCTTGGGGTGGTCCAGGGAGGTCTCTTTTCCTGCGAAAACATCTCTGCTTTCCTTGCACAGGCCGCTGACATCTGTGCAAGGGTTGGAGGGGGATCCACAGGCAAACTTAAAATGACTCTACGGCAAGATTCATTAGCATTTCTCTGAGCAAGTTCTTTGACTAACTCTGTCTGTACCACGGGGTCTTCTACTTGACGGGAGACTTGTTCTCTTAATCGGTCTAAGAATTGCAGGAATCCTTCTGAGGGCATTTGTTTTACATTAATATAACTGCCCTTAGTGTCAGCTGTAGGTAGCTGTGTGAAAGCCTTTTCTGCAGCTGTAGTGATTTTATCTATCACAACTTTTGGCAATGCCCTAGTTTGGTCTTCAGGTTTTTCCCATACTCCTTCACCACATAAATGCTCTAAAGTAACAGGATTATTTAATAAATCTACATATTGGGGATTAGTTTTTAATAATTCCACCAGTATGTTTTTTAGAAACTGCTTCCATGTGTTTTCCCATAATTCAAATTCAGATGGTGTAAGCAAACACTTAAAAAGATCTTTAATATCTGTAGGAACTAAATCATTTGAAGTTAATGTTGTTTTAACAATGCTTTTAAATATTTCACTATTACGGCCAAATTCTCTTTGTACTTTGCAAATTTCTTTTTTGTCTTGGTATGAAAACGGTTTGTAAGTACGGTTTTGAGGTCTTGCTCCAATAAAGGTCACCGGAGCAGCAGTAGGGAAAAAGGCTGAGTTAAAATCATTTTGTTTTCCATTCCCAGGAGTTGTATTGACCTGGGAGGGGGGAGAGGCTTGTCCTGCTTGGACATCAGGGAAGCCTGTATTCCCCCATCCCCCAGGGGCACCATGTGGCTCCACACTGGGAGCAGGCTGTGAGGTTCCACCCCTCCATCCCCCGGGGCGTCCCCCGGGGCCATCAGGGCAATTTGCAGCAGCACAACCACACCCGCCTTTGGAATGTGGTGAGGCAACCTCACCTCCCTGCCCGGTCTCGGCCCCGCCCCCCGGACCGTGGGAACTGGGCGGGGCCCCGCCCCTCAGCCCCCACTCGGCCCCGCCCCCAGCCTCGCCCCCAGACCGTGGGAACTGGGAGGGGCTCCGCCCCTCAGCCTCCACTCGGCCCCGCCCCCAGCCTCGCCCCTAGCTTCCACTCCAGCCCCGCCCCCGCAGGAGCCGGGCAGGGGGGCGCTCCCCCCCACGCTGGGCCTCGGGGTTCCACCCCCACCCATGTCGGGTCTCGGGTTCTCCCCCCCTGCCATGCCGGGTCTCGGGGTCCCACCCCCCCCCACACCGGGCCTCGGGGTTCCACCCCCGCCCATGTCGGGTCTCGGGGTCTCCCCCCACCCCATGCCAGGCCCGGGAGGCTGGCACCCCCCCATCGGGGGGCAGAGCCGGGACACCCCTCTCCCTGCCTCTCTGCAGGAGCAAGGGGTGTAACTCTCTCCCTCCCTGCTCTTCCTCCCCACGGGACAGGGGCTGGAGGAACAGGGGATAGGGTTACAGCCTCGGGGGACAGGGTCAGAGGGTGGGGCCAGGCAGGGCTGGGGGGGATTATGGGTAGGAGAAAGGGGATACACAGCAGGATTCACTATGTGGCCGGGTAACACGTGGCCGGCGCCATCTTGGCTCTCAGCCATGTGGGGATAGAAAGATACATTTTCTGTAACACTGACAGGGTATAGGGAGGGAGCCTTGATGGCTTGTGAGGCAGGACTGGGTGACTGAGAGAGACACACCGGACTAGAACTTGTATTGTTTGTCTCGGGTATCTTTTCTATTGGGGGAACAGAGGTTTTGGGTGAAAAGTTAGGAAAGTTAGGTGCTTGTTTGTCTTCCGTTTTTATTTCTCTGTTAACTAATTCTTTTCGAATTAAAAGAAAAACTGGGAGGAATTTCAGGGCCGATTTGTCTCCTCTTTCTATTTTTAAGGTTAATAAATTTCCAATTTCATCCCAGGCAGTTACTGAATCTAATTTCAACAATTCGATCTGTTTACTTTGCTGAGTCAAATATGATACAAACTGTTTTATCTTATGTTTTGAAATTTTTACATTTGTGGTTTTTAAAAAATTCTGTATTTGTTGTGTATGACTCCTTTCTTGTGTGCATAGCCGGGATCCCATTTTTGGAGGTCGCAGCAGCTCTGCACACAATCTGTCTATTTTCCCTACCACAGAAAACAAGGTTGCACCAAAAGGATTACAATTAAACTCACACTGTACAAGCAGCAGGGAGAATTCCCTCTCTCACCCCCTCTCCGTCTCTGCCCACGGCTGGGGGAACCCCACACGCTCGGGTCTGATGCCGCTGGGAAGGAGTTACACGGAACACAGTCCCCCGGGGTCTGTTTCACTCTCCACCCCTCCCAGCCCGGTGTCCGAGTTCAATCTTACCTTTTTCTGTCGTTTTCTGGCAGTGGAAGGATACTTGTTGCCCTGGAATCGGTCCTCTGGTGCTGGAGGATTTTCGACTCCTTTTCGGAAACTTTTTTTTGCTGTATTTTTTTTTTTAACTGCATCCAAAGTCTCCAAAGAACGGCTCACCCTGGCTCTGATAAGCCTTAAACGTGGGCTTGTTCAGCCCCACGTTGGGCGCCACTCTGTTGCTATCCAGCTCCCTGCTGGGACCCCTCTGTCCCACCCCCTGTGGTGCCTGCTCGTCTCTGGGCACAGGCGGCGGAGGGGGTCCTGGAGTGGATACAACACGGACTCAAAGTATCTAGACACAGGAGGCTCAAACTTGCTGGAATAATCCCGGGTTTATTGTCTGTCGTCCATCCGGGGCAAGAGAGAGAGCGAAATGCTCTGGGTCTTATCTCTTATACCAGGGGGCAGGGGTGATCAGGGGATGCAGGGAGGTCACAGCCAATGGGAAGGGGGGGGGAGGGAAAGAAGGTTTTCAGGTAGGAACTAACATTACACAAACCAAAGGTGAGTTTTACCCTTGGGAGGTACCAAGATTTCTAGATGCACTACAACAGAATTCTACTTGCTTTATTCCTAGCTCAACAATTGCAGCCAGTCAGTTAGTCGTTTTATATCTATATATAGCACTTAATCCATATTTCAATAACTCATGTACCATGTTATATTGCTGTACTGAGACTCTGCCAGTTTCAGATCAGTCACCTCTGTCAAGTCCCATAGGATAAGAGGGCCTGTAAGGCCTATTCAAAATAATTTTTTTACCCTGGATGGCCACACATGATCTAAGTTCCATCACCAGCCAGGTGCCAGAGGAAGAGCAACTGATGTGGAGAAAAGCTGTTGGATATGGTGTTCCTGCCTGTGTCATATCAGCTGCTGAACTACTGTTCTTTTGTTTTCTGAATCTGCACTTGCAGTGCTTGCCTGGACAACCTCTTATTTTAATTGCTACTACTTTCAGTTACACTAATCTGGGGGAGGGAACTTAGAGTTAAAGAAGCATATTTTATGTTTAGAGAAATGATAATCATGTTCAGAGAGCAGATTAAAAGGTTTCTCATAATGATAGCAGTGAAGGCAGAAGATAGAGCTTTCATTTCCATAAAGCATTAAGCAAACCCCACTTTACTGCCAACACAATCTGCTGCTGGCTCTAACTATTTATGTTTATTTTTATGTATTTATTATGTGTTTCTCTCCTGCTGTCAAGGAGACAGGCTTCTGCTCCTTACCTTTCAGGAATGCATTAATCCTGGTGATCGGTTAATGTATGGGGAGGAAACAGAGCGAGGGGAATAGGAACTGCAGCAACTTAGTGCAGTATAAATTTTGGGAACAAGCTGAACTAGATAGAGATGGAATCTGGGAACTGTTCTTAATCTTGACAATTACAAGCAATGAGAATGCACAGAACCCAAAATAACACTCCTGGGTAATAGCAGACTTTTTTGTTTTTTCTCCAAGTGGAAATTTTATTAATGTGTCCCAGGCTGGGGTTTTGAAACAACAAAATACAAGTTGATGCAGAGTTAATTCTCATTTCTGCTTCTGGCCCCAAAAAAAGCAGGTGTCGTCATGGGCTGTTGGCTGCCTCCTCCCGTGCACAGGGCACGGTGATTGGAACAGCATGAGAAGCCCGGTGAAGCCACCAGAGCTGGCACGGGGCAGTGTGCCTAACAGAAAAGCAGTGGGGGAAGTAGTCTCTTGATGGGTGATGTCGCTGTAAATAAACCTTAGGCTAGCCCAGAAAAATTCAGTTAAAACCTTACTTTTTTTCCTGTTTGCTCAGTTGCCAAATTTGCTGAAACTCCACTGGCTGTATGACTAATCATGCCTGTTAGTATTTCCCCCCCTGTGATGAACCTAAGTTACATCCAGAACACTCCTTACAAACCAAAAGCACTGAAGGAAAAGACAAGGAAGGGAATCCTAAATTCTAAAATTTCCTGTTCCTGTCCAATTGAACATTTGTCATCTACTAAACCCTATGAATGCCTTAACTTTTAAATTATTTTTAATGATAAGTTTAGTGCTAGTTTAATCCTTTCCTTGCTGGTTCATCATGGGGACATCAGTGTTCCAATCAGATGTTGTGGGAAGTGAATGGATCAGGTACACAAATGAGCTCTAGTAACAGCAATTTAAATGTCTCTCCCACTCCATACCTCCTCTCCACAGCCTCCATAGCAACCATGTTTTTGAGAATCTTTGCAAAGATTCTCAAAAATTCAGTCTCCAGGGGAAAGTAAACCCCTAAAATCACATTAAAAATCTGAAGCAGGAAAACCGGAGAATTCTTGCACAAAGCACAAGAGGGAAACATCACACAATCTGAACCTTCAAGTCACACATCAATTCCAATTTTACAGTTTTTCAATTCCATCACTGCCAGTTTTCAGCATCGTTATAGCCTTGTGATGCCTTTAAAAACTAGGAGGGAGGGAGGGCTTTTCAGTGCAGCTCTACTGAAACCTGTGTCTAATGATAATTTAAAGTAATTTATAACCCATAAAGCACTCACAGCAAGGCCAGTATCACAGTATCTAGTGATATTTATGAGTTTGCAGGTCCCAGTTCTATTAATATGAATAATATGCAGATTATTAATGAGATAAAAGAGTGTTTATTGTTCATCTTTCATTAAAAATACTAAGCAAGCAATCCGCAGCCTACTGACATCTGGAATTATGGTTTGTGTTATCTGCAGATTTTGCTTTGTTTGCACAGGATGGGTCAGATCATAAGTGGGTTATGGTGCTCTTTAACATACAGCTATGGCATGAATAGGCTGAAAAGACAGATGCTAGGCAAGTCAGCAGTTTACTGATTTGACATTCACTGCATTTGCAAGGTTAACACAACTTCTGTCCTGAAAAAAAAGAAATCAAGGGTTTCAACATTCCCACTGAACCAAATGTGTGCTGGTGGTTGCAAGGAATAGGGGGACTGCTGTCACACAAGAACCTGCATTATGGCAGAGAAAAAGCCCAAGGGGTAAATATAAAATTCTCTGCTTTCTGAGGCAGCATTTGTGCAAAGTGCATGTATGCATAACTACTTCTAAATATTGTTCCATTTGGGGAAAAATGTGGTGGTTATAGAAAAGCAGGCATCAAACTTTCTTTAAAAATAAATTATAGTATCAAGACTAAATTAGCAAATCTGCAACTGCTCTGTAATATCCTTCTGAACTTAAATGTGCTATAAGAGGTCTTTTATATAGAAGGCATGCCATGAATTAACACAAAAAATAAGGAATCTAATATGCAGTAAGGTACTTAAGCCATGCAGGGGGGAGATTTAAAACCAGGTCTGTGTATACCAGGTAAATAATAACAAATACATCACTAGAGAATCAGGCAAAGCCGGTGTGGAGGCACAGTTCCTACATTTATCTCCTTTCTTTTACCAAGTATAGCAGCAATGCTTTGACTCTATTTTGCTAGAATGTAATTTCTGGCATTGTATGCTGTCCAGTGCCTCTGCTGGCATTTTGGTTTGGATCTCTTTAGATCCACACCACAGAGCAGCAGCATTACCCTCATGATACAGTGCTGCAATCCCTACAACTGTGTGTCATTAGTGGGAAATCATTTTAATACTCTTGTAAACACCATCAGAGAGCCAGGAGACTATTTGTATTTGTTTTACTATCACAGACTAAACTGCCTTATTCCAACCCTGTCCATCAAATTAGTGTTGGACCAGATTCAGAGCACTCTAAACCTGCCAACTCCAGTCTGGCTTGAACTTTAATAGAAGCAGGCAACCATTTCCTGGTGCAGACACTGCAAGGATATCTGTTGTGAATACATCTATCGATAAGGTGCCCTCGTTCCATCATACAGAAGGCTGCAATCCCCATGTTGGACGCACAGCACTTTGCTCCAAAGGTTTTATTACAGGTTTTACACTTCACATTGGCAGAACTTTTCATTTTCCCACATGGAGAAAATGTAGGTGTATAAAATATTGGATAATCTTCTTACATAAAATATCTTACATTTTTATGTAAGAATATAGTCTATATTTAGTCCAAAGTCTTCCCCTCTGAGGTAACTCTTGGTTTTAACCCAAGAAGAAGGAGAAATCTTGGCAGAGTGTTGAAAGAGAGATTTTCTGACCTAGTCACTGGAAGAGATGGTATGTTTTTTAGATAAAAGTTATACTTTTCTTTCAAAAAGACGGAATGTTCTGTTCAGCCCACCATAGTTAACTATAAAACACAAAACTCTTAACCAAAACATGTTTGCTGAGAGGGGTTTTCAAGTCTTAGCTGGGGGGGAGGAACAGCAGGTGACCTGGGAGCACAGCTAGCCAGGGAGCGGGAACACCATCCCACAGAGCCACCAGGATGAAGTTTCCTCAGCAAAGTGAGGTGGCACTAATAGCTTCAGAGCACCTGTGACGGCATACTGCAGTGGTGGTGAACCTCAACCTGCACTTCCAACTCTTCCTTTAGCCACTGCTGGAGGTTCAAAGGGAAGCCTCATCTGCCCAGTCAAAGGCCAGGTCTATATTTAAAATACTTGCCAGAAAGAAAGAACTGCAGTCACAGGGAGCAGGAAGACACAAAGGTGATTAATGCATTTTTTCAATGCTGAAAAAGTGCCTGTGGGCAGTTCCCAGAAGCAATGCTGGTAACAAGAGAAGTTCTGAGTGACTGCACACTCAAGCACATTTCTTTTAGCCCTCATTTTTGATCTTTTTGTTCACTTTCTGTCAACAGCAAAGTGTTCAAAGCTAAGCTCCACTGCTCATGGAAAGCAAGATGTTAGCTTGCCTCTCAGCTGCAATCAAAATTTGAATTGTATGTTTAATAAATTGGGGTTGTGATGGTTAGTTACAAGAGCTAACAAAAGTATCTCTTAGGATTTGCATAGCAATCCTATACAGGAGGAGCTTCCAAATACAACTATCAAATATTCACAAGTGCTTGTAACCTTTTCACTTGCGTCCAGATGCTCTCCCCTGTACCATGCTGTGCAGGAACTGCCACTAAAATCAGCACAATTCCCAACAGAAAATGCTACTCAGCTTGAGTAAAGGTGACAGAATCGAACCCTTGGAGGGGGAGGATGAGAAAACTCAGTATTAGTTTGAATAATTAATGTATCTGAGAATATCCTAATCTCTTTATGAAGAGAGAGGCAAAATCTAAATACATTATTCATGATGAATTATTCAGTCAGCTGTGTATGAATTATCCTGGGAATATTTCACTGGCTTTTAAAACTTCTTTCTTAGAACAAATAAATCTAGCTTGGGAAAAACATCCCCTTTAGTGACCAACCACATTTTCAAGCTAGTCTGTCAGCCAAAGATAAATTTAAAATATTTCCTAGCATTTATATCTACTGAAGCATCATCTAGGAATCCAAGCGATACATTTGCATCATAGTAGCATCATGTGGGAATCCCAGTAATAGCTTCTCATTATCTTCAGTGCAGTACAGACAAAAATGTGACTATAATGCTGTTAGACTCAAATGGAAGTGTAAATGTATTCTAATGTCATGAGATTTTATAAGACTAAATCTAAAATTCTGGAAAGAAGGACTAATGGTGGAGCATACAATTGTATATGCACACCTTCAAGACCATCTCCATGAAGAGCAGCATTGTGTTTCAATGTCACACCTGCCATATGATGTCAGACAGAATTTTTCCTAGGACTCCTTCACTAAGCCCTTCTGCCAAAACCTCAGAATCTCAAGTGAAGGATGCATCTTCCCTTCTACATCTTCCCAGCTTCTTGAATAAACAAGATAGCTGGATTTCACTTTCTGAGCTCTGAAATCCCTTGAGTGCAATCTACTTATGATTTTTTTTTTTTCTCAGAGATTTGTACAGTTAAAATTATCAGGGTGGGAGAGGTTTAATATATTCCTGAAGAACAAAACAAGCCCACTCCAAAATCATTAGAGAAGACATCGGATCCCTCTACTCTTTTTTTTTGGTAGGACAGTTTACAGAAAACCTTGTGTCCCTATTAGAATATAGAAGGGAAACACAGCAGATGTAGCAGCTTCTCCTTTGCTTATTATAATGCAATGAAAGGCCTATGAGATGGACAAGTGGGAATGTCAGGTGTTTGAAACTCTTACAATAAATAGCCAAGAGCAAAGCCTTAGTACCACTATGCCACAAGAAAAGTGCCACCAAGCTCAAAAAAATAAACAAGCTGGAAAAAACTGCTTAGCCTTTTAAGCCAAGACAGAACAAGGAAAAAGGGAGGATAAGAACTGGCATCACAGATGGAAAATGGAAAACAGCTATGACATATCTCAAGCTTCAGTGAGAAACTCTGCTCTGTCTCAGCACAGGGGCCTTTTGAATCATGTTTGTGATTCTTACTTCACTTATTTGAGGTACATTTTGCTTTAAATCCTGTGTTCATTCTGGAGTATTTTCTCTCTCTCAATTAAACCTTCACATCAGACTTTTATTAAGATAGAGGCAAAGCCTGTACCTTCCTCATTCTCTCAAGGTTATCTTCTGAAATAGGATTGAATTCTTTTAATGGAAAGAGACGGGGGAGAGAACTGCTAAACCTATGGGAAAGTTGTAATTCCACAGTTATTTCTAAGAATACAAAAGATTGTTGTATCTTGTATCTGGACAATCCAATTAGCTTAATGTCTGGGAATTAAGCAAGCTGCTAATCATATTGGAGAACTGACCTATTTCAATGGAAAACTGTTGTATTTGCACAGCAGTCTCACTGTGGCTCAGTAGCCGAACCTCCAGAATCATCCTGAAATTAACCATGGGCCATCATTACCCAAAGGAGGAATGGTGACTTGTTCTTGAAAATCACAGGCACTAGAATACCTGTTCATTGATTGGTATGTACCACAAAAGTCAGTGTGGTCAGATTCTCATATGGGTATGCCCAGTTGCTGAATTCACAAGTTTGTTTTCCAAAATGTAATTAACTAATGGCCTCTGGATCCATAAAATATTTATAAAGTTTTTCTGTTTCAGAGTGTGAAAAGAATTCTTGCTGGTTTGAAAATTTTCAATAAATACATATCTCAAAGGCAAGTTTCCCACCCCTTTCCCTTTCTTTTTTCATCCTTGAATGACATGGAGCATTACTGTGCTACCATACACAGTGTTACTATAGCTTAGGAACTGTGTTTTGGAGGGGGCTTTTTGTCCTGTGTTTGGTTTTCTTCACTAGTTCACTCCACACTTTGGAGTGTTTCCAGCTGCAACCAAGAGCAGACCCATGCAAAGCTGGTTCCTCTCTGACTGGTTCCACCGCCCACTGCGAGTGCTTTTCCTGTCAGCAGAGGTGCCAGAGCTCTGGACTCCCCAGGGTGTCAGATACTTCCATGGATGACCACAGCCTCAGTCACAGCTCAGCCCCCTCAGGGGAGAGTTAAAGACCCTGACAAAGTTATTGGCTATGGTGGGACAGCGGCATACAGAGCATAGGGGCTCACTCACTGAGAAACATTGCTCCCTTCTTGTGAAGTGTAGTTTATGATACTTGAAACATTATTTACCTTCACAAGCTCTCCTGATACTCTTTTAATCAGTGACAACAGATGTGGAAATTACAGGGAAGTAAATTTTCATCAGCAAGAATTAGTTAAATATTTGGTAAAGAAAGTTTCACAGTTTTAGAGGTGGGAATTTTTGTGTCACCTTCACATTTTATTCTCATTCTCAAACTTTGTGTTGATCTCCTTCTAGACAAGATAATTATTGTACAGAAGACCTTTCTAAATCTCAGAGATCTGCATGCTTTAAAAAGAAAATAAAGAAAAAGAGGAAGAAAATTTTAAAAATCAGAACACATAAACAAAATTAAATTATGTTGGAAAAATAAGTCCTCTAGCAATATATCATGCAAAGCATTTGGCACGTGACATCTTTGTATATAAACTGGAGAGACATGGATTTGACAGATTGACCACTTAGTGAATAAAAACTTGACTGGATGGTTGCACTCAGAGTTGTGTCAATGCTTCAGTGTCCAAGTGGAGGCCAGTCATGAGTGGGGTTCCTCAGAAGTTGGTGTTGGGCTCAGCACTGTGTAACATCTTTGTCAGTAACAAGGACATTGACGGCAAGTTTGGTGACAATGCTAAGCTGTGTGGTGGTTGACAAGCTGGAAGGAAAAGATGTCATCCTGAGGGACTTGACAGGCTTCAGAGGTGGATCTGTGCAAATCTCATGATGTTCTGCAAGAGTGTGAAATCCTGCACCTGGGTCAGGACAATCCCAAGTATGAACACAGGCTGGGCAGAGAATGGATTTAGAACAGCCCTGGGGGGAAGGACTTGCCATTGCAGGTTGATGAGAAGCTCAATGTGCCCTTGCAGCCTGGAAACCAACCACATCCTGGGCTGCTTCAAAAGCAGCGTGGGCAACAGGGACAGGGAGGGGATTCTGCGCCTCTGCTCTGCTCTGCTCTGTTCCCAATGAACCCCAATTGTAGTGCTGCATTCATCTCCAGGCTCCCCAGAACAGGAAGGATGCAGACCTGCTGGAGTGAATCCAGAGGAGTCTATGAAGATGATCAGAGGGCTGGAGCACCTCTTCTACAAAGACAGGATGAGAGAGTTGGGCTTGTTCATCCTGGAGAAGAGAAGGCTCTCAGGAGAACTTCTAGCAGTTTTCCAGTACCCCAGGGGCCTACAAGAAAGCTGGAGAGGAGCATTTCACAGACACATAGGACAAGGGATAGGACATAGGGATAGGACAAGAGGAAATGGCTTTAAGATGAAAGAGGATAGGTTAAGTTAGATACTGGGAAGAAATTCTTCACTGGTAAGGTGGTGAGACACTGGAACAGGTTGTCCATAGAAGTTGTGGATTCCCCATCCCTGGAAATGTTCAAGGTCAGGCTGGACAGAGCTCTGAGCAACCTGGTCTAGTAGAAGGTGTCCCTGGAAGGGTGATAGAACTAGATTATTTTCAAGGTCCCTTTCATTCCAAACCATTCTATGATTCCATGATATTAAGAGACCTAGTAATTCAATCTAAAGGTAATAAAATATGTAACTGTCAGAAATACATAAAGTTAATACATAAGAATCAAGATCACTTTCTTATGCGGCACTCTTCATAAACAAACCTCAAAGAGCTTTGTATGGAAGATCGCTCTCACTCTCATAAAGACAAAGATGATGTATTTTCTATTTTATTAAAGATAGAATTCAGAATACAAAATTTAGAATTTCAATCCAGAAAGTAACACATCTCCCTGAAAAGGACTTACTTTCTGAAATTTCCTCTACAGCTTGAGCATATATATGGTCTTATATATAATTTGGATAAAGAACGGTCAGGCAAGGAAAGAAATTGACTCATATGGGAACGAACTGGCCTCATATGAGACACCAGAACTATTTATCTTCTTGACCATTTTACCAGTTCTGGGCAGAAAGGAGTTTAATTGCTCATGTCTTTCATGATATAAAATGTCTTAAGGCATAGGAGGTCATCTCTCATTTCCTCCATAAAATAGTTTACCACAGAGTTTTTGCAGGAAGGGATATATCAGAAGATTATTGGCTATTTGGATTACACATCAGGGTCTTATATTATGATATGTTTAAAGAATTATGAGAAATTAAAAAATAATGGCCACATTCACTAGCAAGAAAAAAAAAAAAATTGGGACTGTAAAATGTGATGTTTCCTGCTAAAAGATCCCCAAACTCTTTCATTCATCCAGTGGTAACTGCTCAGTTTTTTCTGCTCTTGTGCAGCAGTAGGCAATAAAACTCTCATAGGCAGAGAATTAGCCCAGCCATCAGAGCAGTGTGCTTCTTACTTCTCTCAGCTGGCCGTATCTCTGCTTTGAACAGTTCACTTGATAGATAATTCAGCAAATCAGCATGTTACCTTTTCAGTGATTTTGTTCACTCTAAGTCAGAACTATACTGCAGGATGAAAACAAATCCTGGGGAAGCCATCTGATCCAGCCAGGCATGGCTGGCGCCCGCGCTGTTCTTCTGCTGCCAGCCGTCATGGCAGAGCTGGATGTGATCAATATCACATCCCACCAAATGCCAGCATTTGTCATCCTGGCGAAAAGTGACATGGTTCAGAAATTATAACCCATGAATACAGGTCACTGAAAATAAAATTGTTTTACGATCAGTGGCTAACCCACCAGTGCCACACTTCCTTTGAGTGTGCTTCCACAAAGCTTTGAAGGAAGCCTTATAATTAGAAGAGCAGCATTTATTGAGGTGGGTGGTATCTGTATCAGGCTTCAGTCCTAAGTGGATAAGATTATGGATTAAGATATGTCATCCTAAATGTTACCAAAATGTCTAGGAAGGTGTGAGATCTTTGGAAGCTTTTAATCATTTTGAAGCTCCTTTCAGCCTGAACTTACTGTCTCTGCCTTCTGTTTTGCTTTTCTCCTCAAGTCCTGTGATTTATCTGGTCCACTTTTTCTCCAGCTGAAGCCAGTGTCAGTTTCACCTTTGATTTCCCAGCACTTTGGCCTTGCCAATATAAAGGAATTAGCCTTTTCTGATAAGGGTATTTGGGTGTTAATGATATAAGACAAGGGAAAGGCAAAAGTCATGGACAGAGGGGCTTGTATCTCCCATACACAGATTAAATAAAGCAGAACAGAAGGGAAGAGCAGGTAGACACTGATAAATACCAACATTACGAAGCCATTGTGTAAGGATACATGTTGATGGGGGAAAGGATAGGGTCCCAGATCAAGAAAAAACAACCAAAAAACATTTCAGGCCAGTGCATCACAGGAGACATTACACTGCTACATATTGATGGGCTCTGGTGTGGATGCAGGTGCTGCTGCCCCAACTCAAATCCTCTCTGTCTCCTGGGAGGGGAAAGACTGCCTACATCTTTGAATCTGTTGGGTTTGTCCACAATATCCACAGAATCTATGTGCTTTTAATACTGCCCTGTGTACAGTACTTGTCACAACTACAAGGGGCTCCATTTTCAACTACTCACAGGGCCTGCCTGACTGCATAAAACACAATTTTCATGCTAGAGTTTGTGTTTGCTGCTGGGGCCCACCCTGTTAACCTGACCATTTTGCAGATGTGTCCAAGAGCTGGAAGCAGCACCCTTATGTTAACATCCAATCTGCATCTCCATTCTCTCATCACAGCACCTGCCACATCTACTGGGAAAGATGTCCGAAAAGAGAGAAATTATTTACAGATTGGAAAGGGATTTATAAACGAGTCATTCATATTCCCTCTGAGACAGAGGCAAATCTCAGCACCTGCAGAAAGGAACATAAATGCCAGTGGAGAGGGTTTGGAGAGAACCATAATGTGTATGTTTGACCCTCCAAACATGACCCTTTGGGGCAGTTACCTGTTTACCAAGGATTTTAAGTCCCAGGCCTTAAGCTTGTATTCCAACAAAGTTAAGAAATGAGCCATCACTGTGGTAAAAGCTAGAAACAGTGCAGCCCACAATGCATTTTTTTTTGTAGAAATGAAGCTCAGTTTCGTAATATACCAAGACTTTTATTATTTTCTGGTTAATGTTTTCTGATACACTTTGTAAGAAAATTATGATACTGTCGCAAACAGATAGCTCAAGTTCTTGCCTTGCATTTGGACATTTATTAGGGAGTGAAGTCCCTTTTGGGGGGTATTAGTTGTCACAGGTGGATACAGATCAGTGAGGTGTAAGACCATTTATTTGTTTGATAGTCTGTAAAAATGTCAGGTAAATTTATCCTAGTGTTTTAATGCTGAAAATGAAGAAGACACAAGGAAAAGGGAGAGGAAGCAATACAGGAAGAATTTGAGCCAGGGAATACAGAGGGTATCATCCCATCCTTAAACTGATCCAGGTCAGTGAGGACTACATACAGTTGCTTTGGTCCAGACACTACTTCTGTTTGGAATGCAAAACAAACCTCTGCGTGGCTGAACTCTAATCTAGCAAATAAAAACTACCAAACCCCTACTAAGTGGCAGAAGCATTTACTTAGCAGTTTCTCAGACAAATCTTCGCTTTGCATGATTACAGATTCCCTTGTAACAACAGTCTAGAGATTTGCTTGGTTGACTTATTGATTATTGAAAGTAGTGCTTTAACACTGACTTTCCCAGAAGACCATGCAGCAGGTTTGATTTTAACTGTCCCTTGCCATTAGTAAGTGTAAATATTCATTTTCAAAATTTAAACTTATTAGGCACATATCTACAAAAGAATAATGGTTCCTGCAAGATGAGAGCAACCAGGGATTTTGTCAGATGAGATCCAATAAGAAAATTAATGTTATAAGCTCTTTGTCTCCATCTGCCACCAAGCAAAATGAGCTTAAAATATTGGCAGTGATTAGCCTGGGACCATTCAGGCAATATATTTTCCTTGGAACAAGGTCCACTACCTGCAAAGATAGGCATGAAGATATATATATATATTTATATATTCTTATGTGTATATATATATATATATATAAGTACACACATATATTCTTATATGCATGAGTTCAGATCCCTTGTGTGATACCCAGATGTGTAAGTATTTACAGAATCAAGGCTCAAAGGTACCACAGACCCAGAGAGTTGCTGCCTTGCCCATGGCTAAACTAATGGTTACAGATATGGCTTTTTTCTCAGTTTTGACTGAGAATTACTTTTACAAGTTAAAAAGGGAATAAAATCAGTTGTGAAGTTTTTTATACAGCTGTTATGGCTACCTTTTCATGCTAGCAATGCCTTAGCTAGAGGGAGAAAGGGTCTGGCTGCAGCACTGCCAGGACAGGTGGCAGGGGCAGGAGGACAATTCAGAGCAGGGACCTCTCCCCACAGCCCCATCCTGATGCCCAGAGGTGGCAAGCAGAGCTGGACTGGGGACTGTGGCCCCAGACACGGGAATGGAGCAGTTCCAAGGCCAAGGAGGGATTCAGAATCAGTGAAAAATGTGGGCAGGAGTGGGCAGAGCTGCAGGAAGCTCAGACAGTGACCAGGGGTGAGGGCTGAAGCTGAAATGCAGCTGAAGCTCCTGGAGGCATCCCAGCCCTAGTGAGGTTTCCTGCAGCCTTTCTCACACAGCTCTGCCCCTGAGCTGAGGGCATTCTCCACTGCATCCTGCTGCTCTGGCCTTGGGCACACATCTCAAAACTCTTTGGGACTGTGCATTTCTTTAGGACCCCATAAGAAAAGCACAACACTTTTTATCTTTTAGAAGACACTTTTTCTTTGTGTAAAAAAACAGCAGGAATCATGGACAATAGTTCATGGTTTTGGTGATCATGAGTTATATTTTTCTTTTTGTTTTTTGTGGCTGTTGAAGTTCTTTTCTGAACTAAAGGCATAATTTCTGGTATGCTTTTTTGGCTGTTTTGTAGAAAAGGTCTTTAACATCTTCAACTATTGTATTTCTTTTAACTCTGAATAGTGAACAGTATTGAATTGCTGCCATAAAATATGAGTCCCCTAAGGAGACAGACATGATTACCATATTAATATTCCATGTAGTAACAAATATATGAAGTGGTAACTCATTGCTCTGGGAAGAAACACACTCTGATGGTTAAAGAAGCACATCTGGGTGAAAGGCTGCTATTAACACCAGTGTAAGTGACTGGACATACAGCAAGCAACGAACCACTTGAGGGTAGGATAAA
The DNA here is from genome assembly GCF_971803275.1 of Cyanistes caeruleus. NCBI lineage: Eukaryota > Metazoa > Chordata > Aves > Passeriformes > Paridae > Cyanistes > Cyanistes caeruleus. The sequence continues at coordinate 13,899,742 of NC_141703.1, read as the reverse complement.
AGTTTTATGGATGAGTGGAGACTGCACTTATGAAATTAGGCAACCCCCATCCTTCTAGAGTATTCAGTAATAAGAATGACCATAAATGTCCTTCATCTGATATTTGTATTCACAAATGCTATGAAAACCATAACGTAATGCCTCAAGCAGAAATAAAATTTTAAGCATCTTTCTCCTTGAGAAGAGGCTTCTTGAACAGCATCATATCCCACTTCATGAATGATGGGATTTTGTAGAAAGATGTCATATTTTGTTCATTTTGGCTCTCAACCCACACACTTCATGTTTTTGCCATTCTTGGTATGCCTTTACTCATCCTATATATTCAGCAATCCTTATTATAGCCTTAGAGCTATTTATTAACAAGGATTTTGATCCTGTTCTGCCAGGTTGCTGTTGTGCAGCCAGTGCAAGCACATCTGCCCTCTCTGCCCCACAGCAGTGTTGCCTAATCCCACCTTTCCTCCCTGGCATTGCCCTTTTCCACTCCTGTAAGGCTTCCACAGCCCACTCTGAGATCAGGCAAACTCCACTGCCCTCCCTCTCAGCCCACTCTGCTCTGAACAACCCTCTGAACTGCTGACAGTGCCATCTGCAAGCAGTGCACTGGCACAGGTGGCACAAGGGAAGCACTGCAAAGTCACCCCTTGTCTTTTAGCAGTCTTCTAATGACCGTGTTACAGAAAGCTTTAGATTCAAAAAAAAACAGAGGGAGATCTCAACGGAAAGAAGTTTGTGTGCAGCAACTCTCCATCTTCTATCTTAATTATTAGTTTAAACGTAGCCTGGAATATTTCACATTAAGCTTCTAAATTTGGTGCCCACAAAGGGAATTGCTAAACTGAAATTGCTGGAAGCTATTACAGTGAAGGAATGATGCTTCTCTCTGTCTTTATCTTGATATAAGTATATGAAATGTATATGAAATGTATACTAAATATTTTTCAAAACTTCTATAAGCCAACATCTAGGAAGCCTCTGATAAGGGAAGTCACACACTTTGCATAAAGAAGATCTATCTGTGTAATTTTTACCTGATACATTTCTAGAGTGACAATTTTAAACCCTAAAAGATTAAAGATGCTTGAAAAAGGCCACCATCTCCTGACAGGGCAGCAGTGAGCTTACAACACTTTTCTTCTGAAGTTGTTAGTGTTATTCTATTGACTTCAGGATTTCCCACTACTTTTGTCACACTAACTAGCAGTTTGCTTTGTTGCAAAAAGGGTGAATCCATCTTCTCTCCATGATCATAGTGCCTAGGGGAAGTTGCCTAGGCCCAAATTAAAGCAAGAAAGATTTGGACTGGATAACAGTGGGAAAACTCTTCTAACAGTAGAGTTCCCAAGTCACTGCAGTGGTAATTCAGGAGGATGTGACCCTCTCATGCTGGAGATTTTGAAGAACTGGGTAAACATTTGCCAAGAATTGTGTAAACATATTTATGAGGGGACAGACTATGGGTGGCTTCTCGGGCTTCTGGTTGTCTATGAATCTCTGAGACAGAACACGTCTTAAAGCATTAGACTGAAATAGAAGAGCAGTTTTCCTTTTTTGGCCAGTCCCAGAAGAAAAGCAATATTCCTGCACCTCACAGTACTGCAATGAACCCAGCTGTGAAAGCTGTCGTAACAACGTCCATCCAACTGCGCATACAAAATGCACACTCAGTTACCACAACCAATGTAAGGCTAAATGTGTGTTTACCTACAGCCATTCCCCACCCTGCCTTGCATTTTTCTGCAGGCATTGACTGATAGGCACAATTACGGTAGCTCCATGCATAATTCAGTGCACAAGGATCTGGCTAGCTTCATATATATTTTTTTTTTCTCAAGGAAGCATCAATCTTCTCCTTAGGAAGAGAAAAAACAGGGAAAGACTGGTTAATAAAAATAGCTAGCAAGCAAGCTAGCTAGCACCACTAGCCCAAGTGTTTCAATTATAATTCATTTGATTTCAGCTGCAACATTCAAGATATATCATGAGCATCACGCAACGATTCGCATACTCCCACACCCGTTGAAAGTGGATCATACATCAATATACCATATACTATAGTCACTACCTGTATTTTAAGTCTCCATTCCTTCATAAAGACTTAGCAATTTCACCAGATTCAGTGGAGTTTGTCTAGATTTACTTTGGCAGAAAAGTAAAGGAATGTACTGCAGAGATATCTGTTTCACTCAGAAGTCATTTAGTTCTTAGAGAGAAAGGTTGGCTGAAAACAGCATAGAAATCCAAAGATTCAAAGTGCGTTGAAAAAAAGCAGAGCAGCCCATCATAACCAAGCAAGAGATTTTCAGTGACTAATGCCATAACTTGATGGTATTCATGAATTTATCTGAGAGCTTGGGAGTGTATCAGAACAAGATGCTTGACTCACAAATAAACCTCTTCAAGGGATGTCACAGGCCAAGATGCATAGCCGGCACTTATTCTTGCTAGTTGCCAGGCACTTGGTGAGTAAAAAAATAATTTGAATTGCAAATTCTTCTTTTTCTTTTGTTTTGTTTTAGTTTTTTTAATTATGTTTCTGGATTGGCCAATCATGCCATATTGTGGAATCTTGAATAGTTGTTTCACTGGAGTTCCTTCCCATGATGCTTCTGAAAAAGCCATCTCATTTAAACATAAAGCTTTCTAGAAAATGGGGAACTTACTTTGAAACATTTGTTCCTGTATGGTTTTACTGATGTTACAGAATCTTAGCTGAAAGTTTTCATCAGTCTTCTCCAGATGATGCATAATCAGCTTAAAAGAAAGGGCTTTTAAATCTTAGAGAGGACTAAATCACCCTTCCCAGTCCCAGTGGGCTGAGCCCCGCTCAACACCTCATAGGATTGTTCCTTCCCAAAGAAGCTGCAAACATCAAAGCAGTTTGATGGCAACAATCTGTCAATGCAGAGGATTGCAAGGAAGGTTTCCTACTCACATGCTCTGGATTTAGTGTTGAGTCCCTCGATGTGCAGAATCATGTCTTGACCCTTGACAGTGATCAATGATTATCCTGCAGACTGTACTATTGATAATCACCTTGTTGTTGCTGCAAATGCCAGCGGAAGCTCTGCTGCTTGCACAGGCTGTTCACACTCTTGGACTTGTCTTTGAAGGCTGTACTTACACCAGAGCTCAGCTGACTGACCTGGAGTGTGCCCCCCACACTCATGGCTCTGCAAATCATCTTCATCAGCCAGTATTGCCTTCAGTCTTCATCTGGCTGAACCTGTTGGTTGATTATTGTATAAATACAGACTTGGGTAGGTGTGTAATGCTTCATTTGTGAGGCCTTCAATTCTGAATCTTCAGTTCAAATTTTGAACTGAAAATTTTATTTTTTCCAAAGCAATGCATTTAATTTGGCAAGGCTTACCTCAACAATATGCATATCTTTTCCAGAACAAGCAAAAATTAAGCTTCTGTGTCTGTATGCCAGAATGGGAACTATGTATGTGTTCACTTGAGATGAACAGTGAGAACATCTGCATGTCTGTGTGTCTTAAGTTCCAAATGTATAGTATCTACCAGTCAAATTATCCATACATTATCAATGGACATCAGAATTTCCAGCCATACTCCAAACAGTTTTCACAGCTGATCCTTTATGGGCTAAATTCTCCTCTCTATAAAGATTTCTAGAAGGGCTCATGGGTGAAGAGTCTTTAGCACTGTTTTCACCTCCCATTGTCATGTTGTGACATGAACATGAATTTTAATTGAAGATTTTTGTTCTATCAGATCTATCAAGAAGCAGCTTTAAAAAGAATACAGTTATTTTAAGGCACATTGAGCTTTTTAGTGCCCACTGGTGACAGCACAACAAATATCTGTCTGAAAATGATATCCATTGGCTGTTGCTTGTCCACTCATGTTATGCTTTATCTCTGCCAAGATTTAAGTGACCACTTTTTGACCCCCAGGGTGAGAAAGGACAGACCAGATGTCCACAGCAGCTGACTGAGGGATACTGAGGACTGAGGAAACCAGTGGCAGGAGCCCAGCATACCCACACTAGGTATTTTCTCATTGCAGGATTGGAAACTGGGAGTTGCCAATATGGTAATGAAGGGAAGAGTGTGATTTTGCATATGAGCAGAATCAAAGTTCTGGATTCCCAGGGCCACCCTTTCTTGCTTTACATCACAGCATCACAACTCTTGCACAAACACATGTGCAGATATATAAATACTATATATGCTTGAAAATGCACCCACACAGACACAGAGCTAATTTCAAGACCCATAATCAACTGTTAGTAAGGGACAAGGAGTGAAAAAAAATACCCAGGTAAGACTAAAACTGTTTAAGCCCTCAAGTAAAAACTGTTCTTAGTATACAATACTCATATTCCACATAGCTCTTGAATTCTTCAATTCAAAAATTATCCACATAATTTATTTCATACATCCCCACAGGCTGAGCCTCAGCCCACCAAACAAGGCACTTTCCTGAAGCTTGAAAGCTGTTTAATCTTCTTTTCTGGCCCCTCTGAGATAACTTCTGAATGGACTCTCTAAGCTCCTTGTACTAAAAGGTGATCACAGTGTAAGGCCAGAAGTTCCCAGGTTCCCATCAGAGGGAGGACACATGCTGGGCCTGACCAGTTATCTGTAAACACAGATAGATTTCAACCTGTTGTACAGAAGGGTTTGTGTATGCTGGAGCAAATATATATATTAGAAATTTCTTCATGACAATAAGAAATCACTAGGAAATTACCAGGAGGGAGAAGAAGACAAATATTTTTAAATGAGTGGTCTGAACCTGTCTCTTTGTGACTGATTGAAATGAGAGTTATGAGGTCTGGATTCAGCCTTTTATTATGAGACACTGAGGTTCTGCAGTATATTTTTTCCTTTCTTTAATTTAGATCTGTGCAAAAAATTGGCATGAAACACAAATAAATGACAAAGCGCTGAGAATTAGGCCATTTGTCTGTAAAACCAGACATAATCCCCAAAATAGCAAAATACAGAAAAATGCATCAAAATGTATTAGTGATGACAGACCATATATTACACAGGCTGTTAATGCAACTGTAGGTCACTTATCAGCACCAGTGAGTCACAGAAGCCTAACATTAAATGTAAGAGGCAACATACAGACAAATATTAATTAAAATAACAATTACTGCTAAGTGCAGCATTTTGCTAGATACAATGACAGCTAAAAGACTGGTGAGGTGCTCACAATAATGAGCAAAGTAAATATTTCCACCCTCAAGTACATGCATATATACACATATATGTATATATTTCTTGTAGTAAAGACCTAAGGAAATATGTAAATCTCTATGAATACATCATTTTAAATGCTACAATAACCTTCCTCATTTCAAAATCCATCTAAAGAGAGATTTAAAAGCCCCATAGCTGTTGCCTTACACAGACGCTCATAGGCCTGAAGAGCCAGTGGAGTTGCCCAGTTCATGTGGGTTTTCTTTCACTGCATTTCAACCCAGCTTTTCCCATCTTCACTGACCTCTAAATAAATCCATGCTGTCAGCACAGTGAGGCTGGGCTGGCCAGCACTGGGGCAGGGATAGCCTGCAGCAGGGACACCCCCCGGCAGCCCTGTCCCCCACACTCAGAAGTGACCAGCAGAGCCAGGTTGGGGTCAGCCATGGGGACAGGGCACCTCTGGGACCAAGTCAGGGAGGCAAGTCTGGGATCAGCAGACAAGATTCATAGGGTTGGGTACAGCTGTACCACAGCATGAGGGATGGAGCTGAAATGCAGCCCTAAAGCCCGAGGATGATTTTTCTCACAGCTGCTTCTGGCCATGCTGCTGCTTTCCCAGCACTGAGAACGCAGTTTGCAGGGTGTGCCAATATCAGAGCAGCCAAACCACTCGTGTTAGAGCACATGGCAAAGCCTGTCTGTGCAACCAGGGCACCTCATATTTTCTTCTGGAAGTCTCCGGTTCTCCAATTTTACTTGAACAATACAAAACATGAAAGGCTGATGAATGTGGCCCCCAACCTCAATGTCAGAGTGCCACCAAACAGACAAGCCATTCTCCAAACTTAGCACAGTGACAGTTTTCTCTCCAGTTCCCCTTTGGCGTGCTTTCACGAGGCACAGTTTGGTTTAGACACAGATTTACAACATTGCATCCTCTCCATCTTTAAGCCTATATGTGGGAAGGATATTGGCATGCTCACTGAGTTCCTGTTAATGTACCTTAGCATGAGAGGTGAGTCAGACCTACTCTTCACATTAATTTCATCTAGAAAACAGTGACTGTGTTTCTGTGCAGGCCAAAACATGGGGTCTTACTGGCATAAATCTGCCACAATGACTGTAGGCCTTCAGGAAAGCTGCATGGATAGGACATGAGCAAGTGCTGACTGTGCTGCTCTCATCAGTGAGGATGCGAACTAAAGTATTTTCTAATGAAGATTCAAGGGATTTTTTTATCACATGAATCATGTGATTAGATCATCAGAATTATCACCAGAGTTTTCACCTACTGATAGATGTGGGCAGGGGCCTAGATCAGAGCACAGACCCGGTGGGGGATGCAGCTCCTGTGCCTCAAGGCATTTCAGAAAGGTCTGTGGAATCACCTAGACTGAGTCAAGAAGGAGCTTGCAAAAAGACATCATCATCCCACATCTCTCAAAGACAGGCCATTCACTTGGCCTATGAAATTTCAGATCAATATAGTAACTGAGTATGGCACTGTTTGCTGAGGTGGTAGTAATTTCCCATTAAAAGATTTCTGCTCTGTTAGATTAGAGATGTTCTGGTCTATCATGGAGCTGAAAGGGTTGTGCCCTTTCTGGATAACATTTGTAGCTAGAAGAGAAAAAGGTCATTCATAATTATTTTTCAGGTACACTGGCATGGCTACTCATTTGATTTATCACGTGTTCTTTCTGACACAACATGAAACAATAAGAGAGTTAGATAGTTTTTAGAGAAAACAGGCATCTAGCTCATAGAATGTATCAGTTTCAATAACACAGTTCAAAGGAATACAGCTCCTTTCAATATATTCAGGGATTTGCTCACCAGTTTGGGTTCAGCTGCTTTCAAAATAGATAGAAGGAACCTCCTTGTGTGATATAACCAGATGCCATTTGCAGAGACTGTGACATATGGTCCTTCAGACGTGGAGATAATCACAGAGGATAATTCTTGAGAGCCCGTTAGGATTCCAGAGTAGCTGTCTCTGCCATGTGGTACTTGCTGATGTCTAAATATGATAAATTCACTCACTTTATTTTCAAAAACACAGCTGAAAGAGTTTTAAAAGGAGTAGCATGAAAGCAAAAAAGTATCAACCTTAATTACTCAATCAAAGTGAGAAATGTATTCCTGATTCCATCCAACTTCAAGGCAAGTTAATGAACTAAATAGAAATCTGCAGCTGAAACTCACTGATATGAGAATAATCTAATTTTCCACAATGAATGCAATAAGGATTTCAAGGGAACCTACAGAAGCTTTTGTTCAATACGTGGCTTGGGCAGGCAGTGGGTATACCTCGTTCTTCAAACCCTTTCTGTCACTAAAAAAAAAAAAAAAAAAAAAAAGAACCCTTGTATTCAGTGTAAGAAGCAAAATATTTAAAGTTTATGTTGTTATCACAAAAAGTATTTTAAAAATGGACCTTAACACAGAGGCTGTAAACTACTGGCTTCCCCTAGTACAGGGGGTCCAGGCTGGTGTTTGATCTGATCATATACCTAATCTGGTATTTGTCCATCAGCATTGACAAAAATAACTCTCTGGAACAAAAAGATCACAGTAGATGGTTGTGAGCATCTAAAACTGCAGCAGTGCCTACACTGTGCACCTTTACCCTGCACAGAAGAGGGCCAGGGCTGAAGAACTAAACCCTTATCCTAGCTCACTCCTGCCACTGTGCCTGGGTAGGTTCTGGGGCCAAGGACTATGACAAGGACTGGTCCCAAAGGGAGTGTGGGCAAGAGTCCATCAGCACCAGCTTGACATGGGACCACCTTGTCACTGGACACACGCAGCCACACTTTGTGCCATGGGACCACTGCTCAACTGGCCTGTGGCACAAACCTTACGGAGCACGTCAGATCTCGGGCACTTTGAAATAAAACATGTTTGAAATAAAACCCATAGTTTAAGGCTGCAGGCCTATCTGAAGGTCAGAGGCTGTGCAATGTAAATGTAGCCAGTCTGTTCAGAAGGGAACCTGCCTTATATTATGTGGTGCAAGATACTTTGTGCTCCCCAGTCCTGAATTTGATTCCTTATCCTGTTAGGCATTTTCTGTAAGTCACTCAACTGGTCTGAGTTACCTAATGAAAAAATCAGATCCACACACCAAGATCGACAGAAGTTTCATTGGGCATTAGATTACTCCAAAAACAGTCTAGAAAGGTGTTAAGGAGCATGGTGCCTTCACTCGAAATACTGAAATAAAGATTTTAGTGATTGTTGCCACAGTAGCTGAAGCATGTTAAAGGAAGTCCTACAGACTTCATAGGAATATGTAACATAGGAAGACACAGCTGACTTAATGTCAGCTGATGAATCTCTATCTCACATCATATATTTACTGTCCTATTATTCGATCCTTCTCCTGATACAAGGAATCCTTCTTGTGTTGTTTTATTTTGTCTCAGTGCAATGCAAGACACACTGGATGAAATAACAGACAAAAGGAGAAGATCCTTCTGGCCTTATACACCCATAAAAGCAATGTGTGAAAATGCTGCCAAAGTATCCTATAGGTATTTTTTAACCAATACAGTTTGAAAACTGCTGAGTACTCAGCTTACCTGGATAAAGGAGACTAAAATACCCTTTCTGAAGCTAGAATGGTGTGAGCTGTTGACAAACACGCCTTTCCATAGAGGTGCATTCTATGTGTAGTGTGTGACTATTCAGTTTCACTGAGTGTCATTGCTCACTCCCACCCAGCTTTGTGGAGGTGTTCAGGAGACCTCTTCATGTCTTTTAGACCCAGCACATCCCACTGCAACTGAAGAGTCTGAGAAAATTACTCTTCTTCATTCTCTTACAAGCCTTTGAAGCACAGGAGCGGGCTGCCCATGGAGAACTTGGAGTCACCAGCCAAAAACTGCACGAGGCATTCAGTGCCCTGTTGTAGTTGACAACAGTGGGGATTGGTCAGAGTGGGACACCACAGTCTTGAAGGTCTTTTCCAACACTAATCATTCTATGATTCTGTATTGCCTGAGAGGGCAATCAGTTATTCTGTGTGGATTGTATAAAGCTTGGTGTGCAGGCTCTGGAAACCTGTGCTTCAAGACATCAGCAGGTAAATGAGGAAAAAAGGACTGATTCACTTGTGAAATTTTAACTGCTCACAAGCTCATCTGTGCCACAAGGCAGCAGCAAATTGGCATTATCAGCCTTGGGAATATGAATTTTGTGCATCCCAGAGTAACAGAACATCCTCTGTCTGGAGGAATAAACTAGTGCGAGCAGTTAACTTTTCATATTTGTCATTCCTTCCATTTTAGGAAATAAAAATGCTTCAAGTGCTTTCATGAAACTCATTTAACAACAGAGGAGCTAGAACAAAGACACAGGATTTCCATGCTGCAGGAGATGCTAATCACCCTGGATTTGTTTCCTACAAAAATGACACAGGAAAATAGCATGTATGAATAGAAGGAACAGAAATTTTGAATATCCATTATTAAGGAATTTTTGAACATCTGGATTAAAATAAAGCATTTCTTGTCATTCCAAAACCAAAGCTTTCCTCTTTGGTTCCCTGGCCCAAAATGAAACTTTTTTTTCACAGAGACAATTCATGGTTCACAGAATAGCATGAGCTGGAAGGGACCCACAAGGATCATTGAGTGATCGGAGTCAACATGAATCTCTCTGTCCAATCCAGCTGCCAAAAAGCCTTTGGGGAGTTGACTCCCCATGCCTTCCTGCTCTTCAGATGGGCACTCTTCCCCAGCCAGAATGTATTTTCCATGGCCTCACCACACAGCAGAGGTCTAGGACAATCCTGTGATGTATCACACTGACTCAGCCACAAGGAGAAACAGCCACTGCTTCTCATTTTTCTCAGGCACAGTTTCATCAAAGTCTTTTTTCTTTCTATTTTGATGAAACACACTGTTTCTCATAGAAAGCTGTGATGTTTTCTAGAGGCTATTAAACACCCCTCAGAAAACAGATTTGAAGAAAGAATCAATGAAGACCTATACCGCTGAAGGCAGATTTTCCCCTGTCAGGAAAACAAAAATAATATTTTAATTGATTTGGTAGGCAATTCTAGAATGATGGAAGTTTATCAAGCATTTATCTGTATATGTTACACTCAAAGATGGAGTAACACATTTTGAATTAAATAAGCATGTGTGTTTATATGACTTCTTCAATTTTATGTGGTGTGGCCTGTATTTTTAAGAATTATTTATTAGTAGTTTAGGAAAAATGTAGCCTGAATGTTAAACTCTGCAATCAGTTCTGTTGTGCTACTTGTTTCTAAGGGGAAAATTCAATAAAACTCATGTATTTTCCAGTGTAGACATATGTACAGGATGTCACTTCTAATACCATGGCAAAATAAATTATTTAAATCTTCACATTCCTCACAGACTCCAGTTCTCTTTTTGACTGGTAATTACACAGTCATAAATCACAATTATCATGAAATATTGTGTTATTAATAACATGCTGTCCAAAAAGTCAACAATAATATTAAGAGCTTCTGTAAATTTGCTCATTTCTGCTACTTGTTGGTAATCATGATGGCTCATAAATGGTCATCTGAGTCATATGAGGTTGATATTGTTACCTGTTTGGCTGACATCCAAATTGAATGAGAAGAAAAATGGCTGAGAAAAGATGGAGAATTAGAAATTCCAAGTGTATTTATTTTTGTTACCACAGATGATTTCAAATACTCCCTCCAATCATTCTGGCATGACAACAGATCCAATAATGTGACCTCAGAATCTCAGCTCAGTGTTTCAGTTCTATACTGAAGGTTCTGTACTGAGCATTCCAGGGTATTCCTGTCTTCTGTGAGCTTCCGTTCTTAGGCACCGTGCTAGAGGCTAGAAAGTGGAGGTCACATTTACCTGTCAGAAAGAAAACCTAGAGACAACCTTGATATAGGTACACATGTAGGTGTGGGTGTGGGTATAGGCATATACTGTCCCAGACAAATAAAACTATTTTAGAAATGGGGATTTCCTTGGTGCCCTCCCAGAGTCTGGTGAAAAGAAGGACAAGGAAGAGAAGTCTCCTCCTCGCTGTCCACAGTGGTTCTCTGGCACTGCACTGACCAGAGAGGGGGAAAGGAGAAGTTTCATACTGTCTTTGGAGACACAGAGCTGTAAAGTGAAACAGCAAAGAGCCATTTATGCAAAGGCATAACCCTGTTGGGGTGGATGCCTGGAGATCCTGATCACACGGCTCCTCGGGACGGAGACCCCACGGACACACCTTCCCAGCTGGGATGAACGCTCCTTTGGGAGCACGCAGCAAGGAGCAGCAGCCAGCTCCAGGAGCTCTGCGCTCCTCGGCACTGCAGGGAAACCACTCAAAAGGAGGAGGAATCTCCTCTCTCCAGCGCTAGCAGCTGAATTCCCTCACCACCACGCTGGGAGCTGGCGAGGAGGACGGCCTGTGCCAGGGCTGTCGTTACCGATGTAAATTAAACAGTTACCACCGCAGGGTGACTCTCTGCTCTTTTCCCTGAGCAGACAGCTGCTCCAGAAAACACATGCTCCGGCTGCTCAGGCTGAAAGGAAGAACCGCAGAGATTTTATTTATAGATGCAATAGGCAGGTGTTCCGCATTTAATGCCTGCCCAGTAAGAGCTGGAATTGCCTCTTTGCCCACAGTGACTACATATTTGATTACTTTCTGTGTACATAATGCATTATATATACTCTTTACCTCTCCCTTCCCACTTGGATTCAGTGCATAACCTCTGTACAGCTGTGTTGCCCTCTCCTGCAGCAAAACATTTGCTGATCTTATCAAGACAGAAAGATAAAGTGCCGCAGACTGTGGAAAACTAAACCTTAATGGAGGAGTTCACGCCAAGGTGTGCCTGCTGTGTTTCTGATGGCAGAAGAGTGCTGTGCAAGGAGTGTCCGTCCGTCATTTCAGTATGAAACGTTTCATCGAGGCTTGGGAAGCCGTGTATGAAATATTAATTAATTACTGCTAAGTCTCACTATACCATTGTGAAACTGGCACGGTGCAGCTTTGTGCAGGTTGTTTTCAGAAACTGTTGCCTTTTATTTCAGCTACTTGATCATAGCATGCTGCATAATTTATACATCTAAGAGCCTTTTGTAGGGCATGTTGGTAGAAAAGCTCATCAGTACCACAGGAGCTGGGATCTTGTCGATATTAATAAGGAATTTTGAGGCTGGCAAACAAGCACAACAAAAGCAGTTCCTGTGCTTGTTGCCATCCATGATTTTGGTAACTGCAGGTTTGCTACAATGACTTTTGACAAAGCAGTAAGAAAGCAAAACTAAGCCCTCCCAAATCCAAATGAAACAAAAAAGACACCTTGCTGTAAATGCAGGATGGCAGTCATACTGGCACAAATACGTTTTGAAAATATATGAAAATGAACTTTAAAATGGTTTTTGTTTGAGCTGAGGGAGAAGGCAGATACTTTTGGGATTGCAGAGCAATGCACCAGTCACCAGGAATGCAGAGCATAGGGGCACAGGCAACTTCCATTACAGACTCCACTGATAAAACTGGGAAATGTTTTATTTTTCACATTTCTTGATCAGAATTTATGTTCAGGCATGCCATTTTTACATTAGGGAAGGCATCATCAGATTGAGGATAATTTAAAAATTCTCCCTTTGGAAAACTCTCTTCTTTGTGTTTGGAAAAATATCCACAGGAAGAAGTACAGAAGGCTGGGGAGCTCTGGGGACTGTTCTCAAAGGCTACTTAAGAGGTCATTAGTGTCAAAGAGCCCATCTGATGAGCAGACCTCAGCTGGGAAACATCAGGAAGCACCATCACGATGCACAAGCAGATAAGCAGCAATGATGCAAAAGTCAGGCACAGCAGCAAGACAGCACAGCTCCAGACCCATGAGTGTGAGGGGGACATTTATGCCACCAGAGCTGCCTACCTAAAAGCTCAGTGTCTATCCCAAGCCAGATATCCCAACTCCCTTGATCCACAGTGCAGAAGGCACCTTCCTCTCCTCCTAGCTTGTGGAAGGAACCTCCATGATGAGCTTGGGTTGGACCCCCTAAACTTTAGACAGCTACAGCTGGGTGAGGGGGATGCAAGGGATGTGCCAGGACTAAGAATAAAGCTCACAAGTCTTTGCTTTCCAGCTCTACAATTAAACTGCTAAAACATGTTGACAATATGCCTGAATCTTGTTGGAACATCTATGTCAGAAAACAGCTTATGCCTGCGCCTGTAATTACTTATAATTAGAATGTGTAATTGGGATGTGGACAAACAACTAGGCTCAACTGCATACAGAGGCCGGTCCCTGCCACAGCAAAATTTTTTAGAAAGATCAAACAGTAATCACATTCTGTAGGTGCTAATTTTCATAGCTTAGCAAAGAGGCACATACAATACCAGCTAAACAATTCTGGTTGTTTACAGTTCTGCACCCTTAAAAGACAGATTGTAATCAAGATATTTTGAGAAAGCCAGTGTGTTCTTTCACCTTCTTGATGATGTCTATGCAGCATCACCCTGGTCTGCACTGTGCACAGGGCTATGCCATGCATCCTTGAAAAAGTGCTGCTGACCTGAGAAGGCAATGGCCTCTAAAGCCAGAGTGCAGATAAGCAAAAGGAGATCTGGCCCTGGGTATCTTGTTGGAGAAGGGTGCAGAGAGGTGTTCTTGATGCCATTTCCACTGCTGTGGCTGCCCAGGAAAAGGGATTCAGCAGTGGAGGATGGGGATCCCCAAGACATTGGTAGAGGACAGTCCCTCAGTCAACACAGCCCTGTCCTTGCCTCAGACTGCCATCCTATGATACTCCAGGCCCATGTGCTTTTTCCTTGGCATCCATGGGAAGAAAGATGTATGTAAGACCAGAGGCAAAGGGCAAGCTGGGCAAAACCATGACTTGGAGGACCAGGCCATCTGGAGGACACAGCACAGGCTGTGCCGAGACAGCCTGTCCAGGCTCTGCTGGGTGTCCACCTCGCTGCCATCTGGGCTCTGTCCTGTCCCCCCGGGCACAAACCAGGAATCCAAACACTGACAGGCACTACTGGTGCCTGTCAGAGAGGAGATTCAAATGGAAGTGAGACACCTTGCCACTTCTGCTCTCCCATTCTCCTGGCAAGGGAATGATTCTCCAGAAAATGGAAAGTATTCAAGGAGTTATTCATTAAGATGGCATTGCCACAGCATCTCCCATGTCTCACCAAGACAGTGATGCTGGGAGAACAAAACAGAGCAGGTCACACAAGAGACAGCAGTACTGTCCTAACCTTTATGGCAGTGCTGAAGAGCTGAAAAAACGTGGAGGAAGAGGGTTAAATAATAAAAAAGAAAGTGACAATATCTCTGAAGAAGGTATTCAGTAGATATTTCTGGCTGGTACATAATGTTTCTCTATCATTGATGGGTTTTATTCTCCACAGGTTCCCTATATAAATGTAGGCAAGTAGAAAGCCTGCTCAGCATACAGAAAAAAGCAACTGGTCACTAGCAAATAGAGCCAAACCCTCAGTTAAAAATAGGCTGGATTTCAGAATTCAGTCAAACAGGAAGAGGAGGCACAGACCTGGAACTTACAGGTGAGTTTCTAGGGAATTGAAAATGCATCTGAGAAAGTGCAACCTACCTGACAGGCAGCATTCTCTGTGCACTCTGCGTCCAAATGTTTGCAGGGAGGCTAAAGTAAGGGGTGAGAAGAAGGCAAAATTTTGCCATCAACATGCCTTGCTGCACAGGAGACCTGAGGCTGTGCAAATATTTCCAGTCAAAAACATGAACTGCAGCCCAAAATCCAAATACGTGCTCAGAGACACCTATTTCCCCCTAATCTTTACTTTTCAGATGTATATTATCAGATGGCGAGTAAAAACGATTTTAGATCCCTAAAGGCACACGGGCACCTTCATGCTGACAAGAACACAGTGGATGGGCTAATTGTTTAACTTCTCAGTTTTCAATGGTGGCAGGCTATTAAATCAGCTTGGAGCTGACTCGGTACGATGCCCTCCAGTTGCAGAGCTGAAGATTTGTTCCCGTTCTCCCTAATTACTTTGGCATAATTAGTTTCTACATTGCAACTGACTTGGCCTCTCTCCTGCCAGCACAGCGTTTTGTCAGTGGTTACTCCAAAGTTCACATGTGCCATTTCACCCTTACCTACCACATCCTCTATTCCCCTAAGTAATTTGGAAGAAGACACATTTTGCCTGTGGTGATCATTTAAGCATCGTACATGTCCCTAATTATTTTCTTTAATAATTTATCTAATAGCGAGGTAAAGTTTCTTTGTAATAAGGGAACTATAACCCTTGCAAAATTCCAGTCCTCCTTTATGGTGACTGGCTTTACTGATAGTTCATGTACTTTTGCTTACAGATGAACCACTCAAATGTTTTCAAAACTCATGGATGAGTACTATCTGGCCCTAGTTATTAATTTCATTTTTAAATTGTTCCTAATTTTTATTATCTACAAAAAATAAAGACATTCTAGAGCATTTCTCCCTTGTCCACTGTAACGAAGATAAATACAAGAAATTTGTTTCGTTTTGTTGCAATTTCTTATTA
Source organism: Cyanistes caeruleus (assembly GCF_971803275.1). Classification (NCBI taxonomy): domain Eukaryota; kingdom Metazoa; phylum Chordata; class Aves; order Passeriformes; family Paridae; genus Cyanistes; species Cyanistes caeruleus. The sequence goes on along the minus strand of NC_141703.1, from coordinate 13,884,014 downwards.
TCCCAAACTGTTCCTTTTCAAAATGACAGTATCATCTGATGGGCACATTGGATGGAATGCATTTGTTTCTCTCACTTTATCATTTATGCAATAATTCTTCTTTTACTTTTCCAACAAGCTCTGTGACTGGCAAGTTATCTTATGAATACCAAAGTACTAGTGAGCAAATAATTTTATTTTTCCCTCCAATTATGGGTTTTTTCCCTTTTTTCCCCAGCCAATACCTACTGGTAGCCTACTGAAACTGCCTCTCCCTTCACAGACTCCTGATCCTGAGGCTCTTGAGAAGATTTTCACTTTCCCCTTCCTACTAATTACAGTGCATGCTCTTTCCCACTGACTTCACACAATCTTAGAATTTACTTTTTTTCCTTCCTTTGCTGGCTTAAGAATATGAACCACTCTTTTAAAAAAAAACCAAAAACCAACAGCACCTTGCAAGTGTTTTAGCACACCTTTATAGCACAAATTGTAAAAAATTCCACTTCCAGGGAGTTCTTGCACTGAAAACCTCTGTTACTTTTCTTCACTAACCCTGTGGGTCCCAGGCCATCCACAAGATGCTGCAGTGACACAGACAAGACAGAGACCCTCAGCCCCAACTAGCAATGAAAATACAAGCACACACTATGCAGCAACTTTCCAAGATTTAACTACTCACCAGACTCTATCACACTTCACATAGCACAAGATAATCTAATTTATAGTAATACTGCAGCAAACTAAACCAATAAATATATCTTCAATCTGCACAGCCACATTTGGAGAAATGTCATTGTAGGCACAGTAGGAGCAATGTGTAATAAATGTTTCATTGGCTCCCACAGGTAATATTTTTGCCAAGGCAGCTGGAGAAACTGTGCAAGTTTACTGGCCCTCATATTCAAGCTCAGCATCTATTTGGGGAAAACAGCTGAGGACTATACACAAATTTATATCATAAAAATAATAGAAAGCCTCAACTGCAGTGACATATTTAGCTCAGACAGTATCACTCTAATTTGTTGTTGTTGTTGTTGTTGTTTTTATTGCTAATAATAACACCAGTATTACAACACCCAAAGCATGGGAAAAAAACATGTACAGAAAAAAACAGCTCTTGCATGATGGGGGTAAGAATTGACCACGGTTGGGAATCTCAGCAATTACATTCATTTAAAATTGTTCCAAAGCTTTCTTTTATGACAGACCTTTTTCCAAGGCAGTAGATCAGGATGTGCATAACACAGGGAAAAAAGAAGGTAATTAAAGAAGGTATATCCTCTTAGAGTCAGTAACTGTAAGGTTGACTTCAGAATGAGTTGAATTGGCTTTTCAGTGCCAAAAGTACTGAAGACCATTACTTCCAATGATTCTTTAGAGTTGAAGTATTCTCCAGAAAGCCCAAGATTTCTGAAAAGTCAGAAAACTTAATTGTCACCCATCACTCATCATGCTTCTCCTTTGCCATGCTCATCTACTAGGGATATTTGATGGAGGGATAGGTGTCCAAGACACCATCCAATCTCTGACCTTGCATTTTCTAAGGTGATCCCTTCAAAAAGAAGATCTTTCTTCAGGAGAGAAGGAATCAGACTTTTTTCTGGCCCTAAAAGATCAATTAAATGTGTACCTGGGAATTGTTCATTGTTAATGCCAGTGGAGGCAGGAGAAAGTATAGATATCAACTCCTCCAGGAGGACATTTCCAGAAGACTGCCTTTGCTGATGTCTTTCACCAAGAAATGGAAACCAAAGCTGGTGTTGAAACCCTATGTTTCTGCTGTGGGTCTTTTATAGAATGCAGTGCCAACTCCCAGAGCATCACACTGTCTCTGAGAGAGCACATGGTGAAGTTTCTCAAGGAGCCAAAAGACCATGGAGTGTTCTCCCACTTGGAGGAAGGACCATGTACTCAGAAGGATATTTCAGCCCTTTCATTGTAGGCACCTCACTCCAGCATTTATCTAGAAAACTATATCCACAGATCACAGTAGCCACAGAAAGAAAACATCTTGAACATTCACCCTTTCATCTTCAATGCACATATAAACAAGAATGATCTGTAACAGGACTGGACTATTTTTGTTTTGCTTGTTGTTGTAATAAAAATATTAATAAGATAGGTATTAAGTTATAGTGTACCCTTTTCCTGCATTAGTAACTCTGATAGAAAACAATATGGACAATAGCTTATACTGTCCCTGGGCAAATATTAAATAAACAAAAGGCTCAAATACAATAAGCATTAATATTTCATGAAGTTGGGCAGACCATCAAGAAAGCTTTTCTTGATCACTTTACCTAGCATTCTCCCTGTGGGATTGAAAATGGCATTAATAAAGAAGCAGAAAAAAATATCTCAAGCAGCAAAAGTACACACTGAGTATGAAAATGAACTCCTTTTTGGATGTCTCAGAGGAGCAGGGCTGTGCAAGAGACACTATTTCAGATGTCTTAGCAGTATATTTTGAAAAGTCAGGCAGACAAGTTCTGTTTTGCTTGTTATTTTATTTACTGTTGCCCACAGAACTTTTCAAAACCCTGCTCTATCAAAACATTTTACAGATGCTGTTTCAGGATGGTGACAGCTACTCAATATGGGACAGTTTGGACCAGTGGATAACTGAAAATTGTGGCAACCCACAGGTACTGTGCAGTACCCACTATGGTTTAACCATCACCTGAAGAGGTGCTGGAAGCCCCTTCTTTCACTGCAGGCTGGAAGGGATCCAGCCCCATGATCCTTGGAAGGGAATGCCTCAGGAGTGGGCTGGGCCTCCTCAAACCAGCAATCTTATGGTCATTGGTGCCCATGGGGGTTTGCATTTGAAACCGACATGGGAAAGTGAGGAAACTCAGGCACCAGCAGCAGGGGAAGTGGAGAGCCAGCTGATTCTGCACGCTTGTGTGCTGGAGCTGCAGAGCAGGAGGATTTTGGATGTGTGCCATGGCCAGGGTGCACATGGTGTTAATTTGTGTCCCCTCAACGGGATTCATTTTGCTTGGTCGTAGACAATTATAGCACAGACATCTTCATCTGGGCTGGCTGTCCAGCTCAAGGAGGAATAGGTGCTCCTGGGGCATAATTCATGTCCTCCTCAGACAGATGTCTGAAACAGAGCAGATTAATCATTTTCTAGAAGCACCTTCAGACTCTCTGTTGTCTCCAGAGCCATAAAGGAGCCAGACAACCAAATCAGATGTAGACTTCTGCTTTTTGGGCTTATAAAATTAAGTGAGAAGAGTGTTGCCTTTTGTGACTGAGTTGTATTAGACTTGCACACGATTCAATGTGAATGCAGCAAAGAAGTGCTGGACAAAAAACAAAGGACAACATAACTATAATTTTCATCAGCCTATGTTTTATTGAGCCGAGCCACATATAGTTCCTAGTCCATTTACAAGGAAAATGCCAAATACCCACTCTTCCTGAAAAAAACTCACAGAATAATGTAAAACTTCTTGAATCACCTCTGTATGTCTTCTCTGGCATTTGTAGTTTCTCAGAGCATGCACTGGTCACTACTTGCAGTTTCTACTGCCTTAGCTTGGACATCTAATATTCAGACTGCATGTGCTCTGTAGCCAGTTTATTTCTTTTTCTTCGTGAAAGTCAGTCTTTTAATAGATACGGAGAGTTTATTCTGGCTATGGTTATTTATAATAAAATCACAGTTTTATTGTGACCCTATATTCTTCAACTGTATGTACTCCCTACAGATTTCCCTGATTTCTAGAACACAAAATGTGCTGCATGCTCTAAAGAGTGGTTGGTGACTACTCTATTCCAGTAGCATTCCATGCCATTAAAATATCTTCAGTCTGCAGCAGAAATTATATTCTGTAGTGCTCTTTTATTTTAATTCAGTTCAGCATTGCACAGTGATTCTGTGTTCCCGGAAAAGGAAGAGCTGGCAATCAATATGTTTAGACTATCTGTAGACTCTACCACAAATTAATTACCAATTAACTCAATGTACTTAGCACATTTGTAAAGCCCACAATGGACATGCTACATATTTATTTATGGTTATAGACGTCTGTTTCTTGCCCAAAATGGATCTTCTAATCTTTATGTAAAAAAGCATTATTTTTTTTATTGTTTTGAGGAAATGTGAAATGGTGTCCATAGTAGCCTTTATTAAATGTGCTAAATACTTATTGCTAATTGACTGCTAAAAATTCCGACAACTGCAAATCTACAGTAGACGTATCTGGTTTCCCTGGCAAAAGCATTTTCTCATTAATCATCAAACAGCATTGTGGTTAACTGCAGATATTGCTCTTCAACCAAGACCACAGCACACAAGAGTAGAGCTCTTATTCTTGTGCACCAGGGGATTTAAGCAGCAGAGACAAGAAGTTCACAGTGCTCTGTTGGCTGCACCTGCAACATCACATGAATTACAGACATGTCCAGCTTTACTGGGACACCCAGAATTTTCTGGGCCACCCCTAAGCATTTAGAAACAAGAAACATTTGAAGACCACTGTGAAGCAAAATGGACAGATTCCAAAAAATGAAATTAAAGTTAAGATGCTCTGACATCACAGAACTTACAGGTAATTCATAAAGTGATTGCAAGGACATGTTTCCCACTTGCTACTCATATATATTTGCTGCCAGGGAAGGCTTCATTGTTCACCTTTCACCACAGAAACATTTTCAAATTAATTCAATTTCTTCTGCATTTTATATTAGAAATAGAGTTTCACAGAGTTTAGAATGGAGTACTGGGCAAGCTTTAATGTACTCATTATGCCATATTTTGGCCTTTCCTTGATTTTAGCATTTTAAATTCACATTGTCTTATAAGAACACCTTACCCAAGGAAAGAAAGGAATCTTAGGGAAAGCATCTGAAAAGAAAATAAATGAGTTTAATTAAATAGCCATTTTCAGGTCTTTGTGGTTTATATTTGAGGAGCAGATTATTTCTTAAGTACTAAAAGTGCACATTGTTACATTAATTTAACTAATAGGCATTAGTTATGACAGTCCGCTTGGTAAAGGTTCTGAGCCAGTGTCGTTTCTATAGATTTATACACTTGGAAAAGTGCACTTTAAATGAGAACCTAGCTGGTGTCAAAATTAAATTAAACTGAATTAAATCATATGTCTGATCACAAAGACCTAAGATTCTTTTCAGAATCAGGTCCAAATTATAATCGTAACTCTAGCCCGACTACCGAAGAAAATTAAAAGGCAGTTCCAACTTCATTATACTCCGCTGAAGTTGCCGGCTATACAAACAGGGCAAAGTCTTTAGCTGTGCAAAGTGACTGGTACTGGAGCATTTCCAGGAAAATTACCACTACACAATCTGAAAAGCTCTGACAGCAGAGACATCCTGTGGAGAACGGCTCCTCCAGGAACTGTGATCACTGTGGGGTCAAATGCTCACAAACAAGATGAACATCTAAGACTAAACTTCAGGTCCATCAAATCCCCACTCCTACTCCCCACCCCTGACTCCCAGTTTCAGACCCAGAAGGATCTAGCAGTGAAGTGCTCTCAGGATTTGTCTGTCAGTGCTGACACACAAATGTCTCGACGGGTTGATGTCCACCTCATCTGAGTACTGTAGTCAGTCGCAGTCAGTCCTGTCTTGCTCAGAGCACACCAGTCAGAGCAGCCTTCACAGAAGTTAGAGAAAGTGGTGCTCTGCCAGCTTCAGTCCAGTAGCCCAGTGGTTTGCAGCACTCAGGTGTGGTACAGTCACAGTGAATATACAATGGGAGCTAGGAAAGGTTTTTCCTCAAAAATGGAAGATGCTACTATGAACTCAGGGATGGAGTAAGGCTCAGAGAAAGCCAGGCTCCATCCTGCTGAATTTGGACTCCTGTAGGAATCAAGAGCTGGAAAATGGTGTCTCCCAAAAATATTTCATTTTGTATTTATATGGCTCCCACATGTGCTGGCTGAGAGCAGCCACCTGCTGCTTCTGTATCCACGCCAAAGGCTCTTACCCTATCTTAACCTACTTGAGGCATCAATGCATGAGTGAGCAAATGCAACATCTGCAAGGCAATGTATAGTGGGAGCTTTCCCTGCAAGAAGCCTCTCTCAGCTGTGCCTTGCAGAATCTCAGACCCTCCTGCTACAAGGAAATGCCCCAAGAACTCTCAGCAGAATCCCAGAATCATAGAATCACCCAGATTGGAAGAGACCTTCAAGATCATCTATTCCAACCTAGCACCACCATAATCATCCCAAAACCCCAAATGCCACATCCAAATGTCTTTTGAACACTTTCAGAGATGGTGACTTCACACTTGTCTGGGCAACTTACTGCAATGCCTGACCACTCTTTCAGTGAAAAACAGGTTTCTGATATCTAATCTGAGCCTCTCCTGGTGAAACAGAAGGTCATTTTCTTTCATTCTTTCATCTGAGACGAGATGAAAAAATGACCCTCACCTGGCTACAACCTTCTTTCAGGTTATTGCAGAGAGCAATGAGGTCTCCCCCGAGCCTCCTTTTTTCCAGCCCCAACTCCTCCAGCTGCCCTTCACAGGACATGTTTTCTAGACCCTTCACCAGCTCCACTGCCCTTCTCCAGACATGCTCCAGCACCCCAATGCCCTTTTTTGAACTGAGGGGCCCAGAACTAAACACAGGACTTGAGGTGCAGCCTCACCCATGCCAAGTATGGGTGAACAATCACTGCCATGGTTCACTGGTCACAGGATGCCACTGACCTTCTTGGCCACCTGGGCACATGTTCAGCTGATTGTCAACCAGCACTTCCAGGTCACCTCCTTCTGGAGTGTTGCATGTGTTGTTGTGACCCGAATGCAGGACCTGACACACATTATTGAACCTCAGTCCTCTGCTGATCATTCCAGTTTGTCCAGACCCCTCTGCAGAGCCCTTCAATTCTGCAGCAGATCTACACTGCCACCCAGCTTGGTGTCATCTGTGAACTTACTGAGGGTGCACTCAATCCCCTCATCCAAATCATCAGCCAGTTGCTCCAGGAGAACTCTGTGGGAGACAGTGTCAAAGGCTTTGTTGCAGTCTACATAGACAACATCCACAGCTTTTTCCCCATTCACTCAGTGGGTCACTTGGTCTTAGAGGGAAATCGGGTTGCTCACACAGGACCTGCTTTCCATAAACCCATACTGACCTGATCCCCTATTTTCAAGCATGTGATGGTACTCAGGGTGATCTGCTCCCTGAGAATGTCTGGCACAAGTCATAGCACAGACATATCAGACCCACTAAATAAAAAAAAAAATAACACCATGTCCTTGTACACATTGTAAATGTAAGCTTAGGCAGGCCTCACACCTGTCAGAAATGGGACCATGGTAAGAAAACTCTGGGTATCACTGGTCATGACTGATCTCTAGCCTTCATATGAATATATGGCATTTGTTAAGTAGGGTATGGAAGGTTTGAAATACATGAATGTCCAGGTTTTACCATGAAGCATCAATTAATTTGTGCTTATCTTTGGTGGCCTGACCAAACACAGTCCTGCAGCACCCATGGACTTGTAAGAAATGGTGTTAGAAACCAGTGTGGGTGACATGAAGGTTTATGCTTCGGTGAAAAGACAGTCTATCGTGTGTATGTCTTCCTTAAAGATATGTAGCTCACCTCAGGGTGAGATTTAGGGAATCTCTCATCACACAGCTGGATCACAGCTGATTTAGAAACCTGCCAAGTATCTGTCATTAAAAGTGATCAAGGGAGCAGCCTTTCCCCTTCGATGTCACAATACTAAAAAAGAGCAGACATAAAAACAAAGGAGTCACAATGCACAAACCCACAGATATCACTCCTTCCACCCACAGGGTCTGTTGGGACTGGGGGTGATAGATGTGCTGTGCTGGTGACAGACCACCCCCTACCATCCCACATCTGCCCTGGGAGAAGGAAGTGTGCTCTGCAGCTGCTGCAAGCTGTAATGCTGAGAGATACTCAAAATATGCCAGACACCAAGCTTGTACCTAGCTTTCTCCAGCTTCTCAAACCCTTCATAGCTCATCACTCCTGAGGATCATCTCACTGGTTTTCCACTCATCTCTCTTTCCTGCACAGAAAGCAAAGTGTCTTTTTCCAGCAGATATCTGCTACAATCAGGAGCCAGCTTTGTGTAGCTACCATGCCCAAAGGCAGCCTCTTGTCAGTCAGTCTCAGAAGTCTCTTTGAAAGTTGGTTTATTGGCTGCCTATGAGAAGATTGAGGGTGAGTTTTTTTCCTTTTCTTTGTATTTTCTTTTAAAGAACTTTTCTTTCAAAGTGGTGCTCAAAGGAGTGTCTATTGCTCCATGCAATGTTCTCTGTGGGACAGGGAAAATATTACAGTTAAGCCTTCTGTAGAAAAACATCATTTATTTTAACAGAAAAACATAATTTTTTTTACAGAATGCAACTTGTACTACTGTGTTTCCCAAATACGTGCAACAAATACATATACACGTAGCACACCTTTATTTGGAAATGAAGAATATTGCATTTTTCCCAGATGCTGAGGGCTTCCTCCCCTATTTTAGTGCAACCAAGGTATGTCAGTATAGCTATCCTGACTCACTTTTAATTTTCCTGAATAACTCTGAAAACTGTTGCTCCCTGGCAATACTTCCATGCACATCTGTATTCAGAACAAACTCATCTGTGCCCTTCTTCAGGGAAGGGATGCAGTGAAGGGAGTAAAGGGTGGTACAATGGCTGTCCTGCCAGCACTCAGCAGGGCAGCACAAACAAAATCAGCGGCCCACTTAATTCTCTGAAATGAGAAAGTACATTCCCCTGGCAGAGCACCTTGTAAGTACTATCCAGCAAGGATCTCTCCCATCTGTGCACACTGAAGGGCCACAGATTGAATACCAGAAGTATTGTCATAGCAGAAGTATTACAATGATGATTGCACGGCATGAGCTCTCTACCAAGTCAGGATCAAGCTGCAGAAGTAGCTGTAGTGACTTGCTAAAGTGGCCTGAACCTTGAAAACAGTCTGCATCATCCAGAAAGTAGTAGCAGCCATGGAGAGCAGCCACAGTCCTCACACCCTCACCCTTAAATTCCTTACCACAGCATCTAAAATAATTGGATAACTCAAATCTTGTCATTTCCACCAGGACACTTGTAAAAAGGTAAAATCTCTGCTACTTCTGCCAAAAGTAACTGAACAATCCTTCAGGCTTCCTTGGTTCCTAATGAGTGATCATTAATCATGGGTATTTTCTAAGCACAGTTTAGAGTTTTAATAAATGTCAAATAAAGAATTAACAAGACCATAATCAGGCAAATATGTTCCTTGATTACTGCAGCAGGAAGCCTCAGAGCCAAATAAACAGGGTGCTGTATTTCCAAGCCTTTCCTGGGCTCCTGCACATTCCTCCACTGGTTGCTTGAAGGGAGGAAGGCAGACTCATGTTTTCACATGTCTGTTGTCATGGGAGAACTCTGACTTCTCACTGCTGCCCCAGAGGGAGAATGGAAATAAGGGAAGAGGGGTTCCTGATCCAGTTTAGTACAGTGTGTGCAAGACTTTCAGCTCACCCACACACTGTTGTGGTGTCAAGAAGAGATCCCTTCAAAGGAAGGAAGCCACAGGAGGGAGATGGTTAGGTTAAATCCACAAAGCACATGCCTTTTCCAGAACTCATATGAAACAGTCCCTTCCTTCTCCACCTCAGCCTTCAGGTACTTCCTTCTCTCCCAGCCACCTCCTGTTGCTCCAGCTTCAACTGGGAGTCCCCACTCTTCGAGGAGGGGACAGTACAGAAAATCCAAGACTAACTTGTTCCCTGTCCTGCCTCTCCCACCATGGCTAATTTTATGGGCAAACAGCTGTAGGCAGAAACAGAGCACAGTTTCAATGACCCATTCCAAGTGCACAGGGAAAAACCCTAAGAAATGTGCAATCTAACTTGGGACAAAACATAACCAGCCCGCGTGCCAGGCAGAGGAAGGCAGTGACAGGAACAGTGCCCAATCACAACAGTTGGCTGCTGCAAGGGCTGAAGGCATTATAAATGCACACTAGGAAAAACCATCAAGCTGAGATGAAACCATCTGGACCCAGTTAGGCAACAGCAGCTGGCTGGGGAGTGCGGAGGATGGTTTGAAGGGGAATAATGCAATCACTGGTTCCTTTATGGATGGCAACTCTCTAAAACCCTCTAGCCCCTCTTCTCAGCAGGATTCAGTGCTAATCTATGATACCCAGGGCAAAGTGCACTTGAAGAAGCAGCCTTTTTTGCTATGCAAACTACACCCTGCCTAGGAAATAAGATTATAATGATTGAATCTATCAAATCAATGGGAGAAGGTAAGGGTGACACAAAATGCTGCAGCAGAGGCAGTCACCACTCAACCAGTGCCCAGGAAACACCCACAGTGTAATGATGGGTGCTTTGGGTGCTTACAATCTGCTGAGTCTTTAGTGAGCCCAAAACCTAAAATGAGCTTTCTCCTTGTTGTGGACCTCACTGACCTCAGCCCAGCTGAGGGCATACAAGCTCGGCCAAAGAACTGGATTTGTCAGTGTCTGCTTCCCATTGCAGTTTTGACACAGCATCAGACAAGTCGCTTAAAATCAGTTGCATTCTCCCTAATGGTGTTTTTTTCACACTCCTTGCTGGTGTGACACGACACCCCCAGGCCTGACAGATGCAAGTGTCACAGTTGAAGCCAGGGGCAGTGATTCATGGAGCATGTGATGGCAGCTAAGTGTTCAGAACAGTCATGCATTTGCCACACTGAATTCATGGGGATCTGCGATTTATTTTCTGCCACCAGGCTCTGACCACCTCCCTACATTTAAGCCTGCCTGATCATCACTCCCAGTCTTACCAGGCTCCCACCAAATCTCAAACCCCACTTTCAGCCTTCTGTCCCCTCCCCTAGCCCATCCCTCCTTTCCCATTGTTTGCCGCACCCATATGCAGCCCAGGCCCTGGGAGCCCTCCTCAACCTCTTCTCCCTGGTTCTGTCCCCTCCTGAGCCCCACCAAAGCCCCAGGCCCACCAAAAGCCTTGCTGAATCCCCCTGGGGCTGAAGCCCCTCCACTTGTCTGGTGAATCTCTGTATCTCCTTCTCAATGGATGTTCCCAGCACCTGACCCAGCTCAACTGCAGTTTTTCATCCTCTGGAAAGCTAATGCTTAGAGGATTTTAACTTTTTCTTTTTGCTGAGCTTCTCAGAGAGTTTTTTTCCCTTCCCTTCTGCCTCTTTCTGCTCCCAGTCTTTTTCTCTCCCCTTTTGCCTGCTTCATTGTCTTCAGATTCAAACTGAAGAGAGCCCCTTTTGCCCACCCTGGACAGGGCACTGGGAGATGGCTTCTGCCCCTATCATGCCCCCAGAACCCATCTACACCCTCCTTTAGGAGACCTCTGTCTTCAAAGCAACCTTTCATACCAGACTAAGTATTCAATTGCACAAACTTCCTTTGCTTAATGTAAAAGAAATCTTATCAACTGGTGAGCATGTCTGTTTGGAAACTAACCCTGTAAATAGTTGCAGTAGAAAATGGAAAAAACTTTAAAAGTGTAAAATTGCATTAGCATTTTTTTAACAAAACTGTTTGCCTCAGAAAATTTCATGGCTGCCCTGAAAGTTTCTTTTAATACATGCTGTCAAAAGGAAAAATAAATATATTTTGGGTCAGACCACAAGAACTTCTCCATATTTTGTTGGTTGGTTACAAAAGCAAAGATCTCATTAGCATTGTTCTGATGTACCTTTTCCAGTCATACAGATGTGACATTTGTTTCAGATCCATGGGTGGAAAACTTACATTTAAATATTATCTCATGCATAAAAAGCTACATTTACGTTTTGTTCCATGTAGTGGTTACCATAAAATCAGTCCAAAATTTATCACTTGTGTAGTATGTATTTATGTATGACTCTCCCCCCAGTATACATCCCATGACGCCTGCAAAGTCTTTAAAATGCATTTTGAAAATGCAGAAACCTCAGAAAAGAACTGCGAAAATTATTCCAGGGCTGGAGATAACATTGCACCACAAGGCATTTTAAAAGCTTGCCAGGAAGAAGACTCAGACATTACTGGATTACAGTATCTAAGGACCTCTGGGGGAAGCTTTTCCAGGTGGGAGAGGACTGTTTAATCCACCAGAAAAAAGCATGTAAAGGAATAATGGTTGGAAGCTGAGGCTGATCAGGAATTAGGGACACAGTTTTAAGAGTGAAGATATTAACCAGTAGAATAAGTGGTGGGGGATGTTCTTGGTGTCTTGAGGTCTTTAAATGCAGAGCAGATGCTTTTCTAGAGACCTGATTTATCAAACAGGCTTTACTGGGATCTCTATGGGAGTGTCAGGGTGAGATACATAGACAGACCTGCAAGTCCCAGTTGTCTTAGCAGATTATGTCAAGGTCCCTCCTAAGTACGAAATATTAATGTATTCCTTCTTCCTCGGAACTGAAAACACTGTGGATGGACTTTGTTTCCCAGGATGTGCGTACGTATGTTGAGACGTGGCGAGGATTGTGAGATCTCCCGCACTTCACAGAACAAGCCAAGGGATGCCTGATAGCTACAGATGGTCTGAGAGCAGCTTTACACCTTGTACAGCAGCACTGGGTCCTGATGCCATACTGACAGACATTCCACTGTCTCTGACTGCAGTATCATGGGCTGAATTCCCAACATAATTTACAGCAGCATCAGAGACATTCATGGAATAGTTTGATCCAGCAGACACCAATTATATCAGGCATCTGAGCACCTTGTGAGATCTTGATGGAGTCATGGAGAAAGTGCAGTGGAATTTGCTTTATTCTTTTTATTATTCTGTCCATACTGGAGGAAATGGATATTCACCCTATTCACCTCCTGAGTGGAGAGCAGAAAAGAAAGAGGTACTGAGGGGGGAAAATCTTGTATTTTTCATGATTATTTGCAGTTTTTTCACTCCTCTGTGCCCCATCCAGACTGTCAGCTGCACCCTTCAGCAAACCTGTGGATGTGGGAGTTCCACATCAACTCAGTCATTAGGTAAGGACAGTGAAGGCTGTTCCTCCAGCACAACTCCACCGCAGCTGGCAGAGCCTCTTCCATTTGGCCTTCTAGCCCAAAGCTCAGGGAACGAGAGCTGGCTGACAGCTGAAGTGGATACAAGGAGAGAACTCCACCTCCAAGGGCTTCCTGCCCCTAACAGTCTCTGTTTTGAGAAGCTAATGAAAGGGCTTGTAATGCTAAAAAAATATTATTTGTATGTTTTATGCTGCCAGTTTTCCCTGATTACTCCTGATGTGTAATTCATAAATATTTACCCACTTTTTTATTGGCCAGATGAGCTACCACCCAAGTTGGTACTATTCTTGTCAGTAATTTTATTTAAGAAAAAAAAGCTCATTGTTTTATTAAAAGGTCATTAATTTAGCTGCAAATACCATTTTCTACAGGAGATATTCCCTCCTGTGATTCAGTAACACAGAAATAAACACTCTCTAATTGTCCAGAGACAAACTGCCTTCTAGAAATTAACTTCCCCACAACATTTCATTCAGGCAGTTGGTCGTTTAGTACTAAACCAATTAAAAGCAATATAGAGCTACATGAATAGGATATTAATTTCCTCACCAGAAGTGGAAATGAGTGGGTGCTTTGATTCCCACAGGGAAGGCAACTCCACCAAGCAGTGGCTTAATCCACAAAGGCTGCAGCCTCAAATGAAGGATGCACCGTGCACAACTGGATCATTACGCTGTGTGGATATTATTGCTACGGCCAAAGCCTCATCCAGTCTGCAGTAGCCCCTGGAAATACTGAAAAAGTAAAGCAAGGTGATCTTCTTACCAATAAATAAATAAATAAATAAAACGCCACACTTTCCCCTTGTAGCTTATCAGATTGTATGAATGTGAACATTACCGTGCCAAAACCTCTCCTGCGTGTAATGTCGTTCCAAATCAATTCCAAGTATAAAAGAAGTGCTTACATTGAACTGATCTGTTCAATCTCTTATTTCCAATTGCAAACAATAGTGAAAAAGAACATTTAATCCACTTTCAGCATCTTCTTTTATTGAGGATTAGCCACAGGAAACAATATTAATTCTCTTGTGTTGGGGTGGCATGTGATGCTATCCAGGTAGGGGTAGCAGCAAAGTCAGATTAATTTTGCTGACAAAGCTCCTGCAGTCTGAATCATCCATGGATGATCATGGATCATGGGGCTGGCTCATCCATGGATAAAAGCCAGCAGTGTAGAAGCCATTTCCTCTTCCTCACTTGTACCGCTGGTGTAGTGGCCAGGCCAAGAGGAGAAGGATGTAGCAGGGCCATTGTTCCATCAGGCCACCAGCAAATACGCTAATAAATATTTCCACACACAGAGAGCTAAATCTGCTTTAATTAACATTAGAAACAGATATACAAGAGATAAAGCATGAGGGAAGATGCAAAACACAAGGTAAAAAAGTGAAGAAGCAGTAATAATGTTGGGAAACTTTGTCAGAGTTCTATAATGTTAATTGATTCTTTAAATGTTGCACATCCCAGGCAGACACTCCTATTTAGCATGTGGTATATAAAAATTGAGCAGGACACCCAGAGAGGGGCTTTAATTTATTTTTAAGTTGCAATCATCTAGTTCTTGTAGAACAATTTGTCATATGTCACCAAATAAATAACACTGCAGGGCATTTAAGTTTCTTAAAATCACAGCAGCTGCTTTTCCAAGTGCTGCTAGATCTGCGTACATCATTACAGGGGTCTGCAACATGTTCCATGGATCCCAATGAAGTTTTATGTAATTTTTATATTCATATAATATGAAGTATTATGAACACACATTGTAAACTTCAATATGACAATTTACCATTAGATGTTCCACTCAAGCAAGGTCAGATCAGATAAGGAGTTCAGGGGATTTGCAAAGAGGAAAGGGAGGGAGAACTTCAACCCAGCAAAGTATCTCCAAGCTTCCCCAGCGCTGTCATGTCCTGTTTTTCCCCAGAACACACCACAAAAATCAGCTTTGCTGGTTGTAGCAGTACATTACTTTGTTCCTTGTGGGTTAAATACTAACCCAAATTTTTGCCTTCGGACACCTAGAACGACCTCCCTCCTCCCACTTGCCTCATACATGTTCAGACTGCAGGATGAAAGGAGGGCCAAAATGGCTTAAACCTTTAGCTGTAAACCTAAACCATCTCTTCTTTGGCTTAAGGGAGGTTCCCTGTCTTCATCGATCCACCAACTGTTTATTTTAATACCAAATAAAGCAAAAAGGGTCTTTATGTCCTTCATAAGGTCAGCTACACAGTTCAGTACAAACATACAGCTCAACAACCAAACAAATCATATCTTTTTCTGTTTTCAAATTGTCCAGCAGCATACCACAGTATCTGCAGAGTGAGGTAGTCACAAAAGCCTCTGTGTAGGATTTTTATCTTTTAGCTGACCAGCAAGATATATCTTCCCAGTTTTGAGCATCTTCAGCTAAAAGCATTTTGGTTTACAGAATAATAAAGCAATACATTTTTGTTCCATGACTCTATAATAAAGCAATACATTTTTGTTCCGTGACTCTGAATGCAATACATGGCTTTCCTTGCAAGCCTTGCTGTGGATCCGAAAAAAAGAAATCTATCATCGTTTGCAGTATTTGCTATAATTTTCAATTTCCGTGAATACTGTTGCCAGCAAACTACTTTACAAAAACATTTGAGTAAACAAGAAAGGGAGTAAATGTGAGTACAGTCAAAGAGAAGTTCCTTAAAAATGTGAATGAATATTCACCCTGTTCCATAGCTGTTTCCAGGCTCCTATCAGTTGGAAGTACTACCCTGAAAGCTGCTTGCTGGCTAGAGCCAGATATTGATTCAAGCTAGTGCACTTTCACATTGTCATCTTATTATACCAGCTAGTGGAATCTCACTCATTGCAATGAGGGGAGGAAAACAGAATCCAAAGCAGATAGAAGCACCCTTTAATGCTTTATCTGTAGGCACTTCACCTAACCTCTTCCCCAAACAAACACAGATTTTTAACACACAGATTTTTAAGTTCATTTTCCCATTCATTTTCTAACCACCTCAGTGTAGAGGCCTCTGGAAGTGCCAAGTGCTTTTTAACTCCCTCTACCATCCTGCAGTAGTTTACATTGTCACCCATCTGTCTGCCACCGAAAATACACCCAGCATCAGTTTTCACAAAACATCTGTGAAGGCAGGGTCTTGCTCAACTATCTTAGTTAATGAAAAGCTATTAGCTTGATTGCAAGCTGGTAATTGTTCTAGCCCTGCAGAAAATGCCATTAAAATAATTTTTACAGAACTCTTTTAATAACTAGCTATTTTTGTAGCACAATTGTTTTTAAATCTCATGAGGCCAATGTGTAATACATGACTGTTCCAGCTCACAGCTCTCACCACTCAGAGGGTATATATCAGGTTTCAAGTTGCTAATTTGTTATGGTAATCAATACCTTATTCTTTTTAACCACAGAGGCAAACTCATTTGCTCTTTTCAGTTTGATATTGGATTATGAATGATTTACATCCATAACTACTGCAAATGCCACATGACACTTCTCAGCATCAGCTAGGGATTTAAAACTTGTTTTTCACTGGGTTTTCAACAGAATTTGTCTGCAAGTTGCCAGATGACAGCACCAGCAGTATTTGATGGTTTGGGACCATTGTTCAAAGATGATCACATAGATAATGTTATATTCATAAATATTCACATTAAAAAAAATTGAAATATTCAGATCTGATGATCAACCAGTCAGTCCTTTCCATTTTACCAGCTACCATCCATGCCTGCTAAAGTAGCAAAAAGCAGGAGCTTGGAATTTACCAGCTCTATTACATCTATCAACACCTCTGAGTTGTGCAGGAACATAAGTAAATCTGATAAACACGCCTGCTAAACAGATTTGTGTCAGCTGTAAAGAGGCTTTTCAGAGTATAATTTCTTGAAGCGTTTCCCAGGTGTCATCCTATGTTATAAATTATATGTAATCCAAAGTGTAATCCAGAAGGAAAAGAGGATATGGAAATTTCAGCATCCTTTTCCCAGTGGTTGTAACTTCATCTCACATCATCTCTTAGGTCCTCCTTAGGCCACCACAGTGATGCTTTTCACGTTTAAGGAATATTGTGAAGACAGACATGAAGGCCCATAAATATAGGTTTACAGGATTGGGGGTTGATTATATTCCAAATATGTTCATTTCTTAATATTTTTAAAGGTTAGAATGACATTTCTTTCTTCAGTTATGTCCCTGAATTTTCCTGTCATTCAGTGGAAGCCTCATTCCTTCTTTGGATTCCTCGTTTATATATAGATTTTAATTGGTTTTTATTTTTTCAGCACCACATATTTGCCTACTTATTCTTTTAAAATTAATTTATTACCAAGTGCCACAGTCACACTCCAGTGTTTCATCTGGGTGACACTAAACTGAAGCAGCTTAGTTTATAGGCCATGCAATTTTGATGAGTCTTAATTTTGCATGAAGATCAAGAAGCCAGGGCAGCAAAAGTCCTTCATGGAAAGTGCTTTCTCTCTGGAAGAACACTTGTATGATGAACTCATTCCTTGATTGAAACTATTTCTAATTACATTAACCATATTCTCCCTCTAATCTCCCACCATTACTAAGCTTGTTATTTCATTTCCTGAAGCTCTTGCACTTTCTAACTGACATATCCCATATGAAAATATTATGGCTATATCTAACTCCAGCATATTTCAGCCTGATGTCTTTAGCTAGACCATAGATATTGAAACATATGAACCTTTTATTTTGCTAATAGTCCAAAAGAGAGTGCTTTGGCATAAGATCAGTCAGTGTTTGTCTAATGTAAATGGCCTTCATAAAGCATTGATTTCGTCATTTATTTTAAAAATTCTCATAGCTGTTTTGTTTGTGATAAGTATGTACTCGGAGCATTTCCAGAACAACTTGACATAGAGCAAAATATGGGAAGCATTTGTAGGAGTTCAATCAGTTGACAGTACATGAAAAACCTCAGGGGAGAGAAGTTTGCCTTATGCCTCAAGAGTGAGAGCTGTGCTCTGCCAGAGCACAGCAGGAAGAACCTTCTGCAGTAAGAGCTATAGAGCACTGACTTCAAATGCTGGATACCAGTCTTCAAACCTCAGCTGAAACATCCCTTATTTCAACCGTGAAATTGGGAGGAAGGGTGATCTACAAGTACCAACACATTAATCACAGTCAGCATCAAATCACTACCTTGAACTGCATCTTCAAGTCATCTGGAAGGTAGGTCTCTCTAAGCAGAATCAATGCTGGAAGCTCCTGCCTCACTCTTATCACTAGACAGAGCTAGATGGGTTTAATGAAATATGATTCATTAATGTATTTATTTATTTATTAATTAACACAGCCCTTGTGTTCAGCCAGCTGCTATTTCTGGGTCTTGCTAAACATCAACTTTCTCAAATACAAGAGAAATTCAGCTTTCTCAAATACAGGAAAAATTCAAAGCCATTTTCAGTTTATTCCTTCCCCACCATCTTTGCATCAATAGCTGTATCTTACCACCACCTCATCCAAGATACCAGTTTTGTTTTCCACTTAGGTTTTCAGCAAGGCACCTTCTATTGCTTCTAGGGAAAAAAAAAGAAAGGCAACAAAAGACATGCTTATATGCCTTCTTGAAGCACTCTCTTGCCTGATGTCTACAAAATAAGTCAACATTGAGTTCTGTGTGTGCTGAGATCACTTACAATGTTGAGCCACTTTGCCTGCCTGTTTCCCTGGGCTTCTCAGTATGCTATCAGTTGTCTCACATCTTAGCCCAGGATTGCAAGCTCCTTCTTCCCATTGCAAACTCTTCATAAGCCTGTGCAATAGCTGCTAGAGTGGGTCATGGTCTTTGAGTCGGTGTCAGTAGCAGGATCAGTAACTAAACCCCCAGGGGTTTCACAGGCTTGGCTACAAATTAATAGTTAACTAAAAATTCATACAGACAATTCAGTGTTCACAACAGAAAAACTATGGCTAGGAAAAGGAGAAAACACACCACACCAATCTTATTCTAAAGGGCAAATCTTCAGATTGCATAGAAGAGCATAACAACACTGGGGTCAGTAGAATTATAACAACTGATACCATGGACAGATCTGTCAGTCTGAGTGAAACTTACATGATGCAAGGTCTTTTTCATAAGGATTTATTGAGCTTAATATGTTGGTAACAGTTGTCACTGGGCTTTCATTTCACAGTTTTTAAACCAGCAACATCTCAGTAATCCCATGAGGGAAATAAAATGTCATATGACCTAAGCACCCAGTGCAAATTTTTAAAATGAAACGTTCCTAAACAACCTCACAAATATTTGCTCAACTAATCCATGAGAAAATGCAGATGCCAAATCTGTTCTTAACCAATTTGAGAAGTATTCACATAAGTCTACCACCCACATCCTGCTTAGTCAAATCTTCTAAGCTTTCCTCAGCACTAGCTATGGCGGTGTCCAATCTTTTTGAGGATTACTGATGCATGGCTAAATATAGAAAAGACAGTCTAGAAAAAAGAACAGCTGTGAGTTCGTGTATCAACAGGCAGACAAGCTACAGCCTCTGACTGTGTCTGAAAAGAGCAAACAGTCCCACAGAGAAAGAAGGGCTTCAAACCACTTCAGCAGAAAGACCAGAAATCTTCTGCCATTTCCAGGTCCCTTACTGGGAAGCTATCAGCGTGCTGAATGATTTGATGAACTTCCACCCGTGGCACAGAGCCCTACCAAGGTCAGGAAATGTGACAAATAAACCTACTGAAGAGAGCACAGGGAATTTTTCTTTCTCTATCAACTTTTAAGTGCCTGTGAAAGCCAAATAAAAAATTGTCTTTTATTTTTTTTTTACCAGAAATAAAAATTCATGTCAGAATCCCCATTTGCTTCAGATTATGTTTTGATGAGGTTTCAAGGAATCAGTAGAGTAACTGAAGCACAGAAATATCTGCCACTAGAAGAGCCACCAGGAACCCAGCATGGATTTGTAGTCTATCATATTTAATGTTGCTGAGTGATCCAAATGAATTATCATTGATTTTTCTGTATATTTGTCCCTCTCCAAGATGTAATCACTTATTAATAATACCAAAACTGTTATTCTAAGAGATATTTTGTCTCCAAATTATTGTGGGTTTTTTCAATTTTCATATTTGTCTCTTCTTTAATATGTTATTAACAGGGTCAAATTTTCTGGGAGCACACGTATACTAAAATTGGCTTAGCACTTCCTCCTGGAAGGAATTATGCCATAATCAGATAACCTGTCTCTCCACCTTTCCCAAATCATGGCTTCATTCTCCAATGTGAAGGACTATTTCTGACAGATAAGTAACAGCTGATTTCTGCAGAATGGTCTACATGGCACATCAGACCCTTTTTCTATCAACATTTATTTTTTGACCCCTCAGGAACACACTACTTTTTCCATCACCTTCCCTCACTATTTTTATTTTTTTGAGGAAAATACTATTACTATTGCAGAGATCTTGTAAAACCTCATAAAAGCAAGGAAAAATGCAAAGCTTGTGCGTTGACACCAGCTGTCAGCTCAGCATTTAGTTAAAATGTTAAGAGACAGAGCCAAGGACAAATTTGAAAGCATAATCTCATATATATCATGATGAATCATATCTTGAAATGTCTTACCTTAACTAGCCTGGAAGGGTGATTGTAAGTGAGTTGTAAGCAAGATGTCTGAGCTATTCTGGAAAGGAACTACATAACGTGTGGCAAATTTATGTGCTGAAGGAATAAAGATTTACTAGCAGCTCTTAAAGATGGTGTGAATATGTATTAATTAACAAAGTTTCGGTGACATCATTGGTAAATTTCTTTTTACAGAACTACAGATATAGTAGAGATGTAGTACTGTAGGAAGCCATGTAGACATAGGAAGAAAATGAAAGAAATGCTTTCCTGGCGATCAGGATTTCTAACTGAAGTTCAGAACAATATTTTGTTTCCTACAAAGTCCATGAAATGCTAAAAATACTTTTTTAGGCCATAAATATCTGTAATGCTATGATAGCATCACAAAGGTACCGGGATCTGGCATCATCATAAAGAACAAGATTTCTCTGCAAGATCCAAATATCACCAAGGCATGCAAAAAATACTTTATTGAGCCACTTTAGATTTTAAAAAACCACATGTCTTAAATTTAACATCACTGGAGATGGCTACTTGTTCCATGCCCCCTACTGCTTGCATCTGTGTCAAACCTAATGTCATAACCTAAAGGTTAAGGAAAAAAAATAAATACAATTTTTTTTCAAAAGAGCCCAACCCTGTCTGAGAAGCCTTAGGACAAATGTAACAGATGTTATAGATGCATAGCCACACTGCAAGTGAGGAAGGGGTAAGTGTGAAAAATAAGCACTACAAAGTTTCTCTGTATATCTTAAATGCAGAGCAGTTTAAGCTAAAAGATCAGAAATTAAAAACAAAATAAACCAGAAGGTGGCTGAGGATGTTATGATCCCTTTACCAGAGAGATGCCCCCACCCAAGTTAAGGTGCAAACAAGACCATAGGCCAAAGTCAATAGTACAGATTTTATTTGCTCATAAATGTGAGGTAGAGAGAGGTAGAAAGAAATAGAAAAAACAGAGGGGGAGAGAGGAGGGGAGAAGAGAGAGAGTCCACCCATGGATCCAGCAGCATCCCAATTGTCCTTCTTCACCCTGGTCTTGTCAGCGATGGGTTTCACAAAGTTGCAAAACTTCCTGAGGTTTCAAAACTTTTCACTACTTACACATTTTAGCAAACAAAGGAGTTAGTGGATACAGAGCTCTCTGATTCAAATAGTCAAATGATTCTCTTGCATCCAATGCTAATCAGTCCCACGCTCAGCCTTTCTCTTCTTTTGACTAGGTGGGTTTTTTGATTCTGTGGGTTGTGCACGATCTCCCTCTGCCAGAAGCACCTCCACCCAGCGGGAGCTTGTGGGGTGAGGGTCTGCAGTGACACAGTCCCCAGGCAGTGCAAAGGAGAGCCCCCTTACTGCAAAAACTTGGCCTTTTTAGGCAGGTAGCCAGTCATTAGCCACATGGTTTTAAGTCATAACAAAGATAATTCAACCAACCACCATACACCACAATGTGAACACAGAATGGTTACATAACTTGTTTGTGTACCCCTAATTCAGCTGAGTGGCTTTCCCATAGTCCTCTTCTACTTAGCCAAAGGAACAGGCCTGAGCCATGGTTTTACAAGGCCTCTCTTTTATAAAGCCTTACTTATCAGGAACAGGAGCTGCCCTCAGCAGTTGCTGAGTTTTCTTCCCTTGGGGATTCTTTGCAATGGTTCATTCCTCTCCTCACAGCTTCTTTACCTCCCCTCTTGGCCTGAGATAATGTGCAGAAAATGGTACCGCTTTTATCTTGTTTCAAGTTCCCACCAAGTGCCTTAAGTGACAGTCCAAGTTTCAGGAATCCAAAGGCATATTCAGGGGCCAGGGGGACACTTTGGTGGTCACAGATCCCATCTGTCCCATACCTTGGGCTGATCTTCGTTTGACTGTCAGCATGTTTAGGGGCAGTTGTCCCTCCACACATTTTGTCACAACTGGGGAATCTTTGTCTGGATTCATCACCCAGGATGTGCTAGTCAACCTCACCAGGCCTGGAGTTAAAGACATTCTGTGTTTATGTCAGGGCAAAGTGCTTCTGTGATTTAAACAGTGTTTGAGACAGGCAATTGTGAACCTTACAGAGGCTTAGAAGTATTTGGGAATTATTTGCCCCTCCTCTGCACTCATCAGCAGACATAACAAACAGTTTTGCCTGAAGTGTAAGGGGGAAGGGACACAGAGAAGCCCTGCCTGAGGAACAGTTCTGAAACAGGAACAGAAATGTCTCCAGCTTTCACAAAGAAATCCTGTGTGACAGATGGAGAAATTGTAGGTGTGAAGTATATTTGAAGTTTGCATTTATTTATTTCTTCATTTTTCTCTATTCTAACTTTGCTGCCAGTAAATAATCAAGAACTTAGCCCTTTGAATTACTATTTTTTTATCTGAATGCATCTCTAGTGTTCAAAGTGATTGCAATGATTCTAAAAAAAAAAAAAATGGGGTGTTTGCACTTCCATGGAGATAAGATATCTAAGCAAAGAAGTCTTCCAGAGAGCTAGGAGCCAAGACAACTTTGGGATTCCAGGAACTGGTTTGTTTCCAACCAAATTCCCTTTGCAAAGCAGTGGGATGGAAGAAGAGGTTTCCCTGGGATGTATTATCCTGACCCCCATTGCAGGTGGTAAAAAAGACAAGGCATGTTTTCAAGAAATTCCATGTCATTTCTGAGCGTTATAACAATTCCCTAGTATTTCTATAAGTGAGAGGCATCCTGTCCTTATAATTTCTTGGTCCATATGTCACCTTTTCAAATCTTTTTAACTTCACATCAATGAGTGGACATTCAATAACAATTCAGCACCAAGCCTAAGTAATTTCAGGTTTATTGTCAAGTAAAGAATGAAATGGTCAGCAAGCAATGACTGCACATCTCAGCTTTGTGCTGCCAGAGGCTCCTTTCCCTCAGTCCCCCTTGCTCTGGCCAGAACTGCAGGAGCCTGTATTCCCACCTCTGTTTTTTCACCCTCTATGAGGAGGTGATCAGAGACACAGGATGGGATGGCTCTGGGCCCTCCTCTGTGCAGCAGCAAAAAATCAGTATGCTGTAATCAGTATGCTCTCCAGTAATCCAGGAGAAATCAGTGTAAAGACAGTGATTTTTAAATAATGTATTTATTATAGTGAGACAGAAAGCCTTTAAAACTACCGGAGAAAGAAAAAAGACAACCACATGGGTAGCTGCTTTAAAAGCAGAAAGAATTCACCCTGTTAAATACTAAGCATCTACAACTTGCTCCCTTCCCTACAAGCTCAGGACAACCAGTATTTTGCACAATCAAGTTCCTAGAGACTTGGTTGCCACTGTTAGGTCAGGAAACCCAGCTCCTAGGCACAGCAGAACTTCATTGCACAAGGACAAGGACTGACTTATGTGAAGATAAAGGGTTTTTTTCAATTTGTTTTATGTGTGAGTACCAAATCCAAGACCTTTGACCTTTGAAGACCCCATCAAATTAGGCTTCTACTGCAAGGTGCAAATCTGCAATCATTATTTTTCCTTTCCCTAAGAACCAAGTGACAAGTACCTATAAAAGAAGGGAAAAAAATCTGCTGTAATTTAGAAAGTGAATAGCTCAAACAATCCTCCCTGTGGGGAGAGGGGATAAGAGAGAGAACAAACTTACAGTAAGTGTTTTATGTTAGTAAACAGAGTACTGTCAACATACTTCTGGTATTACATCCTGACTCCAGGAAGTAGGCTAGGGTAGGGTGCAGTAGGATCACTTTCAGTTGAGAAAACAGATAAATATCTTCTCTTCCAAAGTCTTAACATGAACTGAAACTTGGGAGAGTCAATTAGAAAGCTCATTCAAGTTAAAATAATATAGGATGAGTAATTTGTCTCAATGACACATACCTTAAAGATCTGCTTCAGGTTCACAGATAAATCTAAGATCATGTCCATTCAAGAATATTAATTACATAGCACATCTAAGAAGCATATTATAAAACTATTTTTAAAATGGTGAAGATCTTAGGTTAATGTGAATGTTTAAATTTACAGTTTCAGAACAGAAAGATAGTCATGAGGTTTAAATAAGAATACCAATATAATATTAAGTGGCTTTAATTAGAGAGAACAGTTAGTTTTAAAAATTATTAACACTTGTTAAGTGAACTGTTAAATTAACTAATAAAATTTAAAAACATAGCATAAATTTGATATTTTTTTTTTTAATGCTTTTTTCTGTGACAAAACCAATTCTTTCTACTTTGTCTTATCCATCTGGGCCCCTGCTGGGATATGTCATTAATGTTTCAGACCCCACTGAGTGGCAATAGTGCTACTTGCTGAACAGAGATAATTGAAACAGGGACAGGTATTTCTGAAAGCATTTCTAGAATTCCCTAGAGACAGACATATAAATCTGGTAAATATTATTTAGCTTCCTGCAGAAACTGCTGCAGTAAGAGGGCAGATACTGGTGCTGCTGATTTGCTTCTTAAGTGCAACACAGTATTTTGGTCTGGTTTCTACCAGGTTTGCAAGGCTTAGACAAAGCCCAAAACTTCTCTGAAAGACACTCAACCACCTGGAGAAGGATAGCCATTTTATATAAAAAAAAAAGTCTATTACTTATTCAGTTGTTCCATCTTTCTGAAGAACGTGTCCTTGTTCCCAGTGATGTCTTCAAGCTCTCTTGTGCAACCGTCTCCTGGCCAGCATCTCTGGAAGCCATAACTCCGTAACTGGTGTCTGAAAGACAGTGGTTTGGGAGGACAGACACACAGCCAGTCAGCAGAGCAGCTGGCAGGGCTGTGCTCACCATCTTTTTGCCTCTGCAAGGTGACCACAGACCTCACCTCACCACGGCCAGCAAACACCAACTGCTCTAGGTGGGCTACGGTGGGACTTCAGAGCATGTGGGGTCTTTAGGTAACTGGCAGACACAAAATCTTCTGCTGTAGCAAATGTGGAATGTGCCCCCACGTCCAAAAGAAGTTAGCTCACAAGAGTAGGACCACGAATACTGCTAATCACAGGGGCCATGTGCACATGTCAATGCCACAGAGGTAATGGGAAGAGGTTGAAAAGGGTGCAAACGGAGCAGGTATCTGTGGAGATGAGAGTATTTTCTACCAAGTGCCTACTAAGATAGTCAGCACTAGCCATTTTCACAATGCCCTGAACAATCAGGGAAAGCAAGTGAAGAGCCATGGAGACTGAAGAAAGGCCCTATACACACTGCAGTGTTTATGCTTCCTCTTGGGAAACTGTTCCTGAGAACAGCTGATGCACCCAGCTGTGGCCACCAGGCCTTTTTTGCAGATCCTTCTCAACAGGAAGCCCCTTCTGAGGGATGCAGGTACACCAATAGGTGCAAACAAGCTTCCATCTGCAGAGCCCTAGCTCCATCTGCCTTGTTTATGAGGGGCTATATTCCCATTTTGTGCATATACAGCAGCATCCTCACTGTGTGAATCATTATAGGCTGAAAACTACTTGCAAAGTATGGGCATACCTAGTCCAGCCATGTAGTAGAGCAAAGATTAATAACTTTAAGTAGACATTGGCTAAAGGAGTGAGAAAGTCTGTAGTACCACATGCAGCGGCTGGGGACTGGTGCTGCCTGCCTGTCTCGTGGCAGCACCGGTGAGAGGTTTGCTCAGAAAGCCCCAGCAGAAAGGATGTTATTTTACACTGCAGGTGGTTTCCAAATGACTAACTCCAACACTGGAAACAGCTCAAGCACGGCAGCACAGAGCTATGAGGCCTGGTTTGTCCTGTTTCACAGCAGCTTCCTGCATAAACAAGCTCTTTCTTTCACACATCTTTTTACTCTTTCCAAATCCCATCACATTGCAATGCAAAGGAGGCTGAGTTCAGGATATTTGTTTTTTTACCAAAACTGCTCTCACTTCTCTGGAGGTATTTCCACTGAAAATATCCCAGCCGGGTGTAGTGACAGCATCTGAAATGTGATAAGACATCAGAGACATGAAAGAGATCAGCACTTAGCCTACTTGCAGGGGGCGGAGGAGGGGGTGGTTTATCCCTTCCCTGACATCACATTGCTGCTCAAAGCGAGATGTCTCCCTACAGCCTTGGACTGTCTGAGGCTGGGGCACCCCATCGAGGGCTCTGGCTGGGGCTGGGCACCTTCAGCCCTCCGAAAGCCACGGCTCTCCCAGTGTGGTGTGGAGGCAGAGACTGAGAACTGCTCCCAAAACTTCCAGCTCCTCTCCTCCTGCCAGTGGCTTGAACGGCCACCTCTCTTCCCAGGGAAGTGACTCAGCCCATAATCATGGTGCAGGGTCAAGCAGCTGGAAGGGTGTCAAGAAGGGAAATGTCTTCAGCAGTGGAGATGAATGGATTTAATTTAATTCTGCATCTTGGAGATGTCAAAGAATTACAATACCTAACTTCTCCGAGGAAGTAGTGTACAGCCTTTGGAAAACACAAAGCTACAGAAATGCTTCACTGAATTTCTCTTGGATTTAACCCAAAGCTGACATTACTCTGACTAATTCCACTTCTTTCTCCCCTTCATACCCTCAAATACAGCTAATTTTAGCGAGAAAGTAATGCTCTTTAGACTCAGCAAGGCACTCTGAAGTTTTTTCAACAATTATTCCATTTACACACTGTGTCAGTCCCACAGAAAAGCACAGCTCTGCAGACCCAAATACAATATGACATGATCTGCTCCTGGGTTTCCACATAGAACAGCTGGATCCCACTGCTGACCCGCAGTATTAGCAAACTCCGTCAACTCGGCAGCCTGAAGTTCACTTTGAAACCTGAACGTGAGTTAAGCTCACTGAACAACACAGAAATCAGGATAAATTTCTTGGCAACAAATAGGACACCTGCATTTCCATAATGAACTCATTTGGAATTCTTATCCCACCATGGTTACCACATTTTAAAAGAATCACCTTGCTATCATAGTAACTTTAACAACTGTACAGAGCTAAGCAAGTGTAGAGTTACCTATTGTGTGGGCTGGCTGGAAAGAGTCAGTCAAATTTTGCCCAAAATAGATATGCATTATTTCCACTTATCTGCACTTTTCCTTGGCTGCTTCAGTGAAAATCAAAACTGTGAAGTGTCCATTAGGAAAAAAACCCTAAAAATAAAAACAAACCCATCCACCAAATATGGTCTTTTTGGTTTGAATTTCCAGTCACCATTTTCAAATTGAACACTTTAATTATGAGTCATAGTTGGAAGTTTACTATATATTTTCAGTCCCATATAGGCTCACCTGTGACGTTATCCCTAGGCAAAAAAATAAAAGGTTAGAACAGCTCTACTATGACATTACAACAAGTTGACACAATATTTCACTGCCACTGTTGGCAGATCACAATGAAAATTATCAAAACAAAGTACAAATGAAAGTATCAAATAGGGAAAAAAAAACTAAACAACACAATTCTGGGCTTTGAAATTAAAAATTTAGAAACTTTGTCCCACCCCAATTTTTTTTAAATTGACACTTTGAAACTCCTGGATTTTGCTCTAAGGCTAAACTAAAACTTAATTTCAATATGTGCAGATTTTGAAAGTTGACAACAAGGTAATTTCCCTGAAAGCAGTAGTTTCTACAAGACGAATGTGAACTGATGTGAGATTCCCAGACAGGCTTTATGGGTCAATAGGAGAAAAGGATGTTTTAATCAAGATAAAATCTCCAACTTAAGGAGAAATTTTGAGTCTTTTACAGAAAACTCCAGACACAGACAACAAAGGTGGGGGAATCAATATTCTTTTTCAGTGACATAATTTGCACTTGTCTTGCAAAACTAGGCTGAAATTATTTCACATTTTATGAGAGGCATTGCCCACACAGAGAAGCTGAAAAAACTTATTATCTACAGGCAAATAATATGAGAGAGCAGAAATAAAGGGAATAGGCTATAGATTTCTGTAGCGTCCCTAGAGGAAGTGGATCCGAGGGCATCAAAGAGCATGGGGAACTGTGAAATACGTTTGAATAATGCCTTTGAAATAGGAAGAACAGGAAGACATGAGAAGTGATACAGGAACTGCTAATTTACATCTCTCCACTCACTGTCTGTGCAGGCAGCACACCATTGCTCTGAAACTTTCAGTGCCTGCCACCCAATTCTGAGAAGGCATCAGAACCGTGCCCTGGCACTGATGATTCACAACAGGGAGCAGCAGCTCAGCCACTCTCCAAATTGGGCCAGTTACTTGCTGATTTCCCCTTCCACAGCTGCGGCTGTAAGTGCCTCGGGTCAGGTGGAGCCACTGCCTTCAGGTCTCATCCTCAAGGAGCACTAGAGATTTGATCAATCTGAATGAAAAGAGAAGTGAAAACACTGGCATCTTCTATTTACTAACCGTACCCAGTGAATGCATTCCTTTCCAATGCAGGAAGGTTCACCTTATCCATTTCAACCTTTTATCCTTTGATTTCTCTGCTGAGATTTTCTCTGAACTGTTCCCCCAGACTTGACATCAAGATTTGAAGAGCATATGATGGAACCTGACCAGAGTAAACCTTGCTCAGCTGTAAGGCTCACGGTGAGATTTCACAAGATGACTCTTCCCTCACATATAAAAACAGCAGAAAACATTATTTGTGTTTCCTTTTTTATTTTATTTTTTTTTTAATAAGCCAGTTTAGGAAGGCAAAGCAATTTGCCAAGAGGCAAGATCAGAGTCTGGGGTAGGGTAAGTGAAGCCTGAAAGCTGTTTGTTTGAGACAGGAAAGGACAAAAGAGGTCCTATATTTTTTGCCACATCCAAATCTTTGCTCAGGTATCCAGTCAAACCTCATCCCTAAGAGCAGCATGAAAATAAAGACTACAGGCATCCCTTACATCCTTGTTTCTGTTTAGATATAACCACAAAGAAAGGGTCTCATGCAGCTTTGTCATCTGGGGTCAGATTCATCAGGGCTAGGGTGGAAACGTGAAGTTACCTGTGGAGCAGGCACCCTGTGACCCCTGAAAGCCCTGATCCAGCTCCACTCATTCTTGCCATCCTTCCTAACATAAAGCTTGGGAATTAAGCTGCCCTTAGCATGAGGTTAATGATAGAATTGCATCTGTTTACAGACAAGCAAGGGCCAGCCATAATCTGGTCTGCATGGATAAGTGGTTTATACGGAGGAAGAGAAAGCTCTAAACCACAAAAAACAATAAATTGAAACCAAGCATGGTACAAAGTTGTTTTGGTTTAGATCAAATGACATCTACACAATTTTTGAACCACATAATTTACTGCTTTCCTGGTGATTAATATTTAAAAAGATTGTTTGGCACTGGACACTCAGTACATGTCTTGCAAGGACTTGGCACAGAGAAGAGGTAAGTTATCAGAAATGTGCCAAAAACTTGTCAAGGAAAAACTTACACTCAATACTAATCAAGCTCAACTCTGTGCCAGTCCTCCCACTCATCCTTTCATAGGAGAAAGTCTTGCAGCGTGAGCCTGCCCATGCTGCTTCAGAGACAACCAACACCTTCCACAGTCAGCTGACAAAAATGAAAGTCTGGGAGGCTGAAAACAGAAAAAAAATACAACTCACCTTCAGCTCTGCAGCAAGGATCACTGCTGGGTGCAGAGTCCTGCCTGTTCTGCTCAGGGGAATTCCAAGAGTAAAATACTTAATTTGCTTGTCTGCAGCACTAAGAAATAAACTTTCACTGTGCCCCTCATCCAGCAGGTTTTGGTTCCCAGTGCCATTGTTGTGACAGCTCGACAGCAGCCACCATATTTTTCTGCTACAAAAAAATTCATGCTAGAGGCTGTATCAGAGACACCAAACTCATTAAGAGTTGTCCCTGTCTGGATGAGAGATGCAGCTGCAGAACAAAGTCATCTCTTTGCTCTGCACTTCTGGCATTTGGCGTGCTGAAGGGCTCCCCCGGGATACAGCCCATGGCCAGCCTGGGGTGGGGCAGGGACCCCAGGCAGGTTTTGTCTGGCACGCTGGGGCAAGGCTGTGTTTTCTTGCTCCTTGTAGAGGAAAGCCTTGCACAGGACAACCACAGCCATCACCTCCCGGGGCCAGGGCTCTCCTTGTTGGCAGGGAGGCTGAGCTCATGCACAGCCCTGCTCCTGCCCCCAAATGATGCTCCTCACCTCCCACCGCCAGTAACACTTGCTCTTCTCCCCCTGTGCCTTCCTGCACAGGGTCTGAGGTGCCGTTCCAACATTAATGAGCACGGCTCATTAAAGCCCTGCAAAGCCCGGAGTGCTCACTCCGGAGTTGCAGGATGGAGATGGAGAGGTTCATTATCATGCGGGAGGGTGGGAGGTCCTTGTTGGAGCCACCGGTGTTGTTACCACTCCTGTCATTAATTTACTTGCCAAAACTTGCCAAAAACCTTCTGAATGACTTGAATCCAGGTGTTAAAAAAGGCAGGGCTACTCGTGCCACCCTCATTTGTGTTATTGTGCCTGAATTAGAAACTGTGTCCACCAAAGTGCTTAAATCAAGTAAGTGCTGTGAAACATCTCTCGAATAATATTTCTGTCTTTAACGACTATAGAGAGACCCCAGAGACACAAATTTCTGTCTGAACACAGCTAGTTATAGTTAGCTGGTATGTACCCCTGTTTCCTGTACAGTTTATATACCCTGACTGTATTTAGGCTTAAAGATAGGATGCGTCAAAAATCTTCCGAGAATCTAAATCAATTTACAACTATGCACAGAAAGTTTCACTAACTTCAAAGTGTTTGTTAATATCACTGTACCCACACAGGGTACACATATTTAAACAACTGCAGAGTCAGAACTGCATTTGTCTGGGAACCTGAACCAAATCCTCTCTTAAATTTTTGCCATTTAAAGAAGAAAATATATTTAACAATACATGGAGATAAGAGCATTTTAAAAAAATAAAGAAAAATAAATAAATAAGAAGAAAGCAGCAGTTGTGTTCTCCCAAAGACATGCAATCTCCTACCTGCCACAGTAAGAGAGTATTCCAGAGCTGCACACATCACTGTTTATATTATCAAGGATACTGCATGAAAAGTGAATGCTGAGGAAACCAGGGATACACTGGCAGCTGTGCCACTGAAATACAGGAGAAAAGCCAGGCACAACCTGCCTCACTCTGGCAAACAGCATTAGAAAAAGGAAATTAATCCCCCAGCTTCCAAAGCACATTGCAAACAATACAAGAGAAAATATATATATTGTGAGGGCAGTAATTTTCTTCTTTTTTCCAGTCCCTTTTCTTTCACTTTCTAATCAACATTTGAAATGCTAAAATAATAATTCTTACACATCTTTTCTACAGTGTTCATTTCCTGGAAGGGAAAGTTGATCCAGCATGATCACCACAGTGCCAGTCATGAGTCCAAAGTCAATTATTTTCCCAAACTGACTAAAGCAAGTCCCTTGTTCCCCTCACTGAGAGATAAGGCACAAGCAGTAGGCACCCAAGGGGGTGGGGGAAGAGGGGGAGAGATGGGATAGGAAGAGGCCAGAGCAGTGGACACACATGCACTGTTCGCTTTAGACAATAGTTCAGAAGCAGCTCAGAAACAACAGAAGTCTTCTGGCTCTGATCTGCAGCTTGAAAAATACTAAGGTTATAAAAAAAAAAACCTCTGACAGAACAGCCAACATTTAAATACTGCTGTTGTTTGGGGACATTAGCAGGAAATGGAAATGTAGCCACT
The DNA here is from genome assembly GCF_971803275.1 of Cyanistes caeruleus. Classification (NCBI taxonomy): domain Eukaryota; kingdom Metazoa; phylum Chordata; class Aves; order Passeriformes; family Paridae; genus Cyanistes; species Cyanistes caeruleus. Next base: position 13,851,802 of record NC_141703.1, on the reverse strand, counting down.
GTTGCTGGTACATCTGATTTTCTCTCTCCCTCATCTCTCAGCAAGGGTTCACACACATCCTCAGAAGTCCTGCACACCAGAGTGACCCATGCTGCTTCTCTTGCTCAAGCTGGCAGTAGAGAATCACCACTGTGCTTCAGAAAGCATTTCAGGCTCCCTCATTCCCAGGACTGGCAGGGGTGAGACCAGATTGTGGAGCGCCAGTGATGCTGGTTTTCTTTCTCTGCCTGATGGATGCAAAAATTGTAGTCAGGCTGCCACAACAAAAGGAGCCCTGGATCTCAGCTTGTTGATGCTATAATTTTTGGTCCCTCCTTTTGGCCCAGCAAGGAAATTTTGCAGGATGAAGCATCATATTGAAAACTGTTCCCTTCCTCATTGCTAGGTAAATAGGCCAGTGTATGGCTGTGAGGAAACAGTCCTCTCATGGTGGTGGCTTCAGGTGTTAAACTGTGACCCCAGAAAAAGCAAAGATAGAGCAGTACAGAGGTAAAAAACTTTTCATCACATCTTTAATTTCAGTGTAATTTTCAGCCTATTATCTGAACAATAACGTCTATCAGTTTTAGATTCTCACTGTTTTTTCTCCCTAAAATAAAAATTTTTGCAAATTATTGTTGTTGTTATATTAATCACACTTTTTACAGCAGGAGCTACGGCATCAAGGATTAATGAGCAGATGACCAAGCATTAATATAGATAAATGAGATCTACCTACCTGTACTTCAAGCACTTACATGATCCGCACTGGAGCAAATACATCAGATAATATATATTTCTGTGAATCCCTAAAGCACTAACCTAAAAGCCAACCCTCCCTAATACCCTCAAAGTATCAGGACCCCAGGGAATGTACAGTCCAGATAGTCCAGACAGAAACAGGAGAGTGAAAGTGGTGAGTCACGTGTGGAGTGCAGAAGGTGTATCAGTTGGGAGAACGGGATGATTAAGGAGAGAACTGAAAACACTAAGACAAAAAGGCACTGATAGGGACAGTGTGGAGGCAGTTGGAAGGGCAATGAAGATAGGTGACACGGCTTCCTACCCAGAGAGAGCCAACACATCGGAGCAGGCAGAAGCAGCCCAGTCACAGCTGCACAGAGTCCTTTGACTCACCTCTCCTCCCTGGCCCGGGAGCCTCCAGGGCTGCCCCCAACAGCTGGGCACCCAGAGACTTTGGTGGCACTGTGCCAGCAAAGTGACACTCCTAAAAGGGGACAATAGGGACCCTTGTCCTTAGCTCCTGCATCTCAGGGCTAAAAGAGGCATTTGGAGCAGCTCTGCTCAGCCTATTTGTGAGACAGAACCAAGAGTCACCCAGCTTCCCCTCCACAGACCCAACCAACCCATCTCTGATTAGCATTCAGAGGGCACTCACACTGGCTATGAAGATATCAAGGGATGGCAAATCCATCATTCCTTTCATTCATTGATTCCTCTAGTTAATCCTCTTTACTGAGAAAAAAAATTGGGCTTCACATCTGAGTCCCTTATAATCTGTCACCCTCAAAATATGAAACTACAGTCCCAGAAGCTAGATGTTCAGGATAGTTCTGAGTCTCACAAAAAAAGATATTCGCTTAGACAAACAGTGTTTGGATATCTGGCCAACCAGCCACATCTGGATGAAAGCAATAATTTGAATTATATGGGCATATTTTTTGGATCAACTCTTCTGCCAACATGGTGCACCTGTATCGTGTACCTCACATTCAGAACAGTGCTGTTTCATCACAGAACTTTGCAGGGTGAGCAGGAGGAGCCAGGATGGCCCAGAAAAAGATGTGTCTTCACACACAAACAGGCAAGGCATTTCCATCCAAGTATGTGCTTTGTAGGAATTCCAAGAGAAAAAGGAAGTGGTGGTTTGTTTCATGTAGACTCATAGACGAGACACCATTTGCTGCCCAGTTGCTTGGTTTCATGAAATGTCAAGTAAATCTGCCCATTTAGTAGACATAGTCTGGCAAAAAAAAACAGTATGTGAACAGAAAAGGACTGCTTATTTTGCTTTCAAGTACCGTAAATGTAATTTGTCCTTACATACAAACTTGTGCAACAAAGCTTGTGGAGTGTGAGCCAGCAGGAATTTCAAGGAAATAACTGTATTTTAAAAAGTCCTCCACAGCATCTGAACATGACAGCAATGAAAACTAATTGCAAAAATAACTGCCCACAGAGAGAAAAATGCACCTGGTGTTAACAGCCTAGTAAAGATATCTTAGAGTATCAAAGGTTAATTGAGGTTTTAAAAACATTAATGCTTTAATTTCAATTATTTTAAGAATAACCATATACTTAATGCTTTACTGAGACTCCTTGGGCTTTGCTTTTCAATAGCCTTGGGATTCCAGCAGGGGCAATTCATCACTTGGTATAAATAGATAGTAGTTTAATAAGAGCATAGGAAAACTATTTTTGTTTTTATAATTATTTGACAGGTTTTTACCCACTTCCAATCAAAACCTTCTTCCCACTGAAACATTTAATTTGCTTAAGTTGAACTTTAAAACTCCTTTGCAGCCACAGGCTTGGGACCTTTCTTAATATCACTAACAGTTACAAGAAAAAAAAAATACATTCTATGGCAACACTTTAACCTTTTATAAGAGTTTTCTTCTCTTCCCAGTATTGAAGGGAGGTTCAAAATTAAGCTATCAGCACACCATTCCATAAGGAAGATGAGAGACCAGGTATAAACTGCAGACCAGAGCATGTAGAATATATACATAGCTAGGAAAAAAAAGTGCAATGTGTGTGTTTTTCAAATGTATTTCATTGGAGGGAGTGTATAAGAAGAATTAATGAAGTCAGAATTCAAATCTTATCCCTCTAAAGGCCAGTGAGTCTTTTGAAGAGAAGAAGAAATTCTTTCAGCTTAATTGTGGAGTTAAGTAAATAACGATATTTTTTGACTAGGCAGAAGAGCAAAGATTTGCAAGAATTTGAATTTCATTTGAAATTATCTGTGACTTTAAATTAAGATGTCTCTAGAAATAATGCTGGGTATTATCTTTCACAAAGAACTGAAAGTGAAATTGGCTTCTCTACACAGAAGGTCCTCTCCACAGTACAATAAATTGTATTAATCCATTAGCAGAAATGTCAAACTCAATTGATAATTATCAGCTGGCTTTGTAAAACCACCAGCCATTCCTCATTAAATTTATGTAAGAGATCTAACTGGAGAGGTTCATTCTGAGATATCTGATGATCTTTTACTTAATGTAACAACCTTCTTGCTGCACAAGACTGACTTTGCTGCAAAATGGACCTTGACTTCCAGGCTCCAGGGTTTCCCATCAGGCAGAGAGGGTTCAGAGCATCCTGCCAGTATGAGCAAAACCACACTGCCACTGACCAGGAAAGAAGGATGCACCCTAAGTTCACTCCTACCATGGAAAGTCCAGGATGGAAGATGTGTCTGTAAGCCAGGCAGAGGGATGTGAGAGCTGGGGCTTGCAGGTCACAGGGAAGCTGAGGTGTTTGGTGTCCACATGGGTGACAGCACCAGTAACACCCACAGGCCCTGCCCGCAGCATCCAGAGCAGCCCAGCTGGGTCAGACTCTTGTCTTATTTCTGCCACAGCAGAAAGTCTGCATCTGCAAGATTGGATTCAGAGCACCTGAGGGAAGTTCCTGGCTCTGCTGAACACAGCAGTAGATTTCCCAGCTGCTCCAGCAGTGCTGGTGTTTAGAAAAAGGTCTGTACAAAACAACATTGGCTTGCTGGTGAGAGGGATGAGCAAGGAAGGTTGTTTTGGTTTATTCCAACCCACTGTGCTTTATTCCTAATGGCTATATTTATGCAAAAAACATAGAGAAGTGTATATCAAACAACTCAGCTGAAGGGATATTTTTTAAATCAAATGTCATCAAGATAAAGTTTTGCCAATTCTGCTGAAAAACAAAACAAAACAAACCCACAACAAAAAAAAAAACACAAAAAAACACAGAAAGTCTGGTTCAATTTTATACAATCCTAACACTTAATTTACCATAAAGACTATTGAGATACCCAGAAAAATTCTGGGGGTTTGCATATTAGGGTGTCACAGTCTCAGTCCATACAAGGAGGGAGAGGCATAAAGGCTTAATCTGTTCCTCCTAGAAACCAGAATGGTGCCCTGATGAGGCAGGACTGGGCTGCCTGCTCTGTAGCAGCATGTATAATGGATGAGACTTTCAGGAGGTGGGCGTTCAGGTGCCAAAAACTGATGCTCACAGAACCGTTAGTCACTTCTGAAAAGCCTTTGGCAGGATCCCTAACTACATGGAACCAATCCATAGCTATACAGCTCACAAGTGGGATGCTACAGACTTAATGGTCTGTTCTCAAGCAGATATATGGTTTGTTTTTGTTGAGTTATTGAGTTTGTTGATGGCTTCTTGGAGCAGAATGGGATTGAATGAAAAAGGGAAGGTGATTCACAGAAAAATGGCTCAGCTGACCAAAATACACCTTCTCTATTCTGTGTCACTGGCTGTCACTGTCAGCTCCAACTACAGACAGCTTGGAAAGATTTTTTCCTTCCTTTCTTTTTATCTCTCACCTCACAACAACATGAGTGTGTGTCCTTCCTCACAATGACTGATGAAGGCCTGAAAGCATTTTAGGAGCAATAGGGTAAGACAAGAGGATGAGGAATAAGCCTGGTCCTAGTTCTGCCAGAGCAGTTCAGGGTGAGAGCTGTGTGGATACATCACACCAGAAGGGAAGAAGAGGCAGCACCAAGCCTTTAACCAGTCAGTTCTTTGTCAGCAGAAGACACTGGTCACAGGATGAAAGAGGTAAGAAATTAATGAGGTTTGAAATGGGCATGGCTAATTTCCTCCTCAATCACTGGCAGTTTATTTACTCTCAAGTTAACAACTTAGAAGTTGTAGCCAATGCCATCTCCTTTCTCTTATGTGATTACCCAAAAGGATTAAAAAACAGTTGTTTTTACTGCCACTTGCTTTTAGAGCCATTCATGAGACTGAGCTTCAAAATAACAACAAAACAAAAAAAGATGCCAAACATAATAGGCAGCAGAGAGCAAAGATGCACACAACAGCTCCTCAACCACCTCAGCATTTCAGCTGCATTGAACAGGACAGCCTACTGGTGTTCAGGACAGAGGGACTGTGACAATAACATCGCCTCAGAACGGGGACAATGCCATGTGCCATGGCAGACACCTCCCCAAGCCCAGAGGAGGCACTGCAGACACACCTACAGGGACACGGAAGGCAGAAAGGCAAGAACTGATTTTCCCTGTGTGGAGCTAGCAAGGGCTGCATGGGATGGGCAGAAAGCTGCCCATGAGAGCAGTGAGGGGCCTCCCCTGACCTGACAGCAAAGCCCCACTGCATGCTGCAGAGCAAGGCAGAGGAAGCATTTTCAACTTTTGCAGTCAGCCCTCTCAGTGGTGACACATCTGCCCTCGAGATGATACTGCAGTGCCTTCATCCACCTCTGAGATGTCCAGGAGCAAATTTTAGTAGCCCACATACCTATATTCTTCAGCTGGGTCTCAACCCATGCAACTCCTCTAGCATACACTCAGACTTGTAATCTTCAAACTGTTTAGTGTATCTGAGCAAAACAGAAAGCTTGACGTGCCACAGAGAGCAGGGACAAAGAGAGTTGTGGATATATTTGTGAGGAGGGTATAGGGGGGAATGGCTTTAGACTGAGAGAGAGTAGGTTTAGATTAGATATTAGCAATAAATTCTTTAGTGTGAGGGGGGTGAGGCACTGGAACAGGTTGCCAAGAGGAGCTGTGAATGCCCCATCCCTGGAAGTGTTCAAGGCCAAATTGGACGGGGCTCTGAGCAACCTGCTCCAATGGAAGGTGTCCCTGCTCAGAGCAGGGGGCTGGAATAAGAACATCTTTAAGATCCCTTCCAACCCAAATCATTCTGTGATTCTATGATATCCTAAATCCTAGCTTTTTGTACATCTTGGACTTCACAGTGCCATTTAGGAACCTGTTTTTCCAAGCAAAACATATTTCTAAATGAGTAGTCCAAAACTAAATTAAGCAACTCTACACATGTGCCCAAAGAACCCAGCCATTCCATTGCAGCAGACAAAATGTACTGCGTTGGCATGGCTGGCTAGCAGTCAACACAAAAACCAATTCAGTCAAAATCTGACAAAACCTCCAGCCTGCTCATTTGGTTCCCACTTACCACATGTAAAGGAGATCCAAGGGGATTTTCAAGAAACAGCCATGAACAGTGCTCTGACACTAAGAGACAATGTTAAAAAACAACTGGAGGGCTCTGGTCAGATACCCCCATGGGTCCCTCCTCCCTTACCCCAGGGTGAATTTGGCAGTGACATGATCAGTTCCTGGTCTTCTAATGGTGCAGGCCTGTCAAACATCACCTACCTCTCATGATCTGTGCATTTGACAGGCGTGTCACCTCTCTGCAGGGCCCAGATACAATCTTGGGCACTGACAAGGGAATGAAAACCATTTGGCTTAGGTACCAAATTGCCAGTCAGGAGAACGGGACATTAGTATTTGCCTCTTCCCCAGGCAGCTTTTGACATTTTGCAATTTGCAAGCATTACCAGAGGGCTTTTCACACCTGCCTGGAAACAGAAGTCAGGGCTTCATCATGGCAGGTCAAGTCTAACACTCTCTGTCACAATGACTTTCAGAGTAAAAGTATCCAGCTCTGCTATATAAAATCAACACTTCACCCACAGCCTGCTTGACAAATCAAGAGAAACCAGGCCAGTATCAAATGCTCTTTTAAAAACTTCTGGAATTCACCAGTACAGCAAGTAATAGGTCAACTTGTCTTTGGGTTCCTTATTCCTGGTCTTCAAAACAGACATAATCCACTTTTAAGCAGTTAAGTTTAAGCACTTACTGGAAGGCTGGATACCTCAGCTAAAAACAAAACAAAAGAGAAACCTTAAACTCAAGTATTTACAAGCAGACTAAGCACCTCTTACACCCAAACACCAGTAAATTAACCAGTTTAACAACTACAAATCCCTGATTTAAATTCCACTGCTACCCACATAGCATACGTTCAGAGCCCTAACATCAAATTAATTTTATCAGCTTAAATCCATGCATCTCATTCCTATTTTTATCAAGACATTTGGCACAGGCCAATAAATGGGAAAGGCCAAGATGCAGGGAGGGAAGGGATGGATAAGCACTGCTTGGCTTGCTCAAAGCACAGCAGCCATTGAGATTGGGGCTCAGCAAACAGCTAAACCTGGAAACAGCTCAGCTGTATAAAAGCATTCAGCTGACAGTTTTCTACCTGCACTAAAGCACATGGGTTTATCACCTGATGTTCATTGATCTCTGCAAATTACTTGCCAAATGTAAACTAACTGGGGCATAATTTGCATAATCAGTGACATGAAACTGAGGGTAATATAGCACTTGTGTATTTATGCTTCCCAGGAGTCAAATAAGTACTAGTATCAGTGCATAACCCTGTCCACTATAGAAACTCACCCAGGAGACTGCTCCAAAATTGTTTGTTTTCTGCATGAGACACATTATCTGCTCATCACAGATGTGGGGTGGGGATCTGCAGCCATTTCCTTCCACCTTGGAACTACTGAGCTCAGGTCAGAAAAGCAGTTTACAGGCAGCCTGACATGGCCCTGCATAGCCCAGGATAAGCACGTGCTGGCTGAAGCCTGCAGAGCATTTTTGTTCTTCCAGGCCACTGCTGGCAAAGCCAAATGAAGAACAGTGCAATTCCATACAGTGCCACCATCCAGGCCTGCAGCATGATTCAAGTGTGTTTTAGTTAAATTGTACTAGACAAAATGATCATTCGGCTCTTTCCAACTAAATTCACGGTCAGCAAACCACAGGAGAAGCTATTGCCCCACCTAAATACCTGTCAGTAAAAACAAAGGCAACTTGCATCCTTTTGTTGATGGTGTCTGCATGAGGGCATTTAATTACTTCATAAACCTGAGTGTGAAAAGGATTGATACTCCCGTTTTCATGGGGATTTTCATTGGTATTCCCATTTTCACCAGTTACTCATAAATATGCTGATCCTCATCATACATATTTTTGAGGAGCATGTTAAGGATCTTAATAGTTTTCCACTGTCCTGAAAGACTTTAAGAAGGTTCCTCCCCTCCATAAGCAAAACCATTATGGCAAAAATGCCTGTGTGAATCCACCAAAACCAGCACTGTGGAAAATGTTTTCTCTTCTGAAATGGAACAAAATTATTTTATAAACTGTCCATGAGAAGCTATTCTAAAGGGGGAAAAAGGGAAATATTCTTAATTCCCACATAGCAAAGGGGAAAACTGTCTGGAGATGGAGCATCTCCTTGGGATTGCCCAGGTCTAAACCACTGTCCTAAGGAGTCCCAGGCCCTGTGCTCTGGGGCTGGGCTCCTCAGTCCCAAAGGGATCATGCAAGCACCTGGCCCCTACTGCATCAGGGGTGATCTGAAAACACCAAGGATCCAAGAATAGTGTGCAGATCTACTATGTATGTCTAAATCAACTTACTGGAGCTAAAAACCCAGGAGAAATAACCTCAGGAAAAAAAAAAAAAATCAAAAAAGTATTCCTTGCAGTGAAAGGCATCTTTATCCATTCCATTCATCCAAGAGAAGACTGAAAGCTGATCACAATTTACAAGGGGCTGCACCCAACTTACAGCCAGTTCCCCTCACCAGCAAGGAAAAACATCCATTTTACCAGACTTTGATGTATAGTTAAACAACACATTGCTATTTTCTAGTGCTTCTGCTGTAGGAGAAAGGAGTTTATTTCATACAAATGCAAGGCTTACCAGGAATGTTTACTGGAATAGAAAGAACCAGTCGGATCCCAAATAAGATATTTTATAATAATAATAATAAATAAACTAATAAAGAAAAATGTTACCTCTTTAAGGTACCACTGTGGAAAGTAGCCTCACATCTTCAGTGGCAAGGCTTCCTACAAATCCTTCACATTTTTTAAAGACCTGCAATTCTTTCTATATTTTTGCAAAGAGTTGGCTTTATCTGTGTAGTTAACACTTGCTGTTGCCAACAGATGTTATCAATTTCTGTTTGAAATACAAGAAATGAACCATCACAATTTTGTATGCATTTGGAAAAAAACCTTCTCCAGGAAAAAACCCAAAAACCCAGATTTGAAAATTTTACCAGACTAGAGGGGAATTCATAGCCAGATTCATGACCGGATCTCTGTGATATATGATTCAGCAATCACAGCCTGAAGCAAGAGCTGGTACTTCTCAGCAGAAACACAAAGCATTTTAGCTATTGAATTTGTCAGGTGTTGTGCTATAACAAAGACCACTGTAATTGGCAGCAGACTGATCATCTGGCTTGAATGCAAAGGCTAGAGCAGACTAATTTTTATAATTAAACACTAAGTGTTGAGAAGTCAGATGCCTAGCAATTACAAGATGGGAGAAAACATGTCTTGTTCCTCATTAGCAAAGCCAAAGAAACACGTGTGTTCATTTGATGATAAAATCCTTCACTCTTTATTCTACATGGTTTTGGAAAGTTACATCATGGGTTTATAAATTATTTGCTGGATCAGACTTTCCAAAATATTTCTGATTTCAGCTTGGTAGCTATAACATCCATCCTGGTCATGAATGTTTAGGATTATGCACCCATACACATATATACAGAAACACATATAAATATGTGTGTGTATAATCACATATACATTTTAGACATAAATATATATCTTTTAAATGTAAAATTTTCCACTAATAATTTGACAGAAATGTGACTTTCCCATTATTGAATGCTATTGCATTTTGATTACTAATGAATAGCAGAGCTCAGAAGTTAACACATGGAACAGACAAGCATTACTTCTGTGTGATGCTTATTTGTGGATCTTGACATTTCTCTGAAGTCAGCCACTCAAGGAAGCAGCTATGGCCACTTGGAGGGCTTAGAAAAATGAAGGTTAACCTAACAAAATCAAGCAAATTTCTGATGACTCACCGTCTGACACGTCAGTGTACCCATCACAAGAACCGCTGGGAAGGAGGACTTGCCCACCATTTCCTCAACCCTATATATGAATTGGAATCAGGGAGTAATGCTCATCAATACAGAGAGCTAGAGTAACTTTAGAAGGATATTCAGAAAAATAATTATACATGATGCAACATTTCCAGACACCTTTCAATCCACTTGGCAGCATGATGCTCAAGGAGCACAGAAATAGCCAACGTTCAACCATGCCCTTTAAACAGTTTGCCTGTAGAGACAGTGCATGACTCACAAAGCAGGGTATTCTCAGCTGAGACAGCAGCTTCTGACTCAGCAGCGAGCAGCCAAATGTCTGCTAGGAAAGGTGATGAAAAGGTCAGTCTGATAACTTCAAGTGAAGGAGGAGCTGGTAACCAGTTGAACTCCCTACCTTGGGCAGCACACTTTGGCCAGAGAAGCTGCAAGCTGTCCTTCTGGTGCTGCAAATCAGTGGAGCTGTAGGTGCATTTTAACTGCTTTACTAGTTCTCATAACTACACCTTCCAAAAACAAGCTGTTCTTTGGACATAGAGGATGACACATGTGCGGCACTGCCACACAGAATCTATCCTTCGAGTTCTTCTTCAAGAACAGGAATTCAAAAACAAAACTGTTCTTGTGGTTTACAGACAGACAGAAGCAAAATATGCCCCAGGCTAATATTCATCCATCCTTTCTCAACAAATTATACTTGCAAGTCAAAGTATGTCTCATCACAAAAGGAAATTAATGAGTCAGATGTTGAATTGGTCCTTTGGCTCCAGGAGGGAGGGGACCACCCTGAGCCCCAGTGTCTGCTGCCATCCCCATGGAAGGACAGGTACCTTGCAGGGACAGACAGCAGGACACAGCAGTAGTTCTCAGACAAAGTCCTGGGGTACCACATGCAGCACTGGCAGTCAGAGAGAACAGAAGTTTCACAAGTAAACATGATGGCTGACTATTGAGAAAAGTCGCCCTTCTCCTGCACTGCCTATAAGCCAGAAATTATGGCAATTGGAAACAAGGACAGTAAAGATGAAGCTAAATGTAAAGAAAATGCACTCGAGAAGATGCTTTGTGGTTCTGAGTTCCTCTGAACTTGGTGAGGAGTTCAGAGCATAAAAAACACACCTCTAAAAGAAGCAGCTACAAAAACTCATCATCACTTTATGAGCTGTGTTCATGCTCTGCAGTGGCATTTCACGTACTAATAGCATCTTACATTACCCAAATAGCACCATAAAGAAGACCCCAAGAAAATCTTCAGTGTGTATTTGAGAAAAGTATTACATACAAACTGAGAAGAACTACTGCAAGGATGCCATGAATTATTCAATAGCTAAAGTTTTCTCTTTTTTTTTGCCCAGGTTATAGATTCACTAAGGAGTGTTGTACTCACTTGACACTGGCAGTGGAAAAAAGTTTAGTTTGCCCTTGTAAAGTTGGGGTGAAAACTTTCTAGAATGAAAAGACTCAAACATGAGAGGACTCCCATCCACTTAAATGTGCTCCACTTCTTCCAGTCTTTAAGAATAGGTCTGTAAAGAGCAAATGTTGGACCATCACGACTTTAGAAACAGAGGAGATTCAGATTTACTTGGAAGAGAAGAATTAAGACCAGATAAGTTCACTGAGAACACAGAGAAGCTGGTACATAACCTGTGGGTGTGAAGTTTGGTGTGAAATCAGAGTGCTTCTGCTATGCCACGAAGACAAAACTTGCTGCATGCCTGAAGGATGGTGTGAGGGCATGGTGGGGTGTCTGAAGGTGCAAAGCCCACCAGAATAGCAGTGGAGGCCTGCTTAAAGTGCAGAGAGACAAACTTGGTGCAATCACAGCCCTGCTGCTTTTTGGACATGGTTGCTGCTACCAGCTGTTTCACAAACTGACTGGGCAGCATCTCAGAGAGCACTAATGGGCACAGGCCAAACCAGTCAGAGAATGTGCTGTTGTTTAGGCAGCGTGGGCAATCAGAGAGCAAGCTCTCAAGGATGCTGTGTGTTATTCTGCCGTAGATTTTCAACCAATGCAGCCAGGCCTACATCATCCCTTGTCTGAGGGACCACATCCCACCCCTGAAATACGGCATGCCTAGGGAGGGAAAGGGGTGTCATCACCCCCTCCTCCTAACTCTTCACATTTGGGTTTTACCTGTCCTCACAGAAAGCTACCACTACTGCTGAGGTTGTTTTCTCTCTTCCAGTCTCTTTCCATGATTACCTGCAGAGATCAAGTGTCCTACAGAAAATCAGTGCAGATGCTATAGAGCTATCAGATGGCAGTGATTTCCCAGCTGATTGCAATATAGCCTTTTTAGCTCCTTGAGTCACTTCACAGAGGTTTAGGAAGAAGGGAGTTCCCTGCAGCACAGGATATTGTCATTATGCAGCACAATCAGGCACTGTGATGAAATGCTCTTTTTTCAAAAACAGGGTTCCCACAAAGCTCTGAGAAGACACAGAGGCTTGTGAGACTGATGGGGCTGGCAGATCTGCTCTTGGATTTCTTTAATTCAGGTCTCCTGAGTTCTCTGAACAAATGCCATAGTGCAGATGACAAATGGACCTTGTTCACTACTCAGTCAGGTATCCTCCCCTGGCCTGCAAGGAGCCTCCCTCAGGCAGTGAGGAGGTCTGTGATGGAACCTCCCTGCAGGGCAGAGCTTGAGCTGAGAGGCACTTGCAACCCACCCTGTTACACATCACGTATCCAGAGCACAAGGGGGAGAGGGGAGGAAACATTTTGCTGTTCAGAAAACTGGTAGGCTTCTTAACAGCACAGGGGGTAGGCATGGCTGAAACGAGAAATCTGACTGCAAGCCTGAGCACCCTAGTTTCTGTTGGGTTTTCTGATCTTTAACAGTATTTGGTCATACAGAAAGCTATTTCATAGCTTACCCATGCCGTTACTCTGTGGTGTGTAACTTGCAAGCATTGGAAGTAATATATCCCAATTTCTCACACAGCAGGTTCACTCATGAATGAAAAGTGAGTTTGATTCTCGAGCAGTTGGTCCAGATGCTGTGGCTGACACTGGCTCTCCCTCCTGCTCCTGACACAGGCCACAACAGAGCACTTCTGTCTGCAAAGCAACATCAGTATGTCAAGAAAAATCAATGAAAGCAAGGGGAAAAAATGCCTCTGGCTCTGTCGGCTTTTAAAGCATAGCTGCACTTTGGAGCTTGGAAAAAGCACGAGGCTGAGGAAAGTCCCAGGAGAGCAGAGGAACTTTGGAGTCACCTTTGGAGGAGTCTCAGGTCTCCTCCTCTCTCTCTCGCCATTTTTGCTGACATTAACTAAGGTAGGTCACATGTTTCAGTGGCTTTTCTGCGGTTTATCAGCTGTTTCATTGGGATGAGGATCCACCAAGTACAACTGCAAACTGCAGTGCCAGGCATGCTTTGAACCCGTGCCTCCTTTTGAGAAATGCAGCAGAAACACATAAAAAAGATAATTTTTATCTTTTTGTTTGTGCACTAAAGTGTTTTTTATGACCAAGCAGTAGATATGAGAGGATTTTTTCTCACACAAATCTCTTGCATGGCCATTTAGCACTGAATGCCCTTCAGAAGCTGGTAATGTGCCACGTGCAAGGACTATGCTCTATAGAGCACTCAAAATGTAAATGCCATGCTGCTGGGCCAAAGACTTTGACTGCTATATCTTAGGATGATGAATTTCTGGCAAATGCAAGTCAGGTTCCCATTTAAAAACTTGAGACAAACTGCAAAGGTGAGCAGCCACAGGAGAAAAGATGTGATGCTTTCCAGGTTCTCCAGCGCAGGAGTAATGAGCCAAGTCAGCATTCCAGGCTTCTTGCTGTGGACTCAGGAGACCCAGAGCTCAGAAGGGAACCTCTAACTAGAGCTCCAGACAGCTGTGGTGTGGTATTTCTGTGGGTGACAGAAATGCAGCTGACAAGGATGTCATCTGCTCTGTGCAGCTGGCAGCATGGCTGAATTTCAGTCATTTTAGAAACACCTGGTTTCTCAAATACAAATTTCTCAGAACTTCTGATCAGAAGGGTATTTTGAGACTGTCCCAGTGCAGCCTGATTGCTATCACAACTGTTCTTCAGAAACATGATCCAGAAATTTCACTCTTCACTCAGTCTAATTCCATACTCCTCATCCAACAGCTTTCTACCAGAAATCCCAGAATGACTCCTTCTTGTCAATGCAGCCTTCAAAACATAGGCCCAACAATACTTCATGGGCAGGTCTTTCAGCTTATAGAACAACCTGTTCCCAAGCTTTTTTCCTTTTCTCCTTCTCCATATTCTCACCCATGTTCTTTCCTGAACTCCATCCCATAAATTTCATCTATGTTTGAGCTTGGCAAAATTATGAAATATTATGTCATTTAGTGAAATGTCATGTCATTCAGTGGTTCAACAAGCAAAACATTTAAATCATAAATATTAAAATAACAAAACACATTTGTTCAAAATAATGCTTCTGTTTTATTACAGGCATTTAAAAGTCTTAATAACGCAACACAGTATTTCAGTTAAACTGGAGGATGTTGGGACTTTTTTTGACCAAATCCTTTGGTCACATACACAGAATAAGTGATTACACTCAGTCACATATCCATTTCAGAGGACATACAAGACCCTGCAAGCATAGATGGCCACGTGGATCATGAACAGGTTGACTGTCTTCCTACTCCACTGCACACCTCTGTTTAACATTTTCTGCACATTTGTCTCCAGATTACACCCTTTGAGATTGTTTTATCTGACTAACTGAATCTTTTGTTCAGCCCAAAAGTTTACACAATGTCTATTTCACATGGCTCAGGGTGAAAAAAATCTGTTGTTCAATACATCGCACCAATAGAAAAAACAATTATTCCCACTATTCTTCTCCAAATACCCATCTCTACTCTTTTCCACAGTCAGGCAAACTCAAAGACTCAAAGAGATCCCTCTGTCAATATCTCTTTTGCAGGGAATGAGTACAAGAGAAGAATACTCAATGGTGCTAATGCAATAAGGAAGCTACCGTGCAAGCCCTGGGCCACAGAGACAGTGCACAATGCTTGCATTACCACTTCAAGAAGATTTTTCAAATCATAGACCTTGAAATCTACTATTTGCAAATGAAATTGTTTTTCACCATCCTGGGAATAAGGGTCAAGAAAAAAGCTAATGATGGCCTTACAAATTTTGCACACAAAATAAGCATCCCTTATGTGCAAAGCTGTTCTCAAGAGATCATTTCATTAACAGCTGCAGAGTCTGAATTTTTTGGTCCTGATATTTAGACGGGAATCCAAAAAGCCACCATGAATTACACAGACATCTCAGGCTTAGTTATTCTCAGTGAATCCCAGCTGCCCTCAGGGGCTATTTGGAGTGTGCCTTGCTGAAGTACTCCGCATATTGTCCCTGCCATTTCCAATCCCACATCACCACACTTCTCTGTCAAAGGCCAGGTGAACTGGGAGACCATTCACTCCTACAGAGCTGTGGCTTCAGTTTCAGCCAGCACAGGAGAAAGGGGGTTCTGAGCAGAAACTCCTGGTGTAATTCACTAGGAACTATGTTCAGCTCTGGGGTCCTGGCCTGAAAGGGCCTTCCCACCTGCTTTGTACACACTGTAATGTTTCAGACCCACTGCTCAGGTATGACACGGGTGTTTGTGGGTCTGCATTGCAGCATGGCAAGACTAGCACCCCTGTATGCAGAAACTACAAGTGGAGTACCAAGAACAGAGACTTGGGAAGGCTTAAAATGGCTCTGCCGTGGAAATGGGCTGCCAGAAACCCTCTGAGAAAAGATGTTCAGTGGAAGAGAGGTTTTCTCAGTGAAAATCGAAACTCAGTTTCCTACTGAAACAAAACACCCCAAACATGCCTTGCTACTTGAACACCAGTCTCACTCCATTGCCTTTCCAGCAGCTCTACTGGCATCCTTCCCCTCAGAATTAGCTCTAGCAGAGCTACCTTGCTAACTCTAAAAGTAAAACTGAAGATATTGTAATGTGGGACTAGAAAAGAGTAATTTTATTGTTTCACAAGTGTTAATGGCCCATTTTGTAGAAAAAGGTATATTGCTCTGTGCAGCAGTAAGTTTAGCAGCTTTCTATTCATTATCAGAGCATGGCTCCTCAGGAAAACAGTACTGATTGGTACACATATGCTCCACTCTGGCACAAAGAATTAGGCCAGAATTAGGCCAGGCAGCCTTTTGTCCCCCTTTTTCACTCTTCAGCCCCCAAAGCCACACAAGGAAAGCATGCAGACAGATTCTTCCTTCAAACCATTCACCTTAACTTAAGCAGATCTGAACTACCCCTCTGAGAAGGAAACTATCAATTTTACTACCATACAGCCCAGTTTTTTTACCTTCTTGGGTTATGTCCTCCATGGTTCATCTGAACAATGTAGGGAACAATTTAGCCACACAAAGGCTTTTCATTCACAGCCACATGCCACCTACACAGTGGCAAAGCCTGAGCTCAGCAGGCTGGGCTGGGAGGGAGGAATGCAGTGGGGACCATTCTCCTCACTTTTCATCCCTTCTGTCCATCCAGGTCTTCTGCTGCACACTTGGGGTGAGCAATGTCACAGGCACAATATTAATGATATTTGGCTACTCAGTTTCTCACAGTCACTGCTTTAACTTACCTCAGAAGGAGTCAGCATCCAACAGATGACCGGTGCTGTTTATAACCAAAACACTAATGTTTCAGTCTTGAAAATACCCACATTCAAGAACAACCCCCAGTGGGGCATTTATAACTCAACCAGACACTACTATGAAAGGTTACTCTTTTCTGCACCTGACTTTCAGGAAGGTGACTCCTAATTTCACACCAGCTTTCCAGAAGCAGTTCAGTACTGCCACGCTTGGCTTGTCATTGCAGTGGTGACAATAAATCAGTAAATACATAAAACAGTAAAAGCTGAAGGAGGAAAAAGCAGAGAATGGGGCAGGAAGGGGCAAATCTTCCAGGTCACTGAAGTAAGAGTTGCCTGTTACCTTCCCTGTGACAGTTTTCTCAGCACAGTCCTGCAGCCTTAGCTGGTGTGGATTATCTCTGTGATTCCCTGTCATTTCCTGGAAAACAGAAACAGGCCCACAGGCTGCACCTGTCAGTGCTCAAGCTTCATTATGCAGAGTAGGATCCAAACAGGCATCTCAATTAATCATACTCATGTATTAGTAAGTAATTCATTAATTCAATAAATTGCTTTAGGCCATGCCATAATCAGTCATGTCAGAGATTATAACAAAAATCACAAACCAAGGTGTTAAACATGGACCCATCCTTGCTGATTCATCATTTGTAGCAATCATTCACGGCAGAACAGGTATACTTTATATACTTTACAGCAGGTGACGTGAAAAATTTATCATCTTAATTGTGCAGATTTCCTCTATCAGATCTGCTTCTTGAGCAATATAGGATCTAAACTGCTGAAAATTCACATGCAAACCAACTCAGAAATAAATAAATGTTTTTGTGATCGCTCACTGATAGGCAGTAAACACTCTGCTTGATAAATGGGACTTACCTGTACAGTAACATGTAATTCCTCATCCTCCAACCCTCAGGCACTGGGCTGAGAAGGTGCTCTAAGAACCAAAATCAGCCTCAGCTAGAGCTCTTAGAGCCCACACCAAGCAAGCTCCCGCTGCAATGCCCTATCTCCATCATCCTAATTTCTTTGTCTGTTAATACATAGGCCACTGTACCACATGAAGGAAATGTCAATCAATAGGTTTCATTCATTCAGACCTATCCATATGGTAATGTTTTTATGGCAAGGAAGAAAGTTTACATCACAGAACTCAAAGAACTGGGCTTGAAGGACCTCAGACCCTGATGTCCTCTTAGCCACACCTATTTCATCATTAGCAGGTACATATCTAGTTTGTACTTACAGATCTCAAGTGATATAATCCCCAGGCAATGTATCCCAGTCTTTCATTTTGTCTATGTTTAGAAATGTTTTTTTACCATCTTCCTACAAGCTAAGCTCATACACTTCTTGTTATGTCTACCACACACTTGGAAAAGGTTCTGCTCCCTTGCTTTCTGCAGTAGACTTCCCTCTTGTGCCTCTGAAGTTTGCTGCCTTCTTCCCCATCCAGTTTCTCTTCTATGCTCATGATTCAAACAGTGATATTTTGGGGTCAATTTCCCTTACCCATGCAGGACAAAAATGCAGACTCAGAACAAGGCTGCCTGTAGATTAATACTCGTGTCATTTAGTTGGTTAAGATAGGCAAAATTAAGTTAAAGCTAGAAAAGGAGAGATAGAGTTTTTTCTTTTAAATTGCCCTACATACAACAGAACTCATTCCCACTGACAGACTGCTTCTATATCTTTTTAAGCCCAAGAGAGGGCAAGCTACAATGCAAGGAACAAAGTAAGATTATTTCTCCTCCTTCTGCAAATGAATTAAGTTACAAGTTTTATAGTTATAGTGAGCAGAAATTGAAAAAGCTTTCTAAAAAATTCACCGTTCACCTGTTCCCAAAAAAACAGCCCTTTTTCATCCCAAGAAAATTTCCCATTTTTTGCCATTAAGTGAATATACTTCTGCTTTCATTGTCCCTGCTTGTAGATGGCATTTGGAAGTTGAGTTATGTAGAGGTGTATTGTAGAGGCATATTACTGTTCCACACTGCCTGAATTGAAGAACACATGTGTTGTCACATGTCACACATGGCAGGGACAACAGGAGCTGCACAAATGAACATCTAGTCCAGTGCAATGACTCAGACATGACACAGGCTGACACATTCACACCACTAAATTCTTCATTGTAATTTGCATGATCTGCCTAAATTTGCAGTTCCTAACATATCCAAAGCTGTTACTTTTACTCGAGAAATAATTACACCTCTGGTAAGACAGGTATCATGTGGTTAGGATTAACATTTTATCTGCTAGTTTACAGCCATAACAACAGGCCTTGCTCTCTGAATTGTGCTTATATGCTCTGCCTACTTATAAATCAATTCTGAACTTTTCTGGACATTTGTTACAAGAGATGCTTTGAATTGTCAGAAGCAACGTGAGATTGCCAAAGGCCTAATCCTGGGGAGGGCTGCGTACTCCTGTCACTGCACAGAAACCCTGACTGCTGTTGAAAGCATTCAGCAGCTGAGGAGACTAAGCTCTCTCTAAGAGTGAGTCCTCCTCAAAATGGAAAAGGTCATAGGGATAATTATTTTATGTGTTAGGCTGTGGATAAGCTCAGTAGATATTAGATGTTTTCCAGCTCCTGCCTATTGTATCACCATTTCCTCCCAACACACTAGAGCAGCACACTAAGGGCAAGATCCAACACACAAAGTTGTCTAGGAGTCTGGTCTATACTCAGCGGGTTTTGTCCCTGCAAAGTCAACAGAGATAGAGGGGTGCATTCCAAAGGGCAATGAATTTTATCCTAAAACAGATGATGGAAATATGTGAAGTGGCTCCCCAAATGCCTGGTTGAGATTATACATATAGCTTCGCAATTGTTAAGATTCAGCAGTATGAATTACCTGAAAGGTAAAAATCTAATTCTTTACCAAGCAAGGACCTGGTTTTATTTGAAGTTTGACACTCAATGCTTAGAGAGGGAGTTAAAGGAGCTGGGCAGCAGCACTCACCATGAAGGTTAGGGTGATCCTAATGTCCAGGATGTCAGGTGGTCCAATAGTGGTGCAGCCCATGAGACGCCACTGGCTGGACCAAGGGCCATCCTCTGCTTATGGTGCACACAGGTAGGCACGAGCTCCCTGACCTAGGAAAATGGTGCATTTCAGTCTCTCTTCACCCAACACAACCACTTGGGACTTTTCTTTACATTTCAAAAGCTAAGCAATGCAGGCTTTCTCCTGCAGGGAGCAAGTCCAGCTGACCTGTCACTGAGATGCAATATGCCGGCTTTCCTTCTGTCTCCTGACTTGCCCATCAGTGGAAAGGAGAGACAGCTCCCATCTTTTCCATCAGTGATATGTCCATGACATGAGTTTCCCTGACACAGGACACCACTGTGGGGCAAACACACTGACTAACTGCTGCTGCCTTTCACATTCTCTGTCACTCCTAAGCACTAGGGCTGTCCCTGTAGTGAAATCAGAGATCCTCTCGTGTTCTTCCTTGCTCTTGCTGCTGCACAGCCTGTATCATCAGCCTCAGCTGACTGCCCAGACACATGGAACTCAGTAAAACACAGACCTATTTCAGACATTCACTCTGGAGATGGCAGAGCAGAACTCTCCTTTCAGGGATCATTCTGTTCATCAGGAAAGCTGTTGACTTTGCAGCCACCTGAGCACAACACACAAACATCCCTCTTAAATCACTGTGGTCCGGTTTCAAGCTAGAAACTCTCCTCATCACCTGTGCACCGCTACAGAGGTTAGAGGACATGAAGGACAGACCAAGAACAGGACTTATGAAAAGCTGCTCCAGGTACAGTGAGAAGCATGTTTGATCTTCCTTCTCCACATCCCAGTGTTTTCTAGGAGTGTGGCAGAAAACCGCAGTGACTGTGCAGCGGCTGAGAATGCACAGTGCCCTGCTGCCACCAGTCTGATAAGCAGAAGCAGCTTGCTTTTGCTGTCAAAGTTTTCTTTCTTCTTTTTCATAATACTGCTTATTTAACACTTTGTCCAGATGATATCTGGCTGACAGCTGTGCTTTGAGAAAGCACAGAATGAACTGCTTTTGCAAATTTCATTATCGCTGCAACGGTGACAAATTACTCAGGACTTGCAGGGAATTCTACTGTCAGGAAAATTCATTCTAGTAAAAGGCTAATGACTTCTAACAGAAACCTGTGATTTTAAGACTCAGAACTTATAATAAATAGTATTCAAATGCATGCTAAACAGTCTCAGTATAATTATCTACTAGAAACCTTATTGACAATATTTACAGCTACTAAACTCATTAAGATAAAAGGTTCCCACAAGTAATTCTAGAGTATCAATTTTACATATATATATTTTTTTTATACATATTATAGCTTAAGAAATTAGTAATTCTACATTCAACTGAGGAAAAACATTTTGGAAAGAGCAGATAAGTTGCAAACATCAATATTACAGTGCAGAGCTTGAAAAAAAGTCAGAATGGGTTTTGGTGTCTTCAGAATGAGCTTTCCTGAATCTAACACTATTTGATGTCAATGGGGAGGCTCCTCTAAGCAGTCTTTTGGAGGCTTAGAAACTCTTTACAGTCATCAAAATCAAAGCAAAAGTCTTTCCTTTGGACAGAAACAGCTTGGAAGTATACAAAACAACATGCAATAAAAATCAAAAGCAGGTTGGTCTTTCCTGAACAGCAGGAATTTCCTTTTAACATTGGATTGGTGAGGAGAGGTAGAATCCTTGGCTTTGTGGATGTGTGTCCATTTGCCTGTATTCCCATGCAAATATGAATAATTTGTAGTAACTGTAAATGAAGAAAAAAAAAAAAAAACACAGCAACAGAGAAACATTAAGAGCTGTATGAAATGGTGGAAATTCTCACAAATGGTCTACTAACATAAAGCTGATGGATTTTGCCCAGCTCTAGGTAAGATCTGCAGTTGTGTCACAGAAATACTGGGCTTACAAAAGTGCAAATTTCCCTACAAAACAGAAAATTTCCTCTCAAACAAACTGCTGCTAGGTAATTAAAAGGACAAAATAAAAAAAAAAATTCCTCATGTAATTAGAGTTGCTCAAACTAATGGTCCAAGGAATTCCCAAATACTCAGATGCCCTCTTAATTGCAGCTGAGCAGCTATAATGGTAAAAAGCAGCTCCAGATAACTCAGGGCTGGAGGGTAGACAAGCTGTAAAACTCATTCTTGCTGGAAAACCTGCCAAGGCCAAGCACTGAAGGTGACAGCTGCATTCAGCAGCATTTCCCCATTCTGCAATAAAGTTGACAAATTAAGTGACGTTTAAAACAAGAAGTATTGCTTGACTGTATGTGCAAAAATATGCCACACTTCACTCCTTAAAGGGAATATCCTGCTAAGACTGAGGAAATGGCTATATCAAGGGACAAAAAGCCCAAATATTTTAAAAGCAAAGGGCTGTCTTTTATGCACACATCCCTATTCTCGTTAAATATGAAGGATGAAGACCCATTCTTCCCACAGTACAAACACATTCCCGACTTTAAGCAGATTTAACTAGACGGCTTCATTGGGATACTCTCTCCATTAGGCATATGTTTAAGCACCTCAGTAAGCCCAGGGCTGTTTTTCAAACAATTTTATCACACAACTGAACAGCAATAAAAGGAAATTGAGAAATAAATGTTCTAAGAGAATCCTCATTAGTTTCTAGATTTTGAGGTTAAAACAAGATTGTGTCCCAACATAGGGACTGAAAGAGGACACATTTTTCTAAGGGGCTTGAAGCCATCTCCTTATTGCAACCCCAAAACAACACTGGCCATTCGGAAAAGGTGGCCATGTGGACACTGAACTGATTTGAAAATATATCACATCTATTTATACTTCCTGACTATTACCTTTAAGTGACCAGATGATCTTTGCATAATATTCACTAGTTTTTATGTTTAAACTTGTTATGTTATAATCACAAATATGATCTGTGACCATCTCTCAACAAGTACATAAAGTGCCAAAAATTGCACGTCAAGGTAGACATGTCAAATATTTCAGGGCTTGCTACTCCAGGCTGATGCTCAGTAAATTTTGCCTGAAACTTCTATTTCAGCTTATACTGAGATTTTCATGTCCAGGGGTTTGTAGATGGGGTGGAGGGGAGGGGTGTAGTTTGGAGTGACACTCTCAATCCAGTCCAACAGGGGGAGAACCACCACACCACAGGACAGTCAGGGGAGGCTGGAGAAGCTGGAGCTGTTCAGGCTGGGAAGGGAGGGCTCAGAAGGAATGTACACACTGCCACAGCTGATGGCTACACAGCAGACAGAGACAAGCTCTTATCAGGGGTTAACAGCAAAAGTGCAAGAAGAAATGGGCACAAGTTAAAGTGATATGGAAAGCAATTCTCCATGAGAGTGGTCATACACTGGAAGCAGTGTCTGGAAAGCTCAAGGGATCACCAGCCTTGGAAATATTCAAGACTTATCTGGACAAGGCCATGAGCAACCTCGTCTTAATTTTTAATGTCACTCTTTTTAGCGGGGAGGATGAATCATACAATCTCCAAAATACCCTTGCAGCCTGTACAATGCTCTGACTGTATGATCCTCTCTATACAAGGATTTAAATGCACATATATTTTTGGCAAATATTATCAAAGCACTTTCTGGTGACATTTGCATATGGGTGTTCTCATTTGCATACCCAGAAATTCCTGGGTATTAAGCAGTATGCAGGTTTTATAATTTCCTTTTTTCCATTTTAACTGTGTTGTCTGACATCAAAATAAGAAATAATAGCAGACAAAACCCCTTTTCTTTTATTGCATCTGTGATACAGAATGGTATTTTCCCTTAAAATATCTTTTCCCCTAGAACCACTAAGACTGAATATATGTTCTTACATGACTGTACTCTAAAAAGAGGAAAATTATGAGCAAGCATTATGATGGATGATTTAAATTATAAATAAATCTTTTCATTGCCACAACTGGAGTATAAGAAACCCATAATTCAGTTTCATGTATCTTGACCTAAGGATACATGAACTTTTTCAGAACAGTGGTACTATTCTAAGTATCACAGGTTCAATATATCTCATTTCTCTTTTTCTCCAGACACACACAAAGAAACCCATTAAATGTTTTGGATTTAGCCAATACATTTTAATATTTTTTTTCTATTTCATCTGAATTCTCTCCAAACTGAGAAGTATTTCTCAGTGGCTCAGACAGCAATAAAGAGGGAGATTTTTGAAGGCATAAGAAAATAGAAGTAACAGCAGTCCTGTCTCTGCCTGATGGTCAGATGCTAAAATTCTGTCTCCAACAGCAGCCAGAACTAGACACATAAAGTGGAGTCTAACAGGGAGGTGAATAAACTACTTACCCTGAATGCCCCTCCAGCATCCACCAATCTGCAACTCAGGGACTTTCAGAGCCTGAGGTGATTTCCATGTACTCAGCAACCTCCATAGATTGGTGAGTGCTAATGGCCAGGTTAGTCCATCATTCTTATGTATGAAGTCAGGATTGTTGATTTCCAGTATGTCCCATTTTAGATTAAATTTTCTTTTTTTCTTATTTTACTGCCCAATCCCTAGCCATGCAATATTTTTCTGCAATTCTGCACAATCAGCTTTCAACTTTACTACTCTGAAGAATTTAGTATCATCCATACAAGTTTGTCAGCAATCTATATTCACCCACTTTTACAGAACATTATACATAAATTAATTCATAAATTCATATTTTGCATTCAACAGGTCTCAGCACAAAGCATTCTGAATCTCTCTTCCCTGAGAAAACTTACTTCTTTAACCCTCTGTTTACCTATATTTGAAAAAACTGGTTTACCTTCCTTCTTGTCCTTGGATGCCAAGGCTTGTAAAGGAATCTTGGGGGAACTCAACAAAGAGAAGTGCTGATCTCCTCCCTGTGGTATCCAGTGGCAGCATGTGTGGGAATGGTTCAAAGCTGTACTGTCAGGGAAGGTTCAGTCTTGTTTTAGAGACATTAAGAAGCATTTCTTTACTGAGAGGGTGATCAAAAACTGGAAAAGGCTTCCTGGAGAAGTGGTGGGTGCCCCAAGCCATCAAGGTTTAAGAGGCATTTGGACAATGTCCTTAACAATGTACTGTAACTTTTGTTCCCTCTGAAGTGGTCAGGCTGTTGGGCAAGATGTTCCTTGTAAGTCCCTTCCGACTGTTCTAGTCTAGTCTATTCTATATCAAACGATTTGGAAATCTTTGTGGGTAGTGTCAACCAGGTCTGCTGCTGCTCCGTGCAGAGAATACCAATAGGAGACCCCTTTCCACCACAAAAGCTGTGGAGTGACATCCTGCAAACATGATATTCTTTCTTCTTTCCATGGATTATACTCTTTACTGATTCAACAGATCTGCCCAGTACAGATGTTTGACATCAGATTTTTCCCTAGTCCCCTTAAAAAACCAATTTAATTCCTAAAAAATGGCAGAAACCAAAGAGTTCTGCAAGAGAGTCTCTACACCACAACTGGCAGCTGAGCTGTTTTAGCCCCATATTCCTCTGGAATGCTGAGGTAAACACCATCTCATCCCAGTGACTCGCTGTTTTTCATTTGGTGTCTTTGTTTTAAAATTAGTCACATACTTTTGGTGATTATATTCCAAAGCATATTATATTCCAAAGCTGTATAGGTGCCTCACTCCTATTTGTACGAAACAGTTATGAACATGATGTCTTTAGATGAGCTGCACAGATAGATTCCATAGATACAAGTATTTTCTAAAGTGTCCATTCAAGTAACTCAGGTTGCTATGCTCTCACTCCACACTTCCAGTGATGAAGTCCCAGCTGCTTAGTCCTGCCCTTGTCCTGAGGCACCCAATTACCTTCAGTCCTGTGTACATTTAGGATTGTTCAGTTGATGAAATATAATCAAATGCCTGAGCACAGCAGAAATGCCACTGATGTGGATCTACATCAGTGAATTGCATTTCATAAATTGTTTTCCTCTGTAAGCATTTAGCACAAAAGAAAAAAAAAAAAAAAAGAAAAAAAAGCTGAAAAAATAAAACTTTCATGCATTGGAGCAATCTTGTCTCCCAGTTAGCACATTTCAGCTGGCACAGAGTAACTTACTATGTCATGGTAGCATGTTCATGGAATCTTTTTAGCAAGAGCTCAGCTCTAGACCATGGGC
Source organism: Cyanistes caeruleus (assembly GCF_971803275.1). NCBI lineage: Eukaryota > Metazoa > Chordata > Aves > Passeriformes > Paridae > Cyanistes > Cyanistes caeruleus. The sequence goes on along the minus strand of NC_141703.1, from coordinate 13,826,050 downwards.
TCCAATAGAACATATTTTTCCACAGTGGGAAAAAAAAAAACCATGAGCCCACTGTTTCAGAGACTGAAAGTTTTGTGCAGCAATATGAAATTTTAAGTGGATCCATTATATATCCCTACAGGCTTAGAAAGAATGCACTTCCTTGCCTCTGGAATAATTCTTGGATGCAAAAAAAGTCTCTCCCTCTAATCTGTCTTTCTGGCAACAAGGCCAGCCCTTTATCATTGCCCTAATGTTGTCAATTACTTTCAGTTAATGCCAGATCCCTCTCATTAATGTCAAGAAAACATAAGCTCCTCTTTTTCCCTGAATTCCCCTTATGGAGGCAAGTGTTGCCTGTAGAGGAATGTGTGCCCAAATGCAGTCAGTGGGAACTGCTATGTGAGGCTGTAAACACGCTGCCTGCCTAATGCTCATGCTGCTTAAGACCTGAGAGGATGAATAAAAGAAGTTTCATCACTGTATGCCTTTTTTTCTAACTCAAAGTAAGGATTAGGAATTTTGAACTTTTCTCCATTGTAAACTAATAGGCATAATAATCCTATCAGCATTTTTATTTTTGCACTGGTAAGTGACTTCATTGAGCAGTCTGTATCTACCTTAGACACTACACACAAAAAGTAATTTAAAACAAAGCATTCAGCCAGTGCAACATGTGTGTCTGTGCAAGGACCTGCCTGTGCCTCCACCCAGCTGTAGCAGTCCTTGCAGATCCACCCAGGCAGTCCATCAGCTCACCAAAACCCCCTCCCTTACCTCACACCACCTCCAGCATCTCCCAGCTGCAAATCCTTCCCACTACTCGTCAGCACCAGATTTGGCAGAAGCTTTTTTACATAAATCTGTAACAGAGAAACCCAGGGTGTTGGGAGTGGGGGCGGGGGGGGGAACAGCATATTTATTGCTTTTGCAGGGCAGAGGGGAAACTCAGATTATTAAAGCTCAGTTTTCACCATTGGTGGAAAAAATAGGACTAAAAGAAATGGTTTTACAAAGCGTTTAAGCTGCCCACCCACAGCATGTACTCAGCATGTGTATTCAGGTCAGCATACTATTTCCTATGAGTCACGTTCAGCAGTGCCTTAGCTGCATATTTTAGTCAGAGTGATCTTAGCTGAAGCCTGTGCTGTGAGGAGGCTGGCAGTGTCCAAATTTGTTCTAGTATCCTGGAATTTGCTCCTTTGAGTGTTGTGACTCATTATAATCCAACAGAATTAAACTGTTTCTGTGTATAATTCCCACTGAGCTAATGAAATAGTTAAAAACCCCATCCGTGGTACCGAATAGCAACACAATTTTTATAGAATTAATAATACAATATGGAGGTGGGTTATATAGCTCAAATGCAGCTACACCAGCATTATCTAGCTGAGCATTTGCCGAGGGAAAAAGCCAAGGTTCTTTTCATAATGCAGCTGCCTGCTTCAAGTTCCTTATTACCCCTCTCTCAGCTAGGAGCATGACTGTCATTTTTGGCTGTTCAAATGTGGGGAAATAGTCACAGAGCTGTTCACAGGAGACCACTCAACCCACAGAGGGATGGATGCTCACCCATGCTTGCTCTGCTGCCACTGGCATCTCCCAGCTTCTGGTGGCTACTGCAGGCCATGGCTTGGGTGCCACATGTGAACCCCCAGCCTCCCCAAGCAAAGTAACCAACAACCATGTTGTGTCTTCAAGACAAACAGAAGCTCCAACTCTAAATCCACCCAGCAAAATATCCATGTTGTCATCTTCCTCTGAGCAGGCTTGTCCTGGTCCCGTGAGCACTACAGAGTACACTCTGCTGGGAGTTAGCTGCTTACATGAGTTTTATGCTTCCTCAAGGCTTGCCCAGCCCTTTGAAAACCCAAACCCAAGGACTTCACTACCCATGGTGTTGCAGCAGCAAGTTGCTTTGTTAAGAGATGCCTTTTGTCTTACAGCTCGTAAGAACAACCTCTAATGCCTGTTAGGGTGACAGGTGCCACAGCTCCAAGAGATGAGGAAGCTCCAAGGCTTCTTCCACAATAAGTGGGGAAGGGGAACAGCCAGGAACAGCAGAATGGAGCAGAGGGGAAGACCAAGCAGTTTACAAGATGGTTTTTTTCCCCTATGGCCAGTGAGCTCACACCAGTCCCTGCAGGATTGAGTCTCTCACACAGCCTTGGCTGCACACACAGAGAGGAGCAGCAGAATGACTCCCCACACCCAGCAACCATTTCACCAGAGGCAGAACAATTTACTGACTGTGTTAAATGGGTAGGCTCATCACTTGGGGTTACAATTAACACTGGAAGGAGATCCAAGAAGTTGTAAGAGTTTAAAGGGATGCCTGTCATGTAATATTCTCTTCAACTTAAATAATATCAAAAATCTGGAGCATAAGGCTAATAAGTAAGAGTAGAATTAATTCCCTAGCTGTCAGCAACAGTGCTCTGAAATGGTGACTTAACATCTAATTACATATTTTTTTAAAGCCTGGTTGCAATCAGTTAGCTTCTGCCCCAGCCCACAGAAAGAACCATGGCTGTGATGAGCGATTATGTATCACAACTACAGGGGTATTTACACTTGTGTTCAAACAGTTAAAGCTGAATGGAGTCAACACCTCCAAACTCAAGGAGATTAGTGCAAAATGAGAGCTTGCAACCAACACCCTCCAGCTCTTTATGCCTGAGAAAGGGCACAGGAAAGCTTCTATCTTTAATGCATAGTTCAGATCCATTTCTCACTCCAGCACCCATTCTGCCACCACTAACTGGCCAGGCCGTGCCACACCACCTCAATGACAGCCAGGTAAGAGGCTTCAGAGACTTGTTTGGGGTTTTTCAGGGAACCTATAATGCCTCCTAATAAGAGAGGTTAAGATAAGAGGAGCTACTAGGGAGCATAAGCTCATACGTTTTTAGGGTATTCTTAATAATGTTATGTTTCCTAAGACATTGTAACAGTGAAGCAACCTAACCATCTTAAAAAAGACTATTGTGAATTTTCTTGCTTTTTTTTCCTAGATGAAAGAAACTTATTTTTCTGGCTTAATGTCTATGTCCATCCACTGTGGGATGTAAGTGCTTGAGTTTTACTAGCTCTGTTTCCTCAAACGCAGGTCAGTAGCAAAAGACCATATCCCACCATGCTACTTGCTAGAGCTAATATTGCAGTAAAGAAAGAGAATTTTAATCCAGGAAATACTTCCTACAGCAAGTTAGTATATACCATTTCAGACTAGTTTGCATCAACCCTGAAAATGAGGAATGGAACTAATAAGCTACTGATGAATGACAAGAACAGTGCCCGAGCAAAGGGGAATTATAAGTTTCAATCAGCCTTTGTACTAAGATATATCAGCTTAGCTTTGTGTTCATTCCTAGTGTTGTAAAACCACATCTCATGGCTTACTTGGCCCACTCTGCTCCTCTGCACACTTGGATATCCCCAGGAAAATGCATTTTTCCAATAGGGCCTGCTGAGGCCCACAGTAGCTTTTGACAGAGCATGAAGTAAAGCTGGTGAGAGCAGCCTCTCTCCCCAAGTCACACCAGACTACATTAAAGTTTATACTCATGTTGAAAAACCTGTCTTATGATTTCCATCAAAAAAGTTTTTTATTAAACCCCCTCTAGACACAACTGATTGGTACTTTTAATAATGTATTCAGGTTTTCTCCCATCAATCATCAACCAAATTGTTCTTTTTTTTTTTCTTCCATTATTATTGAAAGATTAGCTCTACCATGCAGCACTAATTAGGAAGGAGGATTGATTGAAAAGGCAGCATTTCACTGAACAATTGTTATTCCATTTTTTTGCCAGGTTAAGGCAGGCTTCTGCCATTATTTTTACATAACCTAGCCCTTAGAGATAGAAGCAACATCCTGCAGAGAGCAGAAACGACTTGCTTAGGAATACATCTATAAACCTGACAAGAATCAGCATCCAGAGACTGCTCCAGCTCCTGTCCGCAGTCTCTAAAGTTTTCAGCTGAAGTATAGTGAAAATGAGTTTCTGCAGTGCTGGATCCCAACCAGAGAGAAAAGTGGGTACTGCAGGTTTTCAGTCAGGAATCTTCAACAAAAAAGCAACAACAAAAAAAACCATCCTTTGCTTTTATTTGATAAAAGAGTCTGTAGGAACTGTGTGAGGAGGGTAAGAAACTTGTTATTTTCCCTGGCACTAGGAGAGCAAATAAAAGCTTCCAGCAGGCAGTTTTGCTAATAGGAATTGACTTAGTGTTAGAAGGGGTCTCTGTTCCATCCAGGGAATGCGAGCTGGGGAGGGGTCACCCACTGCAGCTGAACTCCTATCTAATCCAAGTGAGTGCAGAAAGGATAATCTAAGGGACTGAGAATAGGCACAGACATCCAGCACCTTCCCTCTCCCTCAAAAGTGAGAAAGTTGGAGTTGAAATCTGGACCCGTGGGCAGAAATCACACAGCAGCAGTATCTTTGTAGCAGATTGAAGTAACACTGGAAGAGATATGTCCACTCCTTGGTAGGTGCAATTATACTTTTACAATATTCATGAGAAAGAAGCCCAAATTAAAAAATATGGATATAAATTTGGCCTGTCCAGTGGGTCAAGACCTAAATGTGCCACTAGCTTGAGAAGATGAAGTTAGACAACATAAATTCCTGGGCAGGATTTGCATTCACTTCAAGGCATCTGAACTTGGAGCTGGTTGGGAGGAGGGCTGAGGCATGAACAAGTGATTTCCCTATGAAATAGCTTCTGACAAACATAGAGAGGGCCAGAGGAGCTGCTCCAGCTGTGGGAGCCTCCAGCAGCCTCTTCTGAAGTGGAGGGATACTGAAGGAGGAATTAAAAAATAGATCTTTCTGGGAAATGAGGCTAGTTCATAAGAGCTTTGTTTCATGAGGCCAGGGAGCTGAAGGGGTGAGCCAATTTAGATCAGTAACTCTGATAAACTGTCCTAACAGCAACCTGAAAAATCCCTCACAGGTCTCTTCCCCTGAGTCTGTGGGTCTTCACAAAGAAAGAGAAAAGCCTGAGCACTTTTTGTAGCTTTATTTCAGGGTTTAGCCCAGCATGACCACACAGCAGCTTATTGTTTGTTCAACAACACAGCAGGAATTTCTTTCTCTCTCCAACAGAAAGAAGGTTGCTGGGATCCAGGAGAGGACCAGAGATATTCTAAATACATAGGAAAGGAATAAATAGAAATATTAGAAATGTTGACCCTAGGAGTTAAAAAGAGCAGTTATATTGTTCTCTGTGAATGTCCACTGCTGAAACCACAGCAGTCCAATCTCCAACAGGGTTTTCATAACACTACCACAATACTTAACTATTAATAGAAGCAATTTCTATCTGGATTGATGGGAAAATACTACAACACAGATGATTTCATTGATCTCAAGAAAAGGTGTGAAAATTAATTTCATCAGGGTCAAGGAAGAGGAGCTTTTCAAGCCTATCCTCATTTCTCCACTTCCTACAAGAAATTCCCTTCCCTTGGTCTCACCTCCTGCATGAGTCTTCTTTCCATCTCAGACCAAACCAAGCCAAACCACGCTTGGCTCTTGCTGGCTCAGGCCACCAGAGGAGAGCAGAGGAACTGAGGCAGTTTCTACATCCCTTAGGATCCTGAGCTCTGTCTGTCAGTGGTAAGTAGAAGGTAGCTTCATTCAGTTTTCCACCTTTGGAACAATTTAAAAACCTGCTGAGGTCACAATTTGCCATCATTTTACATGGCTCCATTGTCTTCAATGCATCCTGGTTCAGGCATCCAGTGAATCGAAGGCTCTGTGCCATTCCTCTCCAAACCTCAACATCTCTCCCCCGAGGCAGGCAGTACTTCCCAGAGCAGTTTCCTTCTCTTTCTCAAGGAATCCCAGCACATTAGCTCCACCTCTCTGCAAGGCTCCTCAAGAAAGTTCTTTTGTATAAAACATTGGCTCCGATAACTGCAAATGAAAGACAAATTCAGCAGATAAATGAGCTGGATATTATTTTATTGTAATTTAAACAATCATTTTTGAAGTGTGTAAGATTATATAGAACCTGTAATCAGAGCCAAGAGATGTCACTGAATAATACATGACATGATATAAATTAAGGAAAGAATGATTATATGTAATAAAAAGAATAAGAAATTTCTTCTTGTAGGAAGGATAGGAACCACATTATTGCTGAGCAGAGAGTGATAAAAATCATCTCCTTATGAATAAAGCAATGGGAAAAGGAAATGCCAGAGAGAATGGAAACGACCAAGGAAGGCTTGGCCAGGACTTAGTAAGCAAAGCCAGGGGCTTATAACTCTTCCCAACAGAGCAGTGCAGTGAGGCTCACAAATCATTTATTCCACAACCAATGTATAAACTACTGATGAGTATTTTTTTTGTTTTTCAAATGATTTTACTTCCTACAACTTCTTGGCGATGAGCTGAGTCGTGTATAGGAAGGGAATTGTGAGCCCAGGAGAGCAGCTTCCCCCATGCTGGAGCTACCCTGTCTGAGGGCACAGAGCACAAAAGCCTCTCCAGTCCTGGTGTTGTTCTCACAGACACCCCTGTTCCACCCACAGATTTACCTCATTCTGAGTCAGCTGAGGGGTTAAAAGTGCATCCATTCCATGGAAATTCAGGCCTCCACTACATCCTATATTGAACAGCTATACAATAAAATAAATAGCCTGTGTCCAACCAGCCACAGTGGGCTAATCACTCAAGACAGGATCATCAGCCACCAGGATGTGATGATACCTCTAAGCCAACACTCAGAAGCTTCTAGCTTTTAAGGACAGTATTTATTACTGCCTGTCCCTCAAAAGCTTGTATCCCTGAAGATAGCATGGCAGACTATAACTTGTACCCCTTAAAGCAGAATTATTCAACCAGATAGTTGAATAGAACTTCCTATAGAGTTGAAAAACTTTTTACCCAGCTTAGAGGAAAAAGATGAGAAATATAAATATATGCCATGCTGAGGACAGAGCAGCAAATAACTGTCCTGTGGTCTGAACCTCCACTGCCTTGCAGAATGAAAAACAAGGTGGTGCCCATACTCCAGACAAAAATTCTGCCACAAAGGTGACTTGCAAGGTCAGATTTGGTAGACCAAAGGGTTGTTTTCTGAAAAATTTAGTGACTACCCATAGTGCAAGGTGGCAGAGAATCAGACATTCATCTGCTGCACTTGAGAACTTTTACTGGAAATCAGCCAAAATTAACTTCCTGTTAAAGACAAACCATGATGTTTCCAGGCTCGATCTACAGATAAAGATGTGCCTTCAGGTACATCAGGAGCCCTTTTGCCTCCTATCCCATAATACATCAGCCCTTCAGGAGTTTTTCAGCATAGGTATGACACCTTTCAATTGCTTTCTTCCTTTGCAGCCAGCAGGAGAAAATAACCTTATTATGTTGCAGCTTGGGCTGGGAGTGAGAGGCAAAAGGGCTGCAGTGCTCACTGAAGAAAAGCTGGGTCAGCAGCCTGAGCTGGCATGGAACAGGGCTCCCAGCTTTTCTGCCTGGGTGGAGCAGCAAGTTCCCCAAATCCCAACAGAGTATTTTGCAATAAGCAAAGGATTTATTGGCTGGGCTTTTTTTCAGTGCTCTGACTTCTGAAAAGGGAGAAATGCCCCCTTAATCAGGAAAGAAATTATGTTACCACAGTAATTTAGCATGCAGGATTGATTTCTAAATGAAAAAAATATGCAGTCTTAACATCATGTCTAGAGTCATTTCATGTACAATACATTCTTCTCCATATTTTCTTCATTATAAAAATTAATTCTTTCAACTTCTACAGCTACCATCCCTGGTGGATGCATATCCATTTTTGCTCCATTATCTGTTTACAGGGGAGCATGTCCAGCAGACTGTCTTGTAACATTTTTCCAATGAACAACAATGAGCTCAGAAAGGTATCTTGCAAATTCTACTCCTTCTGAGGTGACCAAAACCTTATTTTAAAAGATATGAAGAAAGCTTGGAAATTGTCTTTTCTGACTAGGAGTATTTACAGATCTTTTTTAAACTCTATCTGTTTCTTCATGGTTGGTTTGCAAGTTAGAAACATTGAGAATGCCTTGCTGAATAGTAAATATTAATGCAAATATTAATTTATTTAAGCTGTTTTGAAAGACTCAGTGTCATATCATGCCTAAAGAGAACCATTAACTACTTTTTGAAATTTTAATCATTTTAAATACCCATGATCTTGACAACCCTCTCCTGCTTTTCTCCATCTCCACTTGCGAAAAATTTTGGATAAAATTCTGTTAATAAAGCCCAGTATATCAAAAAGAGAACAAACCAATTTTAATAGGTGAATTATCCTTCTAATTTTTATATTGCACTTACCTGGTCTCTTTCAGCAGAGATCTCAAAATATTTTATAAGACCATATTGAGTGATAGATAAATTACACCTAATAACACAACAGGGGGTAGTACAGTTAGATAAGCAGAAACATAGAAAATTCAATTGTCAAAGGTCAAATAAAAAGTGATTTGTAAAACCCAGGCAAGCACCTAAAGACTAACTATGGTTCCTGCAATTTACTTTATGAAATATGTCAAGCCTGATTTGCAACTGCCTTCATCTTTGTGTAATTATTTAGTGCAGTGCAAGACAAGTGTAAAACAGGAGTAAAATGGGTGCCAAATCAAAATAGCACAAGTATGAAAGGATGAACGAGGGAGAAGACAATGCAGAATCCCTAAATTCTTGCCCATCATGACCACCTTGTCTCTGGTTCATTAACTCTCTTGTTTACCTACCAACATAAATGATAAATTTTGTAGTGCTCTGTTGACAAAAGGGTTGGCTAGTTATCATTTTGCTGATGGATGACTCTGCAGAAAATTAAATCATTATAGGTGTACTCTAGGTGTCATACCACTTTTTACTTCTAGTTTTTCAGCAATGACATGTAAGTAGAATGGAGTTTTTTGGTGGGTTTTTTGGTTTTGTTTTTTTTGTGTGTGTGTGTGTGTCTGTGTGTGTGTGTATAGCTACTTGTATATCAAGTAGCTAAAATCTAGGTCTTAAATTAAATAGATTTCTCTTAAACATAGGTTTATATCACATACATGGATATCTGAACTCACATCTTGTTGCATAGGCCTCAGGTGAGACTTGTATCATGACAGACATCATTAAATGCAACTTGGTTTGAACAAATTATAGAAAGTGTAAGGTAACATTAAAATACCTCTCACTGAAATACGAAGTTACTAATTTAGCAAACTGCTTCTCATAACATTATCCTTTCTTGTTACCAGATGCTCCCAGCCAGCACTTCAGAACACACTCATTCTCAGTAGGGACTAGCAATTTATAATAAAGCATTTGAGATGTTAAGAGACAGTCACTAGACCCACTGTATTTTGGAAATGTTATATTGGAAAGATATTTTAGTGGCTAATGCATAGCCTACATAATAAAACACTGGTGAGGAGGAGGAGATCTGATGATACTTTTTGTTTTCACTAACCACAAGAACCCTTAACTCTACTCAAGTTCAGATGTAAATATTTTATTTTGACACAAAATGCTTACGTTTTGAAACAGTTTGTCTGGGTTTCACTGTAATGGTACATTCTCCTGCTGTGAGCTTTTGGTCCACGCCCACCTTTGGTTGGGACATTTTTTCTCAACAGTCTCACCTCCTCTCTTACAAAACAACCTTTTCCCACTACTTACAAGACCTGCATTTGGCTCCAGATGGGGTAAATACTGACAGTAACATTTTCAACAGCCTAAACAAAATTAGAAAAAATATAATTCAGAAGCTGTATTTATGCCCATTTCATTGTCTCCCTCTGAGAATTATTTTTTAAAATGTTGATAATTTGTCTTGGTTTTTTGTTGTTGTTGTTGCTCTTTGGTTTTTTTCTTGACAGGATAAAAGCCCATGTTAGGAAAAAAAAAACCTTACATTTTCATCAAGGTCTTCCCTTATGTCTCCCAAAAATGAAATCAAAAAAGAAAAACAAAATATTCCTTTTCTTTAAAAAAAAAGGAACCAACAAGCAAAAAAAGGCAGGCGTTTTTTTAAATCACAAAACCAGAAAAGACACTGCAAGTCACTTTTAAATTAACAGCAACACTAGCTCATTCTGCTGAATATGATATTAAAAAATCTGTTTAAAACATAAATTATAAGATACCAGGCTAAGTGTTTTCTACAGTGATTCTTTGACTGAAGTGCTTTTCATGGTACTGTCCATCCAAAGACCTCACAGCAATTTTCCAGCACTGATGCGCTAACTCCCCTGACATTGACAAATACACTGCTGTTCTCTTTAGCAGTTATGGGAGCTGAGTCACAGAATATAAAGTCTCTCACAGGAGGCTTTACAAGAAGCCAAAGTTTTCTAGGTGTGTGGGTTCTACAACTCAAAAGGCAGGCAATTTCCTCCACCCTGGAGGTGCCAGGTTCAAAATCCTCAGCTGTACCTTCAGCAGTGTGGGTCTAACACACCCTCCTTCCCCCTCCGTGACATGGACATTTTCTGCAGCCCACATTGCCACTGCCACGTCAACACCTCCAACCTAAATCTCCTGAATTTTTCTACTATAAATATGCCTGGGCACAATTCTAGAGAGGTCTAGATGGAGGATTTTATGTGCTCTACTTGAAAGCCGCCCTCAACTGCAGACCTACCCTGAGACACCCAGCTGTTGTGTCCTTGCACCTGGTGCTTCTTCCCAAGCTGTCATGTTTAACTCCACATGCTCCTCAATATCCAGTTCACTCCCAAAGCACCTCCCTCACCTCACTCCAATTCCCACTCAAGTTGTCTGGAGAGGGGGTGGGAGCATAAAGACAAGGAGGAAGAAGAAAGTCTTCCGTTAAAATGGGCCCCAAGATACATTCATGCTACAGTGAGAAATGGTGTTATCCTTGTTTTCCCCACCTCCCTTCCTCTCCTCCCTCACATCTACTCCCCTGCCTATGATCTGTATTTCTCTCACAAAGATTTGATAATCCTTTCCAGGGCAAGAAGAGGAGCCATGTGGGGCAGGAGTGAGTGATGCAGGAGCTCACAGTCCTTCCCCCAGCCCCAGGCCAGGGCTGCTCCCCCTGTGCCCTGCCCAGGGTCCTCCCCTGGCAGGGACTGTGCCCCTACTCCTGTACATCCTACATCCTGTACAGATGCTTTGTGTGTTTGGGAGCACATGGGAAAAATGCCAGCTAAAGAGGAAGCAAGCCCTTCAACTTGGCTCAAATACAGTTTTCAATGCTTATCCTTTTAAAATGGCATCAGCATTGCACCACAATTAGCTTTTAATGTATCACTGCCTAAATCCATGTATCTTCATTCCAAGTATTATTTGCTGTAGAAAACATCTTATGATGACCTGCCACCACAGCATACACATCTGAAACACATTCCAGGATTAATTAATTTATTAATTATCATAAAATATCATCATCAACATCGTGCTGTCAACAGCCTGTGTACACAACTTAGGGAGTACACACACCTTCTCTGAGGTAACACTGGCTTGCATAAATCACAGTTAGGCAATAATCACAGTGAATAATAACTAGAATTCACAGTACAGCACTTTCATCTTAGGGAAGATGAGAGTGACCAGGGTGAGAAAAATACTCCAAGATCAAAAGATCTTGCTTGTGCTGGCAGAAGAGGCTGGCAGATGAGAAATACAATGAACCCAAAAGCTACAAGCAACTGAATTTACCATTGGTTCTTGTAAGCAATGCATGATCAGTAAAACCCCATTGGAGTCATGTTGGAAGCATATGAGGAAATGGGGAGAGGGAAAGCCTCACATTAGGTGAATCTTCCTGAGCCATGACTTGTTTTCCACAAAGGCAGCTGGAAGTGTTGGAAGTGAGCACTTTATACCAGAAAAACAATAGCAAAACAATGTTTCTTCCCCCTTATTGAAAATAAACTACAAAGCAGAGTTCCTCCTCAAGGCTTCCTAGCAGGGCAGTGGGAGCTCCTTTTCTCCTGCTCAGTTTAGCAAAACCATGCAGGAAAGGGAGGTGATAATCCCCTGGCGACATTTCACTTAACACTTCTCTGGGAGGCAGTAATTCCTGTGTGCCACAGGAACCAGAGAAATGGAAGAAGGCTCTGTCTCAGAGAGTCGTGTTAATGTATTTGCAGCACATAAAGGACATTATTATGAGTTTAATCCAAGTTTTGATGAAAGCACTGTAAGGCCTTGGTGACATTAGGCACTTTCACCAGGTGCTGTTTGGCAACCCTAAACACTGAGAGGCTTCAAATCAAAGGAAACCCAGGCGTGACCCAGGGACCAGATATGCAGATTCCACACACTGAGCACGAGCCCACATCCTGCATCCCTTACCTTCAGTGTGAGGACAACAGTTCTGGCTTCAGTAAATAAGCAAACATAAGCACATAGACACAAACCCAAAAGTAATAAAGAGTATGTCCTGAGTTGATTATGAAGTTAAATTGGAGCTTTATTATATTGGGGCTGTATGATGAATTTCAGTTGCTAATTCACAGGAGAAGGCTGGGAGCATAAAAACTGGGTGACTGAACCCTATCCCTTCCTTTTTTTAACAACTTATTTCCTCCCTAGACATCCCTTGGCTCATCCACCAACCTTGTATGCACAGGTTCTCTTCAGCTTCTTTGTACACCTAACATCACGTTTTCTTCCAAGCTGGTTTCTCTTCACCACCAGTAACAGCAGTGCTAAAAGCAGCCCACATGCTAATGTATCCTTATACATTTTTAAGGGCTGTTGTGGACTAAGACCTGTCTCATGAAGAGATGGAGAAAATAAGAGAGATCAGGAAAGTGGAGCTAATTAAGGCTGAAAGTGTTAGAATATCAATATGAGAATATATCTGTAAATTATGGCCTTTGCTATTTTTAGCTATCATTTCAGAAACAGCAATAACGATGGATACCACCTTTGTACGTCAGCTCCTCAAAGGCAACTTGTCCTCATGACTTTGCCACTGCTGCATGAATAGGAGATTCTCCCTCAGCAGACAAGGAAGGCAGAGCAGCTCTGCATGGGACTGTGCCCAGTGATTTAGCTGCAGAGCTGCCACTCACTTTGCCATGTTGCTGAAGAGAAGCTAATTAGCCCCACTGAAAGTCAGGCTTTATTAGCCTCAGTGCATGTTTGTTAACCTTGTCTCACCATCAGGGACAGCCCTTGGCCTGCACAGGACAAGGGTCTTTGCAGCAGATGCCTCCACACAGACATGCCACATGTTCTGGGTCTGTCCCTGGTGCAGTGTGCTGCCCCAGTTTCCCCAGTGCCCTGCTCCCATTTCTTTCCCCCTACTTCTCCACATGCAAACATGGCAGAGGACCTTCACCAGAAACAGCATTTGCCCTACAGCTGCTGCCCACCACAGCAGTAACCATACACACTTCTGTTACAGCGGTGCAACTTCAGCTTTTTACACTTTCTTTGGTCAGAACCACACAGAATTGCCAGGCCAGAGACAGGAATCAAAGCTGCCTTGAGTCCTTGACTACTTCTTGTATTACAAGCCCAGCCTTCCTTCTCTAAGCATCCTTTTGGTTACTGCTGAGAATACAAACCAAGGTTGTGCATTATCTTTAACAGAAATGTCTCAGATGATCCAAGCCATTGGGAATGAGTTCCTTAAGCCTTTTGGCTGGACCCCATGAGCTCATTTCTATTGTGGAGCATTTCTGGAGCCTGTTGCCCTTCTGTACTGAAACAGCTACACAGATCAGGACCTGGGCACAAAATTCTCTCCATGGCACCCCAAGCCTCCAGGTCTGCCCATGTCCTGCCTTCTCCAGCCATCCCTGTGCTGGAACAAGCACATCTCTGCAGTGACTCTAACAGGCACACACTGTCTCTATGGCAATGAGAGACAGGAAGAGCCTGGGAAAGATGCTGCAGAAAGGACTGTCTGGCACCAGGAGGAGACAGCAGAATGTGCAGAAGACCAGAGGGAAACATTCCCTGCAGGCTTAAGAAAGTGATGTGGCCACGGGATGACAATAAGGGATCCAAAGGAAGACAGCAAAAAGTGCCAGTTTGTTTCAAGTCAGGTTTTCCTCACCATTCATGTTTTCATTACCTTTTATCTATAAGGGATTAAATTTTAACCGCAAGGTATTATAAAAAGTGCTTACTGCACACCATCTAGCTCAATCTCCATCAGGTTCCTGAAAACTGTGAAATGTAACCTTTCCAGCTTTCCAGTGCAGAACTGCACTGCATGTTATGCACTTTGTTGCAGGAGAGGAAGGGTTATTACGAAATAACAAGAACTGCATAAGAGTACTTTCAGGTGCTCTCTGTATTTGTGTCAGGCTTTTTCCTCTTTGGAAGAACTGCAGTTAAAAGGCATTACATTAGCATAAAAACCATATTTAAATAAAAAAATACCTACTATTATAATTGATGGTTCAGAACAGGAAAGGAAAGAAATTAGGACTTCTAATTCATTCTTACCTATTTATTGTTTCCTTTTTAACATTTCATTCAGACAAGAGCAATGAAATGGCCTTGCCAGACTCAGTCTCTGTTTATAGATACCTTTCAGTACTCAGGTACTTGTGCCTTTTTGCCTCATATACAAGAACAAGGGAAGTACATTTAAAAATGTACACATTTTAATTTTGTCAAGATTTGACGTGTCACAAGAAAAAATGCAATGAAAGTCTACAGGTTTCTGCTTCTGCTGTAGACCAAACTACTGATCATGATCAAGATAATATGACAAGTATTATTAGTCACATTAATTGTTACAATTCATACCCACAAATTGGTTTTAATCCTGTATGTAGCTATTTGCTTTCAAAATCCAATAAAAACAGAAAGGTCATTTTTCTTAAATCCCTAAAAAGAAGTTATCTACAAAAGCTGCTGCATTTCATCTCTCTAATTTCAGAAGGCAGATTAAGAAATGGGGCAAATTTTTACTTGCACCAAGTAAATTAAGAAGAAATGCAGCACGCATTTCCAGGCTTATTCACCTGTGCTGTATCCCTACTGCATGCTCTTTCACAGCCACCTATTCCCTACAAGTGAGTAGGAGTGAGGGAGAAAGTGGGAAGAATGAAATATTGGGACAAGAAGCATATAATCCTGAAGTCAGTGGAGAAATCAATATATTGATAGTATATCCAAGTTCCATATGTGTGTGTAAACAAAAGACCAGGACTTACATATAAATCTGCATATGGTATATGGGACTTCTGAAACAACTCCCTGAGACATATATTGCTGCCCTACTGCTGTGCTTTTCAAAACCCACATCTTTTCTAAAAGAGAAAATGTCTGCACCTAGCAGATTCTAACTTTGTGTGGGTGTGTAACCAACTTGGTTACCAAAGAAACTAGTTCATGTTCTACACCGCTGAAAACTAATATTACTATTAGAATAAATAATTGGAAAGAGAGGAAAGGAGAGGGAAAGGGGAAAGAAAAAAAAAAAAAAAAAAAAAAAGGAGAGAGAGAAAATTACTGCACTGCAGATTTGTAACAACCAATTAATGGCCAGGGAGAGAAATGCCATAGCCTCTGTCACAAAATTTTCAGTCTCCCTACACCGACCAAACAAGCCTTTGCTTTCAATGCAAATATTTCAAAGGCAAGCCTACACTGCTGTGTTCACGCACCACTGCACTGCCTACACGACGTGTTTTCTGCATAAGTGAAGGAAAGTTGCAGACATCTTGTACTGTTGCCAAGACACTCTGACACTTACTCAGAGACACTCTGCTGCTGCCGCTGCTGCTCAGGAATCCTCTGACTCCCTACGCTCCAGTGCCGCACCCGGGCACTCCCCGGCTGCTTACACCTTCTGCCTTGCTTCTCCATAGCACTGGATTTGCCTTTCTTTTCTCCAGCAGCATCCACCTGTATATGTGGAAGGTGAACAAAACCCCAAAGAGCAGAACTGGACCATTTCTTTGGGGCAGAAATGCCGTATTACTTCATGCTCGCTGTGCTATCAGGGTAACACCCATACGCGT